>NC_081395.1:8710524-9049691 GCF_030684315.1 Stegostoma tigrinum | reverse complement strand
ACACACAGTCACACACACACACAGTCTCACACACACACAGTCTCACACACACACACACACTCACACTGTCACACACTGTCACACACACACACACACTCACACACTCACACTGTCACACACTGTCACACACACTCACACTGTCACACACTGTCACACACACTCACACTGTCACACACTGTCACACACACACACACACACTCACACACTCACACTGTCACACACTGTCACACACACACACACACTCACACACTCACACTGTCACACACTGTCACACACACTCACACACTCACACTGTCACACACTGTCACACACACTCACACACTCACACTGTCACACACACACACACACACACACACACAAGAACACGCACGTGCTGGAGGCAGGCTGAAGGGAATGTAACAATGCTGGATACGTGCCTTAGCCACCGAATCCACTTACCCACAAGGTCATGAAGGTTGGGAATTCCTCGATGGGAAAGAGCCAGCCCTCATGACCCTTTCGAGTTGAATGACATTCTCTCTGTGGCCAGGCGACCAGAGCCGTGCGCGGGTGCAGCAGATACGGCCTAGTTAACATCATGTACAGCTGCAACGAGACGCCCCAACTCCTGTTTCCAAAGGCTCCGACTGATGGAAGCAAGCGTACCAGAAGTATTTTAAGAATTTTAGTTCAAGTTCCTGACAAAGGTGAAAGGTTGAAAGTTGTTTCAGAGACAGTAGGAACTGGTGAAGCTGGAGATCTGAGATAACAAGGTGTGGAGCTGGATGAACACGGCAGGCCAAGCAGCATCAGAGGAGCAGGAAAGCTGACGTTTCAGGCCTAGGCCTTTCGTCGGAAAATGAGAGTTTCCCGACCTTTGTGGCACCAGGAAGTCCTGATTTTCAAACCCATCATGCCAGTTCTGTTGGAGAGAGCACCGTGGGTAGCCAAGCTGTTCGACGAAGTGAGGACTAGGTACATTCAGCAACTGGGCCGGAGCCTGGTGAAGGCGCTCACCCGGAGGTCTCTAAACCCCCACATCAGGTTCCGAAAGCCACCCTTCGCAACCCCCACCCCCTTCCCCCTCACCTTCACAGTGGGGCTTCCCAATCTCCCCCACCAACACCACAAACTGCCCAGCTTCCGCCTCCTCCTCCTCGCTCCACACCTCCAGCACCAACTCGGCCTACAGCCTCTGACCCTGCCTCCCTAGCACAGCACACCACCCCCCACGACAGTCCCTCCCTACCCTAGCCCCTAACTACCACAACTCGTCCCTACCACAGTCCCTGCCTATCCCAGTCCATCCCTTCCCCAGCCCCTCCCTACCACAGCTCGTCACTACCACAGTCCCTCCCAACAACAGCACCCCCACCACGACAGTCCCTCCCTATCCCAACCCCTCCCTACCATAGCCCCTCCCTTTCACAGCCCCTCCCTACCACAGTCCCTCCACACCACAGCCGCTCCCTATCCAGCCCCTCCCGACTCCAGACCCTCCCTATCCAGACCCTCCCTACCACAGACCCCCCCACCACAGCCCCTCCCTACCACAGCCCCTCCCTACCACAGCCCCTCCCTATCCAGCCCCTCCCTATCCAGCCCCTCCCTACCACAGACCCTCCCTACCACAGACCCTCCCTACCCAGCCCCTCCCTACCATAGCCCCTCCCTTTCACAGCCCCTCCCTACCACAGTCCCTCCACACCACAGCCGCTCCCTACCCCAGCCCCTCCCGACTCCAGACCCTCCCTACCACAGACCCCCCCACCACAGCCCCTCCCTACCACAGCCCCTCCCTACCACAGCCCCTCCCTATCCAGCCCCTCCCTATCCAGCCCCTCCCTACCACAGACCCTCCCTACCACAGACCCTCCCTATCCAGCCCCTCCCTATCCAGCCCCTCACTTCCACAGCCCATCCCTACCACAGCCCCTCCCTACCCAGCCCCTCCCTACCACAGCCCCTCACTTCCACAGCCCATTCCTACCACAGCCCCTCCCTACCACAGCCCCTCACTTCCACAGCCCATCCCTACCACAGCCCCTCCCTACCACAGACCCTCCCTACCCAGCCCCTCCCTACCACAGCCCCTCACTTCCACAGCCCATCCCTACCACAGCCCCTCCCTACCACAGACCCTCCCTACCACAGACCCTCCCTACCACAGACCCTCCCTACCACAGACCCTCCCTATCCAGCCCCTCCCTACCACAGCCCCTCCCTACCACAGACCCTCCCTATCCAGCCCCTCCCTACCACAGCCCCTCCCTACCACAGACCCTCCCTACCCAGCCCCTCCCTACCACAGCCCCTCACTTCCACAGCCCATCCCTACCACAGCCCCTCACTTCCACAGCCCATCCCTACCACAGCCCCTCCCTACCACAGACCCTCCCTACCACAGACCCTCCCTACCACAGACCCTCCCTACCACAGACCCTCCCTACCACAGCCCCTTCCTTCCGCAGCCCCTCCCTACCCTAACCCTTCACTACCACAACCCCTCCATTTCTGCACAACCTGCACCCCGTTAGTCCCTGTCGCTCCCAGCCAAACCGCTCCGCCTCCATGCCGCCACGTTTACCATAGACAGAATACTATCACCGGGTTGAAGCATGGTTCCAGGGCTGGAAACACTCGGTCCCCACAGGCAAAGACTAGACGGTTGTCACTGGGCAGCCGGTGGCTCAGCGGTTAGCACTGCAGCCTCACAGCGCCAGGGACCCAGGCTCGATCCCACGCTCGGGCCACTGTCTGTGTGGAGTTTGCAGATTCTCCCTGTGTCTGCGTGGGTTTCCTCCGGGTGCTCCGGTTTCCTCCCACAGTCCAGGGATGTGCAGGTTAGGGTGGGTTGGCCGTGCTAAATTGTCCCATAGTGCCCAGGGATGTGCGGGTTAGGGTGAATTGGCCGTGCTAAATTGTCCCATAGTGCCCAGGGATGTGCAGGTTAGGGTGGATTGGCCGTGCTAAATTGTCCCGTAGTGCCCAGGGATGTGTGGGTTAGGGTGGATTGGCCGTGCTAAATTGTCCCATAGTGCCCAGGGATGTACAGGTTAGGGTGGATTGGCCGTGCTAAATTGTCCCGTAGTGCCCAGGGATGTGTGGGTTAGGGTGGATTGGCCGTGCTAAATTGTCCCATAGTGCCCAGGGATGTGCGGGTTAGGGTGGACTGGCCGTGCTAAATTGTCCCATAGTGTCCAGGGATGAGCGGGTTAGGGTGGATTGGCCGTGCTAAATTGTCCCAAAGCGCCCAAGTGTGTAGTTTCGGGGGTTGGCTGTGGGGAATGCAAGCTAACAAGGACATGGCGGGAAGTTTAGTGATGGGCTGAATGGCCTGCCTCCATTCTGTAGGGATTCTATGAACTATA
The DNA here is from genome assembly GCF_030684315.1 of Stegostoma tigrinum. NCBI lineage: Eukaryota > Metazoa > Chordata > Chondrichthyes > Orectolobiformes > Stegostomatidae > Stegostoma > Stegostoma tigrinum. The sequence continues at coordinate 9,046,341 of NC_081395.1, read as the reverse complement.
ATTGATTGGCACAAACAGGGCAGGACAGGGCCTCGTAGTGTTGCCCTGTTAATCCAGAGACCCAGGTCATGTTTTGCGGACCTAGGTTCGAATCCCACTAGAATTTGAATTCAGCAAAAACCAGATATTAAGAGTCTAACGATGACCACGAATCCATTGTCAATTGTTGGAAAAAACCCATCTGGTTCACTCATGTCCTTCAGGGAAGGAAACTGCCATCCTTACCTGGTCTGGGCCTACACGTGACTTTGGATCCACAGCAGTGTGGTTGACTCTTAAATGCCCTCTGGGTAATTAGGGATGGACAATAAATGCTGCCTGGCCAGAGATGCCCTCATCCTGTGAATGAACAAAGGCAAAAATAAACCTCCCAAAGGGTTCAGTAGTGTTTTTGAGGGATGGAAACTGCCATCCTTACCCAGCCGGGCCTACACGTGATCCCAGGGCCTCAGTGAGCTGGTTGACTCTCAACTGTCCTCTTAATTAGCCAAACGAGCTGCTCAGCTCACGCTTAATTGAGAAGGGAGTCGAATATTGTGGAGTAGCGGTGGGGAAAGTGACTGTGTGGGTCTCATCCCTTCAGCCATGATCATGAGAGGGCCCAAGGTGAAGTGGACCTGGTTGGTGTCGTTCCTTGGAACATGTTTTGAACTGTCCTTGCGTGTTCTGAAAGTGCTCCATTGGACTGGTTAATGTCAAACAGAACATATTCCTGAGAGCAAACATTTAATGATGGAGCACGCACTGGTGAAACATTTACAACTGGTGAACTAGAGGAAAGGTTACCGAGGCGCACAGTGCAATTTACCAGGTCCTTGTTTCAAATTGCTGTGGCAGGAACATCTAAGCTGCGATTTCAAAACAGGTCGTTGACATTTCACGAAAGTGTTTACATCAGTTAAGGATTTCTTTCTTTTTTGAAAGAAGGCTTCTTAGAAATGGCATGATGTGTCATAACAATTGGATTTACAGGGGCCTATCCATGACCAGAGCAGGACCTCTCAGGAGGAAGTGCCGTGTTGGGCTCTCCTGTATCGCAAAAGCGCTGTGCGGTGAGCCTGACCTTTTCTTTCCAATTCAATCACGAGACGAGGGCGTCTCTGTCTAGGCCCAGCATTTATTGCCATCCTCAACTGTCCAAGGGGCAGTTAAGAGCCAACCTGTTTATTGTGAGGTGCTGTGTTTTGGCTCAGCAAATCAGAAGAGCACTTACACAGTTAACAGAATAGACTGTCCTTTAGTGTCACGTGTTTTCTAGTACAGGAGCGCAGTGAAGTGTTTCTACAATGGCCACCTCTTAGGGCATCATCTTATTTATAAACACCTTGGTACAAGGCTTACAGAGTCAAATAAACAAAGAGTTGTTGCAGAGTAATGGTGAGGTCCTGGGGCGTGTTGCTGAAGACACAGACCTAGGAGGGGGCAGGTTCATAGCTCCCTGAGAGTGGAGTCGCAGTAGACAGGGCGGTGAGGAAGATGTTTGGGACGCTCGCCTTTATTGGCCAGTGCATTGAGTGTAGGAGTTGGGAGGGTCATGTTGTGGCTGTACAGGACGTTGGTTAGGGCCACTTTTGGAATACTGCCTTCAATCCTAGCCTCCCTGCTACAGGAAGGATGTTGTGGAACTTGAAAGGGTTCAGAAAAGATTTACAAGGATGTTGCCAGGGTTGGAGGGTTTGAGCTACAGGGAGAGGCTGGGGCTATTTTCCCTGGAGCATTGGATGCTGAGGGGGTGACCTTATAGACGTTTATAAAACCATGAAGGGCATGGACAGTGTGAATAGACAAGGTCTTTTCCCCAGGGTAGGGGAGTCCAAAACTAGAGGGGCATAGGTTTCAGGTGAGAGGGGAAAGATTTAAAAGGGACCTGAGGGGCAACTTTTTCACTCAGAGGGTAGTGCGTGTATGGAATGAGCTCCAGAAGAAGGGGTGGGGGCTGGTACAGTTACAGCATTTAAAAGGCACCTGGATGAGTACATGGACAGGAAGGGTTTAGAGGGATAGGGGCCAAATGCTGGGAAATGGGACTAGATTATTTTAGAATATCTGGTCAGCATGGACGAGATGGACCGAAGGTACTGTTTCTGTGCTGTATGACTCTATAACATGTTGCTGTGGGTCTGGAGTCACATGTAGGCCCAGGCCAGGTAAGTATGGCAGTTTCCTTCCCTGAAGGACATTAGTGAACCAGATGGGTTTTTGCTCAAGAATCAACAGTGATCATCATTAGACTTTAAAGCCAGATATTCATTGAACTCAAATTCCACCATCTGCCGGGGTGGGATTCGAACGCAGTTCCCCGTGCCTTTAGTAGGGTTAATAATACCATTGGTCCAATGCCTCCTCAAGTTGGGTTGAATTTTTTGGAAGGGCACCTGCCACCAAAGGCCAGGGTTTTTTCTCACTGTCTCTTACACAACTGACCTCATTGAGTATCCACATCCGCTATGGTATGCCCTCACAATTAAATTCTCGCACCATCCTACACAGGGCAATTTGGTACTCAGCAGTATCCCGGGATTCACCGGAATTCATTCCCTGCTCCACACCCGGATGTACTCGGTCAGTCTGGAGCCGCCCTCTCGTGGTCCCTGATATCTGCCACAGACATGGCTAATCAGCACCTCAGGACACCTTTCACTGCATTAAAGGGGCAACGTAAATGCAGGGTATTGTTGTAGTGCAGAGATAGCTCTGAAGACTCTGGCCAGCTCACCACAGAGTCAATTGAATTCCTCCTCCATTTCACGTCAGTTTTCCTGAGGGACAAATCAGTTAGACTTCCTTGTTGTGCCATGTGTTTCTGAACTCACACAGCAAAGCGCTAATCCTGCCCGGCCCCGTACTGTCCCTGTCCTGGGGAGTGTTTGACAGGAAAGTGTAGAGGGAGCATGATTATTTAAGATAAATTCTGCTGTTTGAATAAGAAAGCAAAAACGTGCCCCTTTCTTCAAAATCCTTGAGCTCTCCCATCGATATACCCCTACCTGGGCCAGCTTAGCTCATGGTGGCTGCAGAGCAAGATCCCATTGATTGTCTCCTGGGGAAGGATTGACAATGACTTTGGTGCATGGAACACGTTGGCGCAGGTGGTACACGGGCCTCTTGGCACAGAGCCGAGGAGCAACCCTGAACGCAATCTGGCTTATTGACTGTTTTTTATGGAATCTGGTTTGTTTGGCTCATGTTCCCTTCGGATGTTGGGTCTTATTTTGCAAACAGTCCCACACAGAAGCACCAAAGCAGTCGGTCGCAGTAGATTACTTTCTCCCTCAAGCCCCAGGGTGTCTCAGGGGTTGGCGCTGCTGCCCCATGGCATCAGGGACTCAGCTTCAATTCCACCCTCAGGAGACTGACTGTGTGGAGTTTGCACATTCTCCATGTGTCTGTGTGGGTTTCCTCCGGGTGCTCCAGTTTCCTCCCACAGTCCAAAGACGTGCAGGTTAGGGTGGGTTGGCCGTGCTAAATTGTCCCATAGTGCCCAGGGATGTGCGGGTTAGGGTGGATTGGCCGTGCTAAATTATCCCATAGTGCCCAGGGATGTGCGGGTTAGGGTGGATTGGCCGTGCTAAATTGTCCCATAGTGTCCAGGGATGTGCAGGTTAGGGTGGATTGGCCATGCTAAATTGTCCCATAGTGCCCAGGGATGTGCGGGTTAGGGTGGATTGGCCATGCTAAATTGTCCCATAGTGCCCAGGGATGTGCAGATTAGGGTGGATTGGCCGTGCTAAATTGTCCCATAGTGTCCAGGGATGTGCGGGTTAGGGTGGATTGGCCGTGCTAAATTGTCCCATAGTGCCCAGGGATGTGCAGATTAGGGTGGATTGGCCGTGCTAAATTGTCCCATAGTGCCCAGGGATGTGCGGGTTAGGGTGGATTGGCCGTGCTAAATTGTCCCATAGTGTCCAGGGATGTGCGGGTTAGGGTGGGTTGGCCGTGCTAAATTGTCACATAGTGTCCAGGGATGTGGAGGTTAGGGTGGGATTGGCTGTGCTAAATTGTCCCATAGTGCCCAGGGATGTGCGGGTTAGGGTGGATTGGCCATGCTAAATTGTCACATAGTGCCCAGGGATGTGCAGGTTAGGGTGGATTGGCCGTGCTAAATTGTCCCATAGTGTCCAGGGATGTGCGGGTTAGGGTGGATTGGCCGTGCTAAATTGTCACATAGTGTCCAGGGATGTGCAGGTTAGGGTGGATTGGCCGTGCTAAATTGTCCCATAGTGCCCAGGGATGTGCAGGTTAGGGTGGATTGGCCGTGCTAAATTGTCCCATAGTGTCCAGGGATGTGTGGGTTAGGGTGGATTGGCCGTGCTAAATTGTCCCATAGTGTCCAGGGATGTGTGGGTTAGGGTGGATTGGCCGTGATAAATTGTCCCATAGTGTCCAGGGATGTGCAGGTTAGGGTGGATTGGCCGTGCTAAATTGTCCCATAGTGTCCAGGGATGTGCAGGTTAGGGTGGATTGGCCGTGCTAAATTGTCCCATAGTGCTCAGGGATGTGTGGGTTAGGGTGGATTGGCCGTGCTAAATTGTCCCATAGTGTCCAGGGATGTGCAGGTTAGGGTGGATTGGCCGTGCTAAATTGTCCCATTGTGCCCAGGGATGTGCAGGTTAGGGTGGATTGGCCATGATAAATTGTCCTATAGTGTCCAGGGATGTGCAGGTTAGGGTGGATTGGCCGTGCTAAATTGTCCCATAGTGCCCAGGGATGTGCGGGTTAGGGTGGGTTGTCCGTGTTAAATTGTCCCATAGTGCCCAGGGATGTGCAGGTTAGGGTGGGTTGGCCGTGCTAAATTGACCCATAGTGCCCAGGGATGTGCGGGTTAGGGTGGATTGGCCGTGCTAAATTGACCCATAGTGCCCAGGGATGTGCGGGTTAGGGTGGATTGTCCGTGCTAAATTGTCCCATAGTGCACAGGGATGTGCAGGTTAGGGTGGATTGGCCGTGTTAAATTGTCCCATAGTGCCCAGGGATGTGTAGGTTAGGGTGGATTGTCCGTGCTAATTTGTCCCATAGTGCCCAGGGATGTACAGGTTAGGGTGGGTTGTCCGTGCTAAATTGACCCATAGTGCCCAGGGATGTGCGGGTTAGGGGGGATTGGCCGTGCTAAATTGACCCGTAGTGCCCAGGGATGTGTGGGTTAGGGTGGATTGGCCGTGCTAAATTGACCCATAGTGCCCAGGGATTTGCAGGTTAGGGTGGGTTGGCCGTGCTAAGTTGTCCCATAGTGCCCAGGGATGTGTAGTTTCAGGGGTTGGCCGTGGGGAATGCAAGCTAACAAGGACATGGCGGGAAGTTTAGTGATGGGCTGAATGGCCTGCCTCCATTCTGTAGGGATTCTATGAACTATAATTGATTGGCACAAACAGGGCAGGACAGGGCCTCGTAGTGTTGCCCTGTTAATCCAGAGACCCAGGTCATGTTTTGCGGACCTAGATTCGAATCCCACTAGAATTTGAATTCAGCAAAAACCAGGTATTAAGAGTCTAACGATGACCACGAATCCATTGTCAATTGTTGGAAAAAACCCATCTGGTTCACTCATGTCCTTCAGGGAAGGAAACTGCCATCCTTACCTGGTCTGGGCCTACACGTGACTTTGGATCCACAGCAGTGTGGTTGACTCTTAAATGCCCTCTGGGTAATTAGGGATGGACAATAAATGCTGCCTGGCCAGAGATGCCCTCATCCTGTGAATGAACAAAGGCAAAAATAAACCTCCCAAAGGGTTCAGTAGTGTTTTTGAGGGATGGAAACTGCCATCCTTACCCAGCCGGGCCTACATGTGATCCCAGGGCCTCAGTGAGCTGGTTGACTCTCAACTGTCCTCTTAATTAGCCAAACGAGCTGCTCAGCTCACGCTTAATTGAGAAGGGAGTCGAATATTGTGGAGTAGCGGTGGGGAAAGTGATTGTGTGGGTCTCATCCCTTCAGCCATGATCATGAGAGGGACCAAGGTGAAGTGGACCTGGTTGGTGTCGTTCCTTGGAACATGTTTTGAACTGTCCTTGCGTGTTCTGAAAGTGCTCCATTGGACTGGTTAATGTCAAACAGAACATATTCCTGAGAGCAAACATTTAATGATGGAGCACGCACTGGTGAAACATTTACAACTGGTGAACTAGAGGAAAGGTTACCGAGGCGCACAGTGCAATTTACCAGGTCCTTGTTTCAAATTGCTGTGGCAGGAACATCTAAGCTGCGATTTCAAAACAGGTCGTTGACATTTCACAAAAATGTTTACATCAGTTAAGGATTTCTTTCTTTTTTGAAAGAAGGCTTCTTAGAAATGGCATGATGTGTCATAACAATTGGATTTACAGTGGCCTATCCATGACCAGATGTGCAGGTTAGGGTGGGTTGGCCGTGCTAAATTGTCCCATAGTGTCCAGGGATGTGCGGGTTAGGGTGGATTGGCCGTGCTAAATTGTCCCATAGTGTCCAGGGATGTGCGGGTTAGGGTGGATTGGCCATGCTAAATTGTCCCATAGTGTCCAGGGATGTGCAGGTTAGGGTGGATTGGCCGTGCTGAATTGTCCCATAGTGCCCAGGGATGTACAGGTTAGGGTGGATTGGCCGTGCTAAATTGTCCCATAGTGCCCGGGGATGTGCGGGTTAGGGTGGGTTGGCCGTGCTAAATTGTCCCATAGTGCCCAGGGATGTGCGGGTTAGGGTGGATTGGCCGTGCTAAATTGCCCCACAGTGACCAGGGATGTGCGGGTTAGGGTGGATTGGCCGTGCTAAGTTGTCCCATAGTGCCCAGGGATGTGCAGGTTAGGGTGGATTGGCCATGCTAAATTGTCCCATAGTGCCCAGGGATGTGCAGGTTAGGGTGGATTGGCCGTGCTAAATTGCCCCGCAGTGACCAGGGATGTGCGGGTTAGGGTGGATTGGCCGTGCTAAGTTGTCCCATAGTGCCCAGGGATGTGCAGGTTAGGGTGGATTGGCCATGCTAAATTGTCCCATAGTGCCCAGGGATGTGCAGGTTAGGGTGGATTGGCCGTGCTAAATTGTCCCATAGTGCCCAGGGATGTGCAGGTTAGGGTGGATTGGCCGTGCTAAACTGTCCCATAGTGCCCAGGGATGTGCAGGTTAGGGTGGATTGGCCGTGCTAAGTTGTCCCATAGTGCCCAGGGATGTGCAGGTTAGGGTGGATTGGCCGTGCTAAATTGTCCCATAGTGTCCAGGGATGTGCGGGTTAGGGTGGATTGGCCATGCTAAATTGTCCCATAGTGCCCAGGGATGTGCAGGTTAGGGTGGATTGGCTGTGCTAAGTTGTCCCATAGTGCCCAGGGATGTGCGGGTTAGGGTGGATTGTCCGTGCTAAATTGCCCCATAGTGCCCAGGGATGTGCGGGTTAGGGTGGATTGGCCGTGCTAAATTGTCCCATAGTGTCCAGGGATGTGCAGGTTAGGGTGGATTGGCCGTGCTAAATTGTCCCATAGTGCCCAGGGATGTGCAGGTTAGGGTGGATTGGCCGTGCTAAATTGTCCCATAGTGCCCAGGGATGTGCAGGTTAGGGTGGATTGGCCGTGTTAAATTGTCCCATAGTTCCCAGGGATGTGCGGGTTAGGGTGGATTGGCTGTGGGAAATACAAGGTAGGGTGGTGTGAATCTGTGGGTGGCATGACTTTTGGCAGGTTGGTGCAGACTTGTTGGGCCGATTGTGAGGACTGTGTGAACTTAGGAGCCTCGAGGTGATCATTCAAGCCATGAACCAGCTTCAGTTTTCACTGAGGTACTGATTGAAGTGTATCCCAATCTCACACATTGGTTCCACACCCATGAATAATCTCTATTGCCTCTCTCACTCGCTGTGTAACCGTACAGGGTACAGTGTATATACAGCAGGGTAAGGCTCACTGGCTGTGTAACTGTACAGGGTACAGTGTATATTCAGCAGGGTAAGGCTCACTCGCCGTGTAACCGTACAAGGTACAGTGTTTATTCATCAGGGTAAGGCTCACTCGCCGTGTAACCGTACAAGGTACAGTGTTTATTCAGCAGGGTAAGGCTCACTCGCCGTGTAACCGTACAGAGCCAGTTTTTACTCAGCAGGGTAACTGTTCTTTATTAGAGTTGTATAAATTCTGTTTGTGTATTGCCTCCAAGAGAGAATATTCTCAGTTGAGCTCAGAGCACTCTGCTGGAGGGACAAACACATTCGGATCACTGATCCCTGTCGTCATACTGCTGGCCCTAAAAATTAAAGAAAAGAACAGAGTGAGTGAAGGTTTGTTCAGAAATATTGCATTTCACAGATGTTGAACTGGCATGACTGGGGAAAATGCAGCAAATTATCTGGGCTGATAGGAACGGCCGATGCTGGATAATCCGAGATAACAAGGTGTGGAGCTGGATGAACACAGCAGGCCCAGCAGCATCTCAGGAGCTCAAAAGCTGGCGCTTCGGGCCTAGACCCTTCATCAGAGAGGGGGATGGGGAGAGGGAACTGGAATAAAAGGGAGAGAGGGGGAGGCGGATCGAAGATGGAGAGAGGAGACGATGGGTGGAGAGGAGACAGACAGGTCAAAGAGGCGGGGATGGAGCCAGTAAAGGTGAGTGTAAGTGGGAAGTTGGGGAGGGGAGAGGTCAGTCCGGGGAGGACGGGCAGGTCAAGGGAGCGGGATGAGGTTAGTAGGTAGGAATTGGAGGTGCGGCTTGAGGTGGGAGGAGGGGATAGGTGAGAGAAAGAACAGGTTAGGGAGGCAGGGACGAGCTGGGCGGTTTTGGGATGCAGTGGGGGAAGGGGAGATTTTGAAGCTGGTGAAGTCCACGTTGATACCATTGGGCTGCAGGGTTCCCAAGCGGAATATGAGTTGCTGTTCCTGCAACCTTCGGGTGGCATCATTGTGGCAGTGCAGGAGGCCCATGATGGACATGTCGTCTGAGGGATGGGAAGGGGAGTGGAAATGGTTCGCGACTGGGAGGTGCAGTTGTTTGTTGCGAACTGAGCGGAGGTGTTCTGCAAAGCGGTCCCCAAGCCTCCGCTTGGTTTGCCCAATGTAGAGGAAGCCACACCGGGTACAATGGATACAGTATCCCACATTGGCAGATGTGCAGGTGAACCTCTGCTTAATTTGGAAAGTCATCTTGGGGCCTGGGATAGGGGTGAGGGAGGAGGTGTAGGGGCAGGTGTAGCACTTCCTGTGGTTGCAGGGGAAGGTGTCGGGTGTGGTGGGGTTGGAGGGCAGTGTGGAGCGGACAAGTGAGTCATAGAGAGAGTGGTCCCTCTGGAAAGCAGACAAGCCTGCTCCTGCCCCACTGACCTTATCTCCACCTATCTCGACTCCATTTTCTCCCCCTTGTTACAGGGGCTCCCTACGTATGTCCATGACACCACCCACGCTCTCCACCTCCATTCCCCAGTCCCCAACATCTCATCTTTACCATGGACATCCAGCCCCTATACACCTACATTCCCTATACAGATGGCGTAAAGGCCCTCCGCTTCTTCCTGTCCCGCAGGCCAGACCAGTCACCCTCCAATGACACCCTTACTTAGCCAAATTTGCCCCACCCTCAAAACCTCTTTATTCCACGCACTTCCTATGGACAAAGGGGGTGGCCATGGGTACCTGCATGGGCCCAAGCTATGCCTGCCTCTTTTTATGTTACATGGAACAATCCCTCTTCTGTACCTACACTGGCCCCAAACCTCACCTCTTCCTCTGTTACATTGAAGACTGTATCAGTGCCCCACAAGGAGCTCGAACAGTTCATCCACTTCACCAGCACCTTCCACCCCAACCTTCAGTTCACCTGGACCATCCCTAATACCTCTCTCTCCTTCCTGGACCTCTCTGTCTCCATCTCCAGCAACCACCTAGAAACCAATATCCATTTCAAGCTCATCAACTCCCACAGCTACCACGAATACACCTTCTCCCACCACCTTCCTGCAAAAATGCCATCCCCTATTCCCAATTCCTTCACCTCCGCCGCATCTGCTCCCAGGATGAGGCATTCCACTCCCGCACATCCCAGATGTCCATGTTCTTCAAGAACCGCAACATCAACCCCCCGCCCCCACCCGCAGTGGTCAAGAATGCCCTCGACCATGTCTCCCGCATTTCCCGCACCTCATCCCTCACACCCCCTCGCCTCAAAAACAACCAAAACAGAATCCCCCTCATCCTCACATACCACCTCACCAATCTCCGGACAAAACGCATCATCCTCCGACACTTCCGCCATCTACAATCCGACCCCACCACCAAGGACATTTTTCCACCCCCACCCTTGTCTGCTTTCCAGAGAGACCACTCTCTCCGCGACTCCCTTGTCCACTCCACACACCCCTCCAGCCCCACTACACCCGCCCTTTCCCCTGCAACCGCAGGAAATGCTACACCTGCCCCCACACCTCCTCCCTCACCCCCATCCCAGGCCTCAAGATGACTTTCCATATTAAGCAGATGTTCACCTGCACATCTGCCAATGTGGTATACTGCATCCACTGTACCCGGTGTGGCTTCCTCTACATTGGGGAAACCAAGCAGAGGCTTGGGGACCGCTTTGCAGAACACCTCCGCTCGGTTCGCAATAAACAACTGCACCCCCCAGTCGCGAACCATTTTAACGCCCCCTCCCATTCTTTAAATGACATGTCCATCATGGGCCTCCTGCAGTGCCACAATGATGCCACCCGAAGGTTGCAGGAACAGCAACTCATATTCCGCTTGGGAACCCTGCAGCCCAATGGTATCAATGTGGACTTCACCAGCTTCAAAATCTCTCCCTCCCCCCACTGCATCCCAAAACCAGCCCAGCTTGTACCAACCTCCCTAACCTGTTCTTTCTCTCACCCATCCCCTCCTCCCACCTCAAGCCGCACCTCCATTTCCCACCTACTAACTTCATCTCGCCCCCTTGACATGTCCGTCCTCCCCGGACTGACCTATCCCCTCCCTACCTCCCCACCTATACTCTCTCCACCTATCTTCTTTTCTCTCCATCTTCGTCCGCCTCCCCCTCTCTCCCTATTTATTCCAGAACCCTCACCCCATCCCCGTCTCTGATGATGGGTCTAGGCTATCAGCTATCAGCTATCCTGCTTTTAATTTGCTGCTTGGCCTGCTGTGTTTATTCAGCTCCACACCTTGTTGTCTCAAACCATCTAAGCTGTTCAGATCTTGCCAACTGTGAGGCATCGAGGCTGGTGTTTGGCTGCAGAGCATTGGATTCCTAAGAACCTTTACCAATATCGTTGAATCTTTACAATATAGAAGCAGGCCATTCAGCCCATCAAATCCACGTTAACATTCCACAAAAACATCCTATCCAGGCCCACCTCTCCTACTGTACAACACTGTTTCCCACGGCCAACCCACCCTAACCGGCACATCCCTGGGCACTATGGGACAATTTAGCACGGCCAATCCACCCTAATCCCCACATCCCTGGGCACTATGGGACAGTTTAGCACAGCCAATCCACCCTAACCTGCACATCCCTGGGCACTACGGGACAATTTAGCACGGCCAATCCACCCTAATCCCCACATCCCTGGGCACTATGGGACAATTTAGCACGGCCAATCCACCCTAACCTGTACATCCCTGGGCACTATGGGACAATTTAGCACGGCCAATCCACCCTAACCTGCACATCCCTGGGCACTATGGGACAATTTAGCACGGCCAATCCACCCTAACCCGCACATCCCTGGGCACTATGGGACAAAGTAGCACGGCCAATCCACCCTAACGTGCACATCCCTGGGCACTATGGGACAGTTTAGCACGGCCAATCCACCCTAACCTGCACATCCCTGGGCACTACGGGACAATTTAGCACGGCCAATCCACCCTAATCCCCACATCCCTGGGCACTATGGGACAATTTAGCACGGCCAACCCACCCTAACCCGCACATCCCTGGGCACTTTGGGACAATTTAGCACGGCCAATCCACCCTAACCTGTACACCCCTGGGCACTATGGGACAATTTAGCACAGCCAATCCACCCTAACCTGCACATCCCTGGGCACTATGGGACAATTAGGCACGGCCAACCCACCCTAACCTGCACATCCCTGGGCTCTATGGGACAATTTAGCACGGCCAATCCACCCTAACCTGCACATCCCTGGGCACTATGGGACATTTTAGCATGGCCAATCCACCCTAACCTGCACATCCCTGGGCCCTTTGGATAGGGGCCAAATGCAGGCCAAGGGGGCTTGTTCACATTGGGAAACTGAACGGTTCACTTCCCTGACACTGTGACCTTTGGGTTCAGCCACGAACCGCGACTGATGCCTCCCAAAAGAGGGAAAAAAAAGAGGAAAACCCACGTTAAGGACCTCATTGTATCTCCACAGGTTCCCTGCCAAAATGGCAAGGGCGATTTACCTTCCACCTTATGGGTGTCTCTGTCTAATCCTGGTATCTGCTCAGGGTCTGTGGAGGTGCACGAAATTGCCATTTGAGACAATACCTACAGATTATCCAAAATCCCCATGAATCTCAGGAGTACCATGTCCCACATGGAATCATCTCTCACCAAGGAGTGAAGCGCATGCTTCCTCTGGTGGCTGAGATGGGTCATTACTGCACTGGGTACCACACTCTTGTGTCATAGAACATTGAACCGTGCAGGCCCTTCGGCCCACAGTGTTGTGCCGACCTATTGTCCTACCACATTGGGTCGAGTGCTCAAGCCCTAAGCCAGGCCCCGCCCCAGTCCTTCGGTGTAAAACTGGGGCTGAAGACGCAGTGCCCTTATATCTGAGCCAGGAGGCCTGCGTTCAAATCCCAGCTAGCCCAGAGGAGCGCAAAGACATCTCTGAGAAAGGTGACCAGGAATTATCTGAAACGGAGATCGATACTCTTATTGCTAAGGGAGTGCGGCACTGTCAGAGAGGCTGTTCAGATCAGATACTCAGCATGGTCACGTCTGCACATATTTAAGAGGCATTTTAAGTCAGCAAGTCAACAGATTGAGGGGAAGGTAGATGTTAAGAGCAGTAAATAAGACACAAACGATAGGCAGAGACAGGCAAATTAACACATTGGTACTAATGGGCTAGCATGTCTACAGTGGTAAGGCAGATGGGCTTAGAGCCCGGATCAATACATGGGACTATGATGTTGTGGCCATTACAGAGACTTAGCCGAAAGAGGGAGACACAGAGAGAGAGAGACAGGACTAGCTGCTCAGCGTTCCTGGGTTTCGCAGTTTTCGACGCAATAAAGTTGAAGGTAAAGGAGGTGGAGTATTAATCAGGGAGAACATCACATCTGCACTTGGAGACGACACACCTGAGGGCTCATCCACTGATGCAGAATGGGTACAGCTCAAAAAATAAGATGGGTGCGACGACTCTGATCGGATTGAACTCTCCTAACAGCCACCAAGACATATAGAAGCAAATATCTAGGCAGATGATATGAAGGCACATCTGGAGTATTGTGTCCACTTCTGGTCACCTCATTACAGGAAAGGTGTGGAAGCGTTAGGAAAAGTGCAGAGAAGATTTACCAGGATGTTGCCTGAAATGGAGGGAAGGTCTTACGAGGAAAGGTTGAGAGAGTGAGGGTTTTTCTCTTTAGAACGACAAAGAATGAGAGGGGACTCGATACAGGTGTACAAAATGAGTTCCTCTACTGTTGCAGGCAAAATATGTAAACAGTACAGATTGGAAACATCCATCTTATATCGCCAGTGTGGAAGCAGGGTCTAGACCCAAAATGTCAGCTTTCCTGCTCCTCTGATGCTGCTTGGCCTGCTGTGTTCGTCCAGCTCCACACCTTGTTATCTCAGATTCTCCAACATTGGCAGTTCCTACTGTCTCTGGAATAACCTGATTGCATTTAGAGTCGCTCAGCAAAGAATCAGACCCTTCAATGCTGATCAGATACTTAAATGAATCTAGTCCCATTCCCCAGCATTTGGCCCCTATCCCTCTAACCCCTTCCTATTCATGTCCCCATCCAGATGTCTTTTAAATGCTGTAACTGTACCAGCCTCCACCACTTCCTCTGGCAGCTCCTTCCATACACGCACCACCCTCTGTGTGAAAAAGTTGCCCCTTGGGTCCCCTTTCCCCTCTCACCTTAAACCTATGCCCCTCTAGTTTTGGGACTCCCCTACCCTGGGGAAAAGACATTGTCTATTCACCCTATCCACGCCCCTCAAGATTTTATAAACCTCTGTAACGACACCCCCTCAGCCTCTGACGCTCAAGAGAAAATAGCCCCAGGCTATTCAGCCTCTCCCTGGAGCTCAAACCCTCCGGCCCTGGTAATATCTCTTGTCTGGATCCTTTTGAGTCTCACAACATCTGTCCCAAACTTTGAGACACAGCTGTAGCTCTGGGTTCAGAGCTGAGGTGAGTCAGAGTGAACACCACTCCAACTTCCGCCCCCCGCAGTGACGATGGTGTTCAGGGGGAAGAGAGTGGGGGCTCACTCAGTCGACTCTGGGCCTTTACACATCCTGCCCGGGGACCGTGAGGAGGTAGCAGGAGAATGCGGGATGTGAGAATGGGAAGACCCAAGTATACAAAGACACAGGAGGAGAGAGAATGTCACCCCACTTACGTTTCGACAATCCAGCCCTTCTCTTTACAGTGGTAGTTAATGGACATTGGGAGACATCCAAATGCAGTGAAGGTTAAAATGTAGGGATCTAGAAAACAAAACCATCAGGACATCTCAGTAAAATGAGGAACCAACAACAGAAATGATAGCACCTTCCTCCATCTGTCAGTAAAGCAAGAAACACTAGTGAGTTTGAGGAACCCTGGCCTACTGGATGTTATTGATAGACTCCCAATCCACAGGTCCAGGTAACAATCGGAGACACAGATTTGAGATGGTGGAATCTTAACTCAATAAACATCTGGAATGGCGAGTCGAATGACAACCGCAAAACTGGCATCACTCGGCAGGAAAAATCCATCTGGATTCCTAGGGAAGTAAATTTGCTTCAAGGCATTGCATTTTGGTAAAGCAGACAAGGGCAGGACATATACTGATCCTTGACAAGGTTCACTAACTTGTAAACTTAGATTGCATGCAGAGGGAGCTTGCCAATTGGACACCCAATTGGCTTAACAGCTGGAGTGATGGAGCAGGGTTGTTTTTCAAACTGGAGGCCTGTGGCCAACAGTATTCCACAGGGATCAGTGCTGGGTCCTCTTCTGTTACTGATATAAATGATTTAGATGGGAATATTGAAGGCATGGTTAGTACGTTTGCAGATAACCACAGGTTTGCTGGCATAGTGGACAGTGAAGAAGTTCATCTAAGATTATGAAGATGTTGACCAATTGGGTCAATGAGCTGAAGAGTGGTAGCTGGAGTTCTAATTTGGGTAAATGCGAGGTATTACATTTTGGTCAAACAAACAAGGACAGGATTTATACAATTAAAAGCTGAGTCTTGGGTAGTGTTGTACAGAGACCTGGGTGTTCATGCACATAATTCTTTGAAATTTGTGTCAAATGTAGATGCAGTGATTAAGAAGACCTTTGTGGCTCAGACCTTGGAGTACAGGAGCTGGGACGTCATGTTGAGATTGTACAGGACATGGGTGAGGCCTCTCCTGGAGCACTGTGTCCATTTCTGGTTGCCCTGCTATGGGAAGGGTTTGATTAAGCTAGAGAGGGTCAGAAGAGATTTACCAGGATGTTGTCAGGAATGGAGAGCCTGGGTTTTCACTGGAGTGTAGGGGGTTGAGGGGTGACCTTATAGAGGTTTATAAAATCATGAGGGGTATAAATAAGGCAGATGTACTTTCCCTAGGATGGGGGATTTCCAGGCTAGGGGGATTATGTTTAAGGTGGGAGGAGAAAAATTAAAAAAAAACATGAGGTGCAACTTTTTTTTAAACACACAGAGAGTGGTTCGTGTGTGGAATGAGCTTCCAGAGGAAGTGGTGGGTGTGGGTACAGTTACAGCATTTAAAACATATTTGGATAAGTGCATGAACAGGGAACGGTTTGGAGGGATATGGGCCAGGAGCTGGCAGGTGGGATTAGGGTCAGCATGCACAGTTTGGGCTGAAGGGTCTGTTTATTCCATGCTGTTCTTAGCTTAATTGTGGCTACAGACTCACAGCAATGTGGTTGACTCTGGGAGGGCAGTAAATAAACAAATGCTGGTCCAGCCAGTGACATTCACAACCCATTATGATATTTCTGTTTTAAATGTGAAAAATCGGTCTCAGCAACTTTGAAAAGACAATGGCGCTGCCTCAGTTTGGGATGGAACAAGATTACAATATCATTTCTGTCCCCATAATAGAATCACAACAGTGCCAAACAGCACAGAAGCAGACCCTCTGGTCCCACTCGTCCATGCTGGCCAGATAGCCTACATTTTCCAATGTATCTCATCAGTTCACCTCCACAATCCCGACCTCAGAAATATCACATTCCCAACTGTTACTGGGAATGCTTCTGGAAACGCATCGTTCCAATTAGTCTGTGCCGAACATAACCCCCAAACTAAACTAGCCCCACCTGCCAGCTCCTGGCCCATATCCCTCCAAACATTTCCCTGTTCATGTCCTTAAACTTTCTAACTGTCCCACACCCACCACTTCCACAGGAAGCTCATTCCACATGCAATTTACCCTCTGTTTCAAAAAAAAATTGCTTGTGTTTTTATAAAAATCTCACTCCTCTCACCTTAAAACTGAGGCTCTTTGTCTTGAAATCCCTCATGTTAAGTAAAGACATCCCCTGTTAACTTTATCTCTAACCCTCATTATTTTATAAACTTCTATCAGGCTGCATGTCAATCTCCTATGCCGCAGTGAAAAAGCCTCAGCCTATCGAGTCTTTCTTCATAAAAAACCTTCCATTCCCAGCGGCATCCTGGTAATTCCTTCTGAACCCTCTCCAGCTTAATAACACCCTTCCTATAACTGGGCGACCAGAACTGGACACAGTGCTCAGAAGAAGCCTCACCCACGTCCCATACGACCTCAACATGACTTCTTTTTTCAGAAGTGAAGTTAAGAAATGAACTTAAGATCTAAAATTCTTCTGCACCCCAAGGGTGGTTCGGAGATCTCTCCCACAAGATGTCACTGAGTTCATTGTAACTTCTAGGCCCGCAGAGTAGCTCTCGTGCGTGTAAATTGAGTGTAAGTTGGAGTCCTCATCAGGAACTTGTCGGTGGCCAGTCATTGGGTGAGGCCAACATCGACCTGCCACTCGATGCCCTTCAAGTTGACACACCCCTGCCAAGACCCCGATGTGCTGATGATGTACTGGAGAGGGAACACAGGCTGTGAGCAGGGGGCAATAACACAAAGCCAGCAGGAGTTTTTTTGCATACGTACCACCGTGGCCAGTCTCAACACTCCAGACATTGACCAGCAACCCCTCCTGTGGTCCCGAGGTCCCACCAACATACATCTGAACGAGGAATGTCGCGTTAGAGGGAATTGCGATGGGCTGGAATGGAGTGTGGAGATCAGACTTCACACAGGTCCTGCTCTGAGGATAGAACTGGTATCGGATGGACTGCAAGCAGAGGGGAAATGAAAAGAGAGAGATCAATTTTCATCAGTCGCATTACAGATAATTTGCGTCATTGGGACGCATGTTATAGCGCAACCCCATGATCCACACGAGCGCAGAAACCATCCCTTCGATGGTCAACACTTTGAAGAGAGGGTATCAAAGTGGTTGAAGGCAGGAACATGGCCCTTGAAAACACACCTCCTGAAATAGCAGGAATTCCATCGTTTCCAGCTTCGTGCCGTTCGGAAACCATTTTGTTTTGAAGGCGAAAATCCTCTTTTGAACAGCGTCGTAAGAGAATTTCTCCCAAGCCTCAATTGTGCTTTCGTAGAACTGTAAAACAAGATTGGCAGCGGTGCATTACGCTCATGCAGACAGGCTTGGGACAAGTCATTCAGCCCGTGGGCCTTCCTCCTGAGGTCAATACCATCAAGGATAAGAGATAACGGGAACTGCAGATGCTGGATAATCCGAGATAACAAAGTGTGGGGCTGGATGAACACAGCAGGCCAAGCAGCATCTCAGGAGCACAAAAGCTGACGTTTCGGGCCTAGACCCTTCATCAGAAAAGGGGGATGGATGATCCTAAGATGCAGTCAATACAATTGTGGCTGACTGACCATGGGGCGTCACATTCTGACCCTGATGACCTTTCACCCCCTCTGTGC
This sequence comes from Stegostoma tigrinum, assembly GCF_030684315.1. Taxonomy (NCBI): domain Eukaryota; kingdom Metazoa; phylum Chordata; class Chondrichthyes; order Orectolobiformes; family Stegostomatidae; genus Stegostoma; species Stegostoma tigrinum. The sequence goes on along the minus strand of NC_081395.1, from coordinate 9,028,190 downwards.
CCAAGCACCTCAGCCTTAAAAAAAATACTCGAGGGCTCTGCTTCTGCCGATTCATGGAGAAAGTTCCGGTAGCTTTGCAACATTCTGAGAGAAAATTCCATCGCATTTCTGTTTTAAACGGGCTACCCCTGATTCTGAAAAAAGCGAGCTCCGTATTTTGGTTTTACAATCTCCCACAAAACAAAACATATTCTCCAAGCCCAGGCTCAGTGGTTAGCACTGCTGCCCCAGGGCGTCAGGGACCCGGGTTCGATCCCACCCTCGGGTGACCGTCTGTATGGAGTTTGCACATTCTCCCTGTGTCTGCACAGGTTCCCTCTGGGTGCTCCGGTTTCTTCCCACAGTCCAAAGATGTGCAGGTTAGGGTGGATTGGCCGTGCTAAATTGTCCCATAGTGTCCAGGGATGTGCAGGTTAGGGTGGGTTGGCCGTGCTAAATTGTCCCATAGTGTCCAGGGATGTGCAGGTTAGGGTGGGTTGGCCGTGCTAAATTGTCCCATAGTGCCCAGGGATGTGCAGGTTAGGGTGGATTGGCCGTGCTAAATTGTCCCATAGTGCCCAGGGATGTGCGGGTTAGGGTGGGTTGGCCGTGCTAAATTGTCCCGTAGTGCCCAGGGATGTGCGGGTTAGGGTGGATTGGCCATGCTAAATTGTCCCATAGTGTCCAGGGATGTGCGGGTTAGGGTGGATTAGCCGTGCTAAATTGTCCCATAGTGTCCAGGGATGTGCGGGTTTGGGTGGATTGGCCGTGCTAAATTGTCCCATAGTGCCCAGGGATGTGCAGGTTAGGGTGGGTTGGCCGTGCTAAATTGTCCCATAGTGTCCAGGGATGTGCAGGTTAGGGTGGATTGGCCGTGCTAAATTGTCCCATAGTGCCCAGGGATGTACAGGTTAGGGTGGGTTGGCCGTGCTAAATTGTCCCGTAGTGCCCAGGGATGTGCGGGTTAGGGTGGATTGGCCATGCTAAATTGTCCCATAGTGTCCAGGGATGTGCGGGTTAGGGTGGATTAGCCGTGCTAAATTGTCCCATAGTGTCCAGGGATGTGCGGGTTTGGGTGGATTGGCCGTGCTAAATTGTCCCATAGTGTCCAGGGATGTGCAGGTTAGGGTGGATTGGCCGTGCTAAATTATCCCATAGTGCCCAGGGATGTGCAGGTTAGGGTGGATTGGCCGTGCTAAATTGTCCCGTAGTGCCCAGGGATGTGCAGGTTAGGGTGGATTGGCCGTGCTAAATTGTCCCATAGTGCCCAGGGATGTGCGGGTTAGGGTGGATTGGCCGTGCTAAATTGTCCCATAGTGCCCAGGGATGTGCGGGTTAGGGTGGATTGGCCGCACTAAATTGCCCCATAGTGCCCAGGGATGTGCAGGTTAGGGTGGATTGGCCGCACTAAATTGCCCCATAGTGCCCAGGGATGTGCAGGTTAGGGTGGATTGGCCGTGCTACATTGTCCCATAGCGCCCAGGGATGTGCAGGTTAGGGTGGATTGGCCGTGCTAAATTGTCCCATAGTGCCCAGGGATGTGCAGGTTAGTGTGGATTGGCCGTGCTAAATTGCCCCGTAGTGCCCAGAGATGTGCAGATTAGGGTGGATTGGCCGTGCTAAATTGTCCCCTAGTGCCCAGGGATGTGCAGGTTAGGGTGGATTGGCCGTGGGAAATGCAGGGTTACAGAGATAAGGTAGGATAGTGGGTCTGGGTGGGATGCTCTTCGGAGGGTCAGTGTGACCTGCTTCCACACTGTAGGGATTCGATGATCTCCCTGTTGTGTCCCATCAGGAGCATTTACGTTTCAACTGATCCCCCACTTCATAAAATTCAAATTAGAACAAGTTTAGTCTGTCCATAAGACAAGCCTCACATTCGGGTATTATCGTGATTAGTGTTCTCTGAACTCCTTCAATGCACGCTTCCATACATAAGGTGATCGAAACTGTGCTCAATACCACAGAAGCAGTATCAGCAGTGTCCTTTACAATAATCTCCCTACTTAGGGCCGTAGAATCATACAGACTAACAACCTACAAACGACCCTTCAGAACAACTTGTCCATGCTGACCAGACACCCTACAAACCCTACATCTCGTCCCCCTTTCCTGCAATTGGATCCTATCCCTCTAAACCCTTCCTATTCATGTACACATCCAGATGCCTTTTAAATGCTGTCATTGTACCAGTCCCCACCACTTCCTCTGGCAGCTCATCCCAAACACGCACCACGCTCTGTGGGAAAAAGTTACCCCTCAGGTCCCCTTTAAATCTTTTCCCTCTCACCTTAAACCTATGTCCCTCTAGTGTTCGACTCCCCTACCCTGGGGAAAAGACCTTGTCTATTCACCCTATCCATGCCCCTCGTGGTTTAATAAACCTCTGTAAGGTCACCCCTCAGCCTCCGACACTCCAGGGAAAATAGCACCAGCCTATTCAGCCTCTCCCTGTAGCTCAAACCCTCCAACCCTGGCAACATCCCTGTAAATCTTTCCTGAACCCTTTCAAGTTTTACAACATTCTTCCTGTAGCAGGGAGACTAGGATTGAAGGCAGCATTCCAAAAGTGACCCTAACCAACGTCCTGTACAGCCGCAACATGACGCTCCCAACTCCTACACTCAATGCACTGACCAGTAAAGGCGAACGTCCCAAACACCTTCCTCACCGCCCTGTCTACTGCGACTTCACCTTCAGGGAGCTATGAACCTGCATCTTAAAGTCTCTTTGTCTGGTAACACTTCCTCCAGACCTTACCATTCAGTGTATAAATCCTGCCCTGATTTGCCTTTCCAAACTACAACACCTCACATTTATCTTAATTAATCTCCCAGGACCTTCAAGTGTATAAATCCTTATGTAGACAAGTGCCTTTGTAACCAACAAGAACATTCTATTATGAGCCTTCATTCACAGCAATAAGATCATCAGTCCGAGAGATACTGAGGACAGAAGACTTAGACCATATGGTAGACCTCCAGAATCTTCGTGAAGATTGATTGGACTGGTATATACTGATTGGAATTTAGAAGAATGTGGGGGAGTCTTATAGAAACATATAAAATTATGAAGGGAATGGATAAGATAGAAGCAGGGGGGTTGTTCCCATTGGTGCATGAGCCTCGAACTCGGGGAGCACAGCCTCAAAATAAGGAGCAAGGAGCAGATTTAGGACTGAGCTAAGGAGGAACTTCTTCACCTAAAGGGTTGTGGAATTCCCTGCCCATTCAGCCTTCCTCGCTGAGTGTTTTTAAGGCAAAGATAGGTTTTTGAACAGTAAAGGGATTGAGGGTGACAGAGAGCAGGTGGGTAAGGGGAGCTGAGTCCACAAAATGATCAGCCACGATCTTAGTGAATGGGGGACCAAGCTCGAGGGGCTGAATGGCCTACCCCTGCGCCTGTTCCTGATGTTCCAATAAGCTTTAAAAATTAGGGTTGTTGATGGCCCTTTGGTATCATGGCTAAACTATTCATCACAAAACTCAGCTAGCATTCTGGGGACCTGGGTTTGAATCCTGCCAGAGCCTATGGAGGAATCTGAATTAAGTTTTTTTAAATACTATGGAATTAAGACCATTTCTGATGGCCAGGAAAATCTCACCTGGTTGGCTAACGTCCTTCAGGGAAGGCAATCAGCCATCGTTACCTGGTCTGACCAACATGTGTCTCCAGACTCACAGCAATCTGCTTGACTATCAACTGCCTTCTGAGATGGCCGAGCAAGCCAAGGGAGACGAGGGAGAGGCAAAGCTGCCCAGCGAGATAGTGATGGCCATGTGCCATGAGCAAATAAGAGCTCATTGCTGTATCACTGTTCTGCCATTAATGCACAACGGTGCATTTCAGAGCTCTCTGCAATCTCTGGCTATTTAGATAGCTTCATTTCCATTATTCTTGCGGTAAACATGAGCAGTTTCACATCTTCCCACATTATGCTCCATTTGCTACGTCTTTGCCAACTCCCGCACCAAAGTGATTTAAATTATTGTAAAATCCTACCAACCTAAAACATAGAAACAGAGAAGCCCGACAGTGTGGGGTACACACCAACCCTCTGAAGAGCATCCCACCCAGACCCATCCCTCCATCCCAGCTCTGGAACCCTGCATTCCCCACGGCCAATCCACCAAAACCTGCCCATCCCTGGGCACTATGGGACAATTTAGCACGGCCAATCCACCCTAACCCGCACATCCCTGGACACTATGGGACAATATAGCACGGCCAATCCACCCTAACCAGCACATCCCTGGGCACTATGAGGCAATTTAGCACGGCCAATCCACCCTAACCCGCACATCCCTGGGCACTATGGGACAATTTAGCACGACCAATCCACCCTAACATACACATCCCTGGGCACTATGGGACAATTTAGCACGGCCAATCCACCCTAACCTGCACATCCCTGGGCACTATGGGACAATTTAGCACGGCCAATCCACCCTAACCCGCACATCCCTGGGCACTATGGGACAATTTAGCACGGCCAATCCACCCGAAACTGCACATCCCTGGGAACTATGGGACAATTTAGCACGGCCAATCCACCCAAAACTGCACATCCCTGGGAACTATGGGTAATTTAGCACAGCCAATCCACCCGAACCTGCACATCCCTGGGAACTATGGGTAATTTAGCACAGCCAATCCACCCGAACCTGCACATCCCTGGGAACTATGGTACAATTTAGCACGGCCAATCAGCCCTAACCCGCACATCCCTGGGCACTATGGGACAATTTAGCACGGCCAATCAGCCCTAACCCGCACATCCCTGGGAACTATGGGACAATTTAGCACGGCCAATCCACCCTAACCTGCACATCCCTGGGCACTATGGGACAATTTAGCACGGCCAATCCACCCGAACCTGCCCATCCCTGGGCAGTGTCGGACAATTTAGCACGGCCAATCCACGCTAGCCTGCACATCCCTGGGCACTATGGGACAATTTAGCACGGCCAATCCACCCGAAACTGCACATCCCTGGGAACTATGGGACAATTTAGCACGGCCAATCCACCCTAACCCGCACATCCCTGGGCACTATGGGACAATTTAGCACGGCCAATCCACCCTAACCCGCACATCCCTGGGCACTGTGGGACAATTTAGCACGGCCAATCCACCCTAACCCGCACATCCCTGGGCACTGTGGGACAATTTAGCACGGCCAATCCACCCTAACCCGCACATCCCTGTACACTATGGGACAATTTAGCATGGCCAACTCACCCTAAACTGCACATCCCTGTGCACTATGGGTAATTTAGCACAGCCAACCCACCCTAACCTGCACATCCCTGGGCACTATGGGACAATTTAGCACAGCCAATCCACCCTAACCCGCACATCCCTGGGCACTATGGGACAATTTAGCACGGCCAACCCACCCTAACCTGCACATCCCTGGGCACTATGGGACAATTTAGCACAGCCAATCCACCCTAACCCGCACATCCCTGGGCACTATGGGACAATTTAGCACGGCCAATCCACCCTAACCTGCACATCCCTGGACACTATGGGACAATTTAGCACGGCCAATCCACCCGAACCCGCACATCCCTGGGCACTATGGGACAATTTAGCACGGCCAATCCACCCGAACCCGCACATCCCTGGGCACTATGGGACAATTTAGCCCGGCCAATCCACCCGAACCCGCACATCCCTGGGCACTATGGGGACAATTTAGCACGGCCAATCCACCCTAACCTGCACATCCCTGGGCACTATGGGACAATTTAGCACGGCCAATCCACCCTAACTCGCACATCCCTGGGCACTATGGGACAATTTAGCACTGCCAATCCACCCGAACCCGCACATCCCTGGGCACTATGGGACAATTTAGCCCGGCCAATCCACCCTAACCTGCACATCCCTGGGCACTATGGGACAATTTAGCATGGCCAATCCACCCTAACCTGCACATCCGTGAGCAGTGTCCGACAATTTAGCACGGCCAACCCACCCTAGCCTGCACATCCCTGGGCACTATGGGACAATTTAGCACAGCCAATCCACCCGAAACTGCACATCCCTGGGAACTATGGGACAATTTAGCACGGCCAATCCACCCTAACCTGCACATCCCTGGGCACTATGGGACAATTTAGCACGGCCAATCCACCCTAACCTGCACATCCCTGGGCACTATGGGACAATTTAGCACGGCCAATCCACCCGAAACTGCACATCCCTGGGAACTATGGGACAATTTAGCCCGGCCAATCCACCCTAACCCGCACATCCCTGGGCACTATGGGACAATTTAGCACGGCCAATCCACCCGAAACTGCACATCCCTGGGAACTATGGGACAATTTAGCACAGCCAATCCACCCGAAACTGCACATCCCTGGGAACTATGGGACAATTTAGCACGGCCAATCCACCCGAAACTGCACATCCCTGGGCACTACGGGACAATTTAGCATGGCCAATCCACCCTAACCTGCACATCCCTGGACACTATGGGGTAATTTAGCACGGCCAATCCACTCTAATCTGCACATCCCTGGGCACTATGGGGCCATTTAGCACGGCCAATCCACCCTAACCTGCATATCCATGGGCACTATGGGGCAATTTAGCACGGCCAATCCACTCTAATCTGCACATCCCTGGGCACTATGGGGCCATTTAGCACGGCCAATCCACCCTAACCTGCATATCCATGGGCACTATGGGACAATTTAGCACGGCCAATCCACCCTAACCTGCATATCCCTGGGCACTATGGGACAATTTAGCACGGCCAATCCACTCTAATCTGCACATCCCTGGACTCTGTGGGACTATTTTGCGCGGTCAATCCTCCATAACCAGCAATTAGAACCAAACAGCACAGCAACAGACCCTTCGGCCCAACCAGTCCATGCTGACTGTGATCCCAGAATAAACTAGTCCCCCCTGCCTGCTCCTGGCCCATATCCCTCCAAATCTTTCCCTGTTCATGTACTTATCCGAATATCTTTTAAACGTTGTGACTGTACCCACACCCACCACTCCCTCTGGAAGCTCATTCCGCACACAAACCATGCTGTGTAAAAAAAAGTTGCCACACGAGTCCTTGCGAAATCTTTCTCCTCTCACCTGAAAAATTATGCCTCTAGTTTCAAAATACCCCACCCTTAGGAAAAGACCCTCATCATTCACCTTATCTCTACTTTTCATTAATTTATAAGATCACTTCTCGATCTCCTACGCTCCAGTGAGTGAAGTCCCAGACCATCCATCCTTTCTTCATAACTCAAACCCTCAATTCCCGGCAACATTGCGGTAAATCTTTTTCTGTACCCTCTCCAACTTAATAGTATCCTTCCTAATAACTGGGAGCGCAGGAATCTTTTTTTTTAAAATTCGTACGTCCATTTGCTCGTTATTCACAGGTTTTCTTTGAAATCCACTGGTTGATTTACCCGACAAACTAGAATCCTGAAGACAGGTCATTGTCCCTAAAAATGTTAACTCTGTTTCCCTCTCCACAAAAAGCTCCCAGACCTGCCGAGTATCTCCAGTAAATTCTGTGCAGGTGCTGCCTACATTGTCCCCAAGCCAAGAAGGCAGGTACACAGGCCAATGGGAGGTTGAAGTCATCATTTGACCATTTAAGTGACTTAATTGCTGGTGTAGCTAAGAAATTCCCCAAATGAACTGTCTCAGCAAGCAGTGAACATCCAGGATTTAAGGATATCAGGGCGTGTAATGTTGATACTTACAAGAGTCTTCTGACCTTCCAGGAGATCCGGTGAACCTGTAAGATACAAAATAGAGTGAAGGAGGGAGCATTCAATTTGAATAAATGTGAGGTATTGCATTTCGGTACAATAAACAAGGGCAGGACATTTACAACTAATGGTGGGGCCTAGGATGGTGTTGTGGAACAGAGAGGCTTAGGAGGTCAGGTGCATAATTCTTTGAGGTTTGCGTCACGGATAGACAGGGGGTTAGGAAGGTGTTCAGAACGCTCGCCTTCATTGCTCAGACCTAGGAGTACAGGAGTTGGGACGTCATGTTGAGGTTGTGCAGGACGTTGGTGAGACCTCTTCTGGAGCACTGTGTCCAGTTCTGGTTGCCCCGTTATAGGAAGGATATGATGAAGCTGGAGAGGGTTCAGAAGAGATTTACCAGGATGTTGCCGGGAACAAAGGGTTTTCGTTATAAGGAGAGGCTGGATCAGCTGGGGCTTTTTTCACTGGAGCATAGGAGCTTGAGAGGTGTCCTGATAGAGGTTTATGGAATAATGAGAGATTTGGATAGAGTTAATGCTAGTTGTCTGTCCCCTGGAATGGGAGATTTTAAGACTAGTGTGGGCACATTTTTAAGGTCAAGTGGGAGAGATTTAAAAATACACAAGGGGCAAATATTTGTCACAGAGAGTGGTCCATGTGTGGAATGAGCTTCCAGAGGAAGTGGTGGGTGTGGATACAGTTACGGCGTTTAAAAGACATTTGGATAAGTGCATAAATAGGGAAAGGTTTGGAGGGATATGGGCCAGGAGCAGGCAGGTGGGATTAGTCTAGTTTGGGATTATGGTCAGCACGGACCGGATGGGCCAAAGCGTCTGTTTCCATACTGTATGACTATAACTGTGTGTTGAATGGACGGACCACTGCACACATTCATTCTCTCCAGCATGGGCCATACACTACTAGATACTAGAGAACAGAGACCATTCAGACTGACAAATCTACAGCTTGTGTCCCACAGAAACCTCTCTCCGCTCTAATGACCTGACTCTTTCTCCTACCCTCTTCCCCTACCTTTCTGTTCACTTCTTTTCCATCAAGGCCCTGAAATACATCGATGTGATCCACATGCCTGATCATGAGTGCCATGATCTCACCGCTCTCTGTGCAAAATGAGCCATCTGTTGATGGCTGTCTTACATTACATGTGAGTAGACTGGCGTGGCAGTCTCCCAGCCGCCCATTGGCAGTCTCCCAGCCGCCCATTGGCAGTCTCCCAGCCGCCCACAGTGGGAACTCCTGGTTGGGCGTGGCCTCAGCTCAGACATCTGGTCTCGACGCACCTCCAGAGCATGGTCTCCCAGCCTTGGGGTGAAGCCAGGTGCAGGCTGGAGGCTAGGTGCTTGCTTGGACCGAGTTTGGAATGATCGTTGTCCTGAGCTTTATTAATTCCTCTCCTTTCTAACTTATCCCTGCAAACTGCAATGCTGTAAGTTTTATTCGTGTAGTTTCTCCTGAGAACTTGTAGCGAAGAACCTCTACCTGTGTATCCTCGTGCCTACGATGGGGCCGTAATGTAGTGACTTGTAAATCTTTCACTGTACTCATGTCAATAATGTGGCACTAAAAATAATCCAGTTCATGGGCTCCCCCCATTTCAGGGCCATCCTTCAATGAGGGCATTCCTGCTGCACATAGCCTGTTGAAATCTGGCCCGCGGTATTATGTTAATCCAGAGGCCCAGGACCCTGGGTTCGATTCCCGCCACAGCAGGAACGGTGCAATTTGAACCCAATGTAAAAAGAAATCAGGAATTTAAAATCGAATGATGACCATGAATTAATTGTTGGTAGGGGGGAGGAGAAGAAGATCATCTGGTTCGCGAATGCCCTTTCGGGAAGGCCACTACCATCTTTACCTGGGCCTACACATGACCCACAGCAATGACTTTGGACAATTAGGGATGGGGCAATAAAGGCTGCCTGGTCAGCAATGCCCTCACCCCCTGAAGGAATAAGGAAGAGATATTTCGGACGGCTCACCACTCCATTTTCCACTGTTTCGGGGGTAAAAATAAGCCTGCTCTTTCTATAACAGTTTACTATCCTCCAGCTGGTGCCTAATCAGACAATCAATGTGTGATTATATTCGGTTTATCTCGGGTCTGTGTAAGACGCCGATGGTCGCATCATGTTTGTGACTGTATTTCTGAGTTAGGGGTACAGCCCCGAGTTCACAAACTCCGTCCTGGAAAGACATTTACTGTTTTGTGACAAATCCCTACAATATTGGAAAGGTTGAGAGAACGAGGGCTTTTCTCTTTAGATTAGATTCCCTACAGTGTGGAAACAGGCCGTTCGGCCCAACAAGTCCACACCGCCCCTTGAAGCATCCCACCCAGACCCATCCCCCTATAACCCACACACCCCTGAACACTAGGGGCAATTTAGCACGGCCGATCCACCTAGCCTGCACATCTTTGGACCGTGGGAGGAAACCGGAGCACCCGGAGGGAACCAACGCAGACACGGGGAGAATGTGCAAACTCCACACAGACAGTCGCCCGAGGGTGGAATCAAAGCCGGACCCCTGGTGCTGTGAGACAGCAGTGCGAACCACTGAGCCACCGTGCCGCCCCTTTAGAACGACAAAGGATGAGAGGGGGCTTGATAGAGGTGTACAAAATGATCAGAGGTATAGATAGAGTGGACAGCCAGAGACTTTTTCCTAGGGTGGAGGTAGCTTTTATAGGGGGCATAGTTTTAAAGTGAAGGGAGGCAGATATCGGGGAGACGTCAGAGGTAGGTTCTCTACTCAGAGAGTGGTCGGGGCGTGGAATGCATTCCCGGAGAGGGTAGTGGAGTTGGCCTCATTAGGGGCATTTAAGCAGCTATTAGATAGGCATATGGATGGTAGTATAAGGTAGGGGTGGGGGTTAGACAGACCTTAGGTTTAGGGTAAGAGCTCGGCACAACATCGTGGGCTGAAGGGCCTGTACTGTTCTATGTTCTAACTCAACAGGTCTGGCAGCATCTGCTAAGAGAGAAAAACAGTCAATGTCTCATGTCCTGGAGGGAATTGAAATATTAACTGTTTCTCTCTCCACAGACCTGCAGAGTTTCTCCAGCATATTCTGTTTTTGTTTCAGATTTCCAGCATCTGCAGTTTTTTACTTTATGTTACGGCTTGATTTGGTGTCAAAGTTCCCGGGTATGAAACAAAGAAGGTTGGTTCTCAGAGATGCCAAGAACTGCCGATGCTAGAGTCAGCGATAACACAGTATGGGGATGGAGGAACACGGCAGGCGGGCAGCATCAGAGGAGCAGGAATGCTGACGTTTCGGGTCGGGGCCCTTCTTCAGAAATGGTGGTGGGGGGGGGGGGGGGGGGGGTGGGGGGAGGGAGCTCCGAAATTAATAGAGAGAGGAGGGCTGAGGCTGGGGAATGTAGGGAGGATGGTGATAGATGGGTGCCGGTAGGGAGTGGTGAGGTGGGAGCAGTGGACAGGTGGGAGAGAAGACAAACGGGTGAAGGAGGTGGGGATGAGAGGGAGGGTTGGTCTTGGGATGACGCTGGGGAGGTGGGGAGATTTTTGAAACTAGTACAGTCCACATTGAGACCATTGGGCTGTAGGCTCCCAGGGCGAAATATGAGATGTTGGTCCTCCAGTTTCCAGGTGGCATCGCTGTAGCACTGGAGGATGCCCAGGATGGACATGTCGCCCAGGGAGTGGGAGGGGGAGTTGAAATGGTTTGCAGTTTTGTTGCGAACAAAGTGGTCTCCATGCCCTACACATCATATTTATTGGTTCTTGAATGGTCCAGACATTTAAATGTATCACTTAGAATTAACGTACTGCCTCTCCTTTTAGCAGGGAGCTGTAAATTCAACAAGCTAGCAGGGAAAAGCTGTAAAACAAAGCACCATCTCACAAGTCACTGATCTCAGGGAACCAATCAAAAGAGTGAAGAAAGTGAACTAAATTAACCGTCTATCACTCTTAGGAAACAAATTAGAAACTGGGACCACACCACCTTGCCAGCCTTTATTAGCAGAGTTTAAGAGCAAGGAGATGATGTTGGGACTGTATACAACGCTGGTTAGGCCACAGCTAGGGTATTGTGTGCAGATCTAGGATCCCCATTATGCAAGAGATGTGACAGCACTGGAGAGGGTGCAGAGGGAGATTGGCCACGGTGTTTCTGGGCTAGAGAGAGAGATCAGACAGACTGGGTTTGTTTTCCTTAGAGCAGAGGAGACTGAGATGAGACACGATTGAGACGTATAAAACGATGAGGGGCGGCAACAGAAACGTTTCCCCGTGATGCAAGGATCAATGACAGGGGGCCATAGATTTAAGACAATGAGAGCATAAGACGTAGGAGCAGAATTAGGCCATTCGGCCCATCAGGTCTGCCCATTCAATAATGGCTAATATGTTTCTCAACTCCATCCTCCTGCCTTCTTCCCGTAGCCCTTGATCCCCTTACTAATCAAGAAACTATCTAATTCCGTCTCAAAGATACTCAATGATTTGGCCTCCACAGACCTGAGACAATGCATTCCACAGATTCACAACCTTCTAAGAAATTCCTCCTCATCTCAGCTCTAAAGGAGTGTTCCTTCCCTCTGAGGCTGTGCACTTGGGCCCGAGTCTCTCCTACTCGTCAAAAATCTTTTCCATGCCCACCCTATCCAGGCCTCTCAGTATTCTGTAACTTTCAATCAGTTGCCCCCCTCATCCTTCTCAACTCCATTCTGCACAGAGCCAGGGTCCTCAACTGCTCCTCGTGTGACAAGTCCTGCATCGCTGGGATCATTCTTGTAAACCTCTTCTGGACCCCCCTCCAATGCCCGTGCATAAAGTCTTAGAAATTTAGAGATGTACGAGATGGAAACAGACCCTTCAGCCCATCTCATCTATGCCGAAATTAATCTAGTCCCATTTGCCAGCATTTGGCCCATATCCCTCCAAACCCTTCCTATCCATGTCCCCATCCAGATGCCTTTTAAATGCTGTAACTGTACCAGCCTCCACCACTTCCTCTGGCAGCTTGTTCCATACACACACCACCCTCTGTGTGAAAAAGGTCCCTTACATCTTTCCCCCGCTCACCCTAAACCTATGCCCCTCTAGTTTTGGACTCCCCTACCCTGGGGAAAAAGACCTTGTCTATTCACCCTATCCATGCCCCTGATCTTATAAACCTCTATAAGGTCACCCCCTCAGCCTCCGACGCTCCGGGGAAAATAGCCCCAGCCTCTCCCTGTAGCTCAAACCCTCCAACCCCGGAAACGTCCTTGTAAATCTTTTCTATCAAGTTTCACAACATCTTTCCCAAAGCACGGAGACCAGGACTGAACGCAGTATTCCAACAGCAGCCTAACCAACGTCCTGTACAGCCACAACATGACCCTCCCAACTCCTATACTCTATGCACTGACCAATAAAGGCGAGCGTACCAAACACCTTCCTCACCGCCCTGTCTACCTGTGACCCCACGTTCAAGGAACTATGCACCTGCACCTCTAGGTCTCTTTGTTCAGCATCCATCCTTAGGTACGGGGCCCAAAACTGCTCGCAATATTCCACATGCGGTCTGATTAGAGCCTCAGCGCTTGTATTCTAGCCCTCTCGAAAGGAATGCTAACATTTCATTCACCTTCCTAACTGCCAACTGCACCCCAATGTTAACCTTAGGAGAATCCTGAGCTAGGTCTCTCAAGTCCCTCTGATTTAAGGGAATGAGGAAGAGATTTAGAGGGGATATAAGGAAGAATGTTTTCACCGAAAGAGTAGCGGGGAAGATGGAAATCACTGCTTATGGGAGACAGAAACTCTCATCACATTTTAAGAGGTAGCACAGATAGTGGATGAAGGTCGTGCTGTAGATGTTGTGTATTTGGATCTTCAGAAAGCATTTGATACATTGCCCCATGGCAGAACTGTTTAGAATTGATGGGTTAGAAGTTGCCTAAAGACAGGAAGCAGAGAGTAGGTATGGATGGGCATGTCTCAGACTGGAGATGAGTCGGAAGTGGTATTCCCCAGGGATCGATGTTGGGACCCTTGCATTTTCTGATGCATAGAAATGAGTTGGAAATGGAGTTGGAATAGCAGGCAAAATCTCTATAGTTGCAGGTGATACTCAGCTGGGGAGAATAATGAATTGTGAGGATGATGCTGAGAAACTACAGAGGAGCAGTGACAAACTGGCCAAATGGGCAGACCCCTGGAGGATGAATCTCAAGGCAGAGAAATGTGGGGCAATGCATTTTGGTCGAAGGAACCTGGAGAGAAAATACAGGCTCAATGGCACAACTAGTATAGGAGCAGAGGGACCTCAGGGTTCATGTATATGTTTCTCTGAAGACGACCAGCCAAGCTGAAACAGTTGTTGAGGAAACTCACAGGATCATTCATCTTGTAAATAGAGGCATGGAGTATGAAAACAAAAACGTCACGGCCAGAGATCATTTGGAGTATTGTGTTCGGTTCTGGGTAACTTATTTAAAGCAGCATGTGAAAGCCCTGAAGAAACTGCAAAGGGTATTTACACAAATGATAGCAGGAGTGAGGGATCATAGACACAAGGAAAAATTGGAGAGATTGGGTTTATTCTCCTCGGAACAAGGGAGATTCAGACGGGAGCTCATTGAGGTGTTCAAAACTTATGAACAAGCTTGACAAAAGAAAGGACATTCCGTTCTCATTAGTTGGTTCATCAGTAACTGGCGGTGGGGTGGGGGGGAGGCGTCACAATTTCAAGACAGCAGGCAAGAGTGCGAGGAGTGAGATGAGGAGAAAACTTTTTACCTGGGCAGTTGTTGGCATTTGGAACGCAATTCCTTGGAGAGTTGGGGGTGGTGGATTCCATAGGAGGCTTCGAAAGAGAGCTGGGATATATATATTCGAAAGGGATGAAGTTAGACGGCAATAGAGGTAGGGCTGGGTAGTTCTTTCAGGAGCTGGTAATGCTCATGATGTGTCAAATGGCTTCCCTCTGTACTGCAAAATTTGAAAATTCTGTAAGGATTCAGGGTTGTACTTGCGATGCCAAGGCTATGGGTAATGTGCTGGAAAATGGGATTCAAACGATTAGGCGTTTGGTCAGCACAGACGCGATGGGCCAAAAGGCCCTTTGGCAGACCTGCAGATGTTTATGACTCGATGAGACCGATTGTGTGCTATTTTGACGAGTTGGCGAGTGTCATTCACAATGCACAGGGTAGTGGATGGCGAGAGTTGACAATAATGAATAAAATACAGGGCCGCACGGTGGCTCAGGGGCTAGCGTGGCTGCCTCAGGGCGCCAGGGACCCGGGTTCGATCCCAACCTCGGGTGACTGACTGTGTGGAGTTTGCACATTCTCCCCGAGTCTGGGTGGGTTTCCTCCGGGTGCTCCAGTTTCCTCCCACAGTCCAAAGATGTGCAGGTTAGGGTGGATTGGCCGTGCTAAATTGTCCCATAGTGCCCAGGGATGTGCGGGTTAGGGTGGGATTGGCCATGCTAAATTGTCCCATAGTGCCCAGGGATGTGCGGGTTAGGGTGGATTGGCCGTGCTAAATTGTCCCATAGCGTCCAGGGATGTGCAGGCCAGGGTGGATAGGCTGTGCTAAATTGTCCCATAGTGCCCAGGGATGTGCAGGTTAGGGTGGACTGGCCGTGCTAAATTGTCCCATAGTGTCCAGGGATGTGCGGGTTAGGGTGGACTGGCCGTGCTAAATTGTCCCATAGTGCCCAGGGATGTGCGGGTTAGGGTGGATTGGCCATGCTAAATTGTTCCATAGTGCCCAGGGATGTGCGGGTTAGGGTGGATTGGCCGTGATAAATTGTACCATAGTGCCCAGGGATGTGCAGGTTAGGGTGGATTGGCCGTGCTAAATTGTCCCATAGTGTCCAGAGATGTGCAGACCAGGGTGGATTGGCCGTGCTAAATTGTCCCATAGTGCCCAGGGATGTGCGGGTTAGGGTGGATTGGCCGTGCTAAATTGTTCCATAGTGCCCAGGGATGTGTGGGTTAGGGTGGATTGGCCGTGCTAAATTGTCCCATAGTGCCCAGGGATGTGTGGGTTAGGGTGGATTGGCCGTGCTAAATTGTTCCATAGTGCCCAGGGATGTGTGGGTTAGGGTGGATTGGCCGTGCTAAATTGTCCCATAGTGCCCAGGGATGTGCGGGTTAGGGTGGATTGGCCATGCTAAATTGTCCGACACTGCCCAGGGATGTGCGGGTTAGGGTGGAATGGCCGTGATAAATTGTCCCATAGTGCCCAGGGATGTGCAGGTTAGGGTGGATTGGCCGTGCTAAATTGTCCCATAGTGCCCAGGGATGTGCAGGTTAGGGTGGATTGGCCGTGCTATATTGTTCTATAGTGCCCAGGGATGTGCGGGTTAGGGTGGATTGGCCGTGCTAAATTGTCCCATAGTGTCCAGGGATGTGCGGGTTAGGGTGGGTTGGCCGTGCTAAATTGCCCCATAGTGCCCAGGGATGTGCGGGTTAGGGTGGATTGGCCGTGCTAAATTGTCCGACACTGCCCAGGGATGTGCAGGTTAGGGTGGACTGGCCGTGCTAAATTGTCCCATAGTGTCCAGGGATGTGCAGGTTACGGTGGGGCTATTGGTGGATTGTTTGGATACTGTGGTTGAAGTGGTCTTGTTGGGCTGTGGGACCTGTGAGGATCCTATGATCTCTGTCGGCAGACATAGTTGAGGGGTTAGCATCGCTGCCTCATGGCGCCAGCTTCCTGGGACGGCTGAGTGTTTGGAGTCTATGTTGTCCACTTGTGCCTGCATGGGGGTTTCCTCCGGGTGCTCTGGTCTCTTCCCGCACTGTCCAAAGATGTGTGGGCTATGGTCGGGCAGCCGCAGGGAATTGTGCAGGGTGGGTGGGTTAGCCAATGGAAATGCAGGCTTGCAGGGATAAGGTGAGTCTGGTAGGGATACTGTTCAACCAGCCACATTGCCTCCATCCACTCTGTGGGGATTGTTAGCTGCCAAATGCAGAGTAAGGAGAATTTTAGTGAATAGAACTGAGCAAGAGACATGCACCCAGTCAGCCACTGTGGTATGAGAGAGACCAGGTGCAATGGGGGAGCCTTGAGAAGAGAGATGCAACGTTGAATTCAGCAGCAGATCTTTAACTCCAATTTTTGACAGGGGTCCTGTCCTGACTTTGGGAAGCTGCGGTCTGACACGTGGAGCCCAGCGTATTACAACAAAGGTGCAGTTTACAAGTGAGACAAACTCTGTGCTACTTCCTTGGTCCCTGACAGCGTGATGTGTAATGTGTACTCACTGCAGGGTGTCGGTTGACTTCCTAAAGCACTCAGAAAGAACAAGGAGCAGATGAACAGGATGGCCGCCATCTTCTCCGGGTCACATCCCGCTGCCAGAATTCCAAACCCTGGGACATACAAAGGCAAAACACAAGACCAGTCTTTACCTGTTTTTTTTGGCCCTATCTGTTTGAGACTGACTCCATCGCCTCCTGAGGCCCCCCGCCGGCTCCAACACCATACCCGTGGCTTTGGGGGCAAGGGGCTCGGTCGATGAGGAACTGTAGCCCAGGCTTCGACGCCCACGTCTGCCCCCAGAATTGGGCCGCTCTCGCAGCTGGTGCCGGAACAGGCCTCGGTAAAACCAGAAACGGGGAGAACGTGTCTGAGTGGTGGGCCTTCTCCACCAATCCCCAACTGCCAAGCGCAAGCACTAGCAGTCGAATAGCTGGCTGCGCCACGGATGGCCCCTTTAGGAGGGTGTGAGGTGCTGGTGGAAGGAGTGAATAGATACTGAAGCTGGATTGTGGGGAAGCGGTAAATTAACTGGGGAACCTAAGCCCTGGAGGAGTTGAACCACAGAAATGTGCCCTGCAGTACTGGCTGAGAGAGACCATTAAACCATTGAGGCCCAATCACAAGGATATCCACAGGCTCTGGTAGTGACACTACCTCATGGCCTTGGCTTTCGAGACTGCAGCGGGCCTGCGCCACCATTAAAACACTGAGGGCCCAGGCAGTGCTGGCCCCTTTTTCTAGCCCGAATCCCGAGCCTATCGACAGGCTCAGGCAGCTCGATATCAGAGATCCCGCGGGGATTATTTGCAGAGAAGGGCTGGAATTATTCTGGCACCTGCAGGGGCCGTTGCCCGGAAGGACAGAAGTCTGCCCTGGGGTCGGGGGGTGGTGGGGAGCGTGGGGTGGGGGGCTGGTACACACACACGTTGAGGGGGTGGTGCTGCTAATTCAGTCAATGGCTCAGGCCAGGGCTTGGGATGGACCGTTACACATCTGCTTGCAGACGGGCAATTTCCAAATTCTCAGACAAGCGCTGACCTCTTGCCAGCTGCTGGGAGACCTGAGAAGACAGCACTGCAACAACAACAGCAACATTGGTATAGCACCTTTCTCCCCAGAGGAGCGTTACCATGTCGTTATCAGAGGCAATTGATGGAGGCACAGAGATGAACAGCACATGGCCGATCCAACTCGTCTATACTGACCAGATATTCTAAATTAATCCAGTCCCATTTTCCAGCATTTGGTCCCTGTCCCTCTATCCGTGTCCCCATCCAGGTGCCTTTTAAATGCTGTAACTGTACCAGCCTCCACCACTTCCTCTGGCAGCTCGTTCCACACACGCACCGCCCTCTGTGTGAAAAAGTTACCCCTCAGGTCCCCTTTTAAATCATTCCCCTCTCACCTTAAACCTATGCCCCTCTAGTTTTGGACTCCCCCTACCCTGGGGAAAAGACCTTGTCTATTCACCCTATCCATGCCCCTCATGGTTTTATAAACCTCTATAAGGTCACCTCTTCAGCCTCCGAAACTCCAGGGAAAATGGCCCCAGCCTCTCCCTGTAGCTCAAACCCTCCGATCCTGGCGACATCCCTGTAAACCTCTTCCAAACCCTTTCCACTTTAACAATACCTTCCTTTAGCAGGGAGACCAGAGCTGAACGCAGTATTCCAAAACCTGCCGAACCGACGTCCTGTACATCCGCAACGTGTCCTCCCAACTCCCACACTGGCCAATAAAGGCAAGCCAACCAAATGGCTTCTTCACTACCCTGGCTCCCTGCCACCGCACTTTCAAGGAAACATGCACCTTCACCCCAAGGTCTCGTTGTTCAGAAATACTGCCGAGTTCTCACTAATAGAAGTAAACTTCTGCTCTTTGTTGAGAATTCGCTGATCTCAGCGACAGCAACAGAGGGAGGCTGCACAGACCCTGTGCTTCCCTTGATTCTTCCCAAGCCTCAGTCCATCCTTATTGCTCATCCAACTGCCGTGTTGCTCTACGGCCCGGCCAGCCTGCGATCTGCAGCACCTCCAGAACCCCACCACCCTGTCTTGCATTTCCAGCCAATGCCCCCTCCCTCTGACCTACATGGCCACCCACCACCCCCCACCCCATCTGACAGCATCCTCCCCCAGCATCGCACTTCCCCAGACCCTCTCTGTCCTTCCGGTTCCAATCCTTTTCTTTCCCACTTTTCCCAATTCTACCGTCCCAACCTCAGCCCTTTGCAGCTCCAGCGTCAGGAGCCAACAGCCCCCACCCCTCCCCACGCTCTCTCTGCTCCTCACACCTACCTCTTGGACCAGGCTTTCGCTCACCCCTGTCCTCATCTGAACGGGAGTCACATTTTCTAAACACTCCTCTCAAACACTTCTGGGAAAAATTAAAGGCAACTTGGCCACGGAAAGGCTCAGTGCCTCCCGAAGGAACAGTAAAGCCCTTTCAAACAAAGCTCCCTTTAAATTAATCAAATTGACAATCACGGTGACAATAGCCCCAGGCTGACTGAAGGCAAGCTGCTGTAAAATGTGGAAACCTTTAGAAAGGGGCCGCCATATGGCCCTCACACTCACTCATCACTCGAACAGCTCCCATGTTGTCACTCTCCTGAGGCTCACGTTCAAACTGTTACTCTTTATACTTCCTCATCACGGGACAAACATCAGGTGATAACCTCCCAATGACATAATTCAGAACAAAGGCAACCAATGGAGTGGCTGGGTTATTTACAAACACTCTTTCAGAGTGTGGGCCCGATGTTGAACTTTGCATGGGGAGCTGTTAGGCAATTCTGTTGGCCTGGGATGAAGGCAGCTAAAGTTTGCTTAAGGGCAGTGGATTCACAGCTCAGCCACGTGAGGGAATCTTATGATTACGGAGAGCGACCCACTCCCTGGAGAACGTATCCTTAATCTCAATGCTCTCAGACAGGGACTGCCTGGTGATTTCTTACGGCGGGGTGGGGTGGGGGTGCATGTGTTAATATCAATAAGTTATGGTGGGATTCTTTTTCTGCCACATTTTGAGTTTTGTCTTGAGACAGAATAGTTGAGCTGAAGGCAAAGTTGACAATGTTATTCTGTGTCCAATTTCATAATAACAGGCGCAATTATCGATTCGTACCGAGTACAGCTGTCGTTGGGAATCAGAGATTTCCAGGATGTCCTCTGATAAGTACATTATTGAGGGTCTGTTCTGCCTTCTGCCCCTGTTTATGTCCATCTGCTCTCTCATTCCGTTCAACTTGGTCAGTGCATTGAGCACAGCGGCTGGGAGGTCATGCTGCTGCTGTACAGGACCCTGGTGAGGCCACTTTCGGAATATTACATTCAATTCTGGTCTCCCTGCTGTAGAAAAGATATTGTGAAATTTGAATGTGTTCAGAAAATATTTACAAGGACGTTACCTGTTGTGGAAGGTTTGAGTATTTTTTATTCATTCCTGGGATGGGGGCATTGCTGGCCGGGCAGCATTTAGTGCCCCATCCCCAATAACCCAGAGGGCAGTTCAGAGTCAACCACATTGCTGTGGGTCTGAAGTCACACATTGGCCCAGACCGGGTTAGGATGGCAGTTTCCTTCCCTAAAGGACATTAGTGAACCAGATGAGTTTTTACAACAATTGACAATGGATTCATGGTCATCACCAGACTCTTAAATCCAGATATTTATTGAATTCAAATTCTGCCATGTGCCAGTGTGGAATTTGAACCCGGGTCCCCAGAATGTTACCTGGATTTCTGGACTAACAGTTCAGTGATAATACCACTGGGCCATCGCCTCCCCGCACCCTCAGCAATATGGGGAATTTCAACAGGCTGAGACTATTTATCCTTGGAACATTGGACGCTAAGGAATGACCTTACAGAGTTTTATAAAATCATGGGGGACATGGATAGGGTGAATAGACAAGGTCTTTTCCCCCAGGGTAGGGGAGTCCAAAACTAGAGGGGATAGGTTTAAGGTGTGAGGGGAAATATTTAAAAGGGACCTGAGGGGTAACTTTTTCACACAGAGGATGGTGCGTGTATGGAATGAGCTGCCAGAGGAAGTGGTGGAGGCTGGTACAATGACAACATTTAAAAGGCATCTGGACGGGTACATGAACAGGAAGGAGTTAGAGGGATATGGGCTAAATACCAGCAAATGGGGCTGGATTAATTTAGAGATGGTGGGGACTGCTCATGCTGGAGAATCTGGGAGATCAGATTAGTTTAGGTTTTCTGGTCGGCCTGGGTGAGTTGGATCGAAGGGTCTGTTCCCATGCTGTATATGACTCGTGTCTGAACTCCCATCCCCCTGAGGAACTAGTTTAAATCCTTTCTGACAGCGCAAGCAAATCTCAAATTACAATAAAATAGTGGGTGGGTACCGTTCTGATCTGAACAATCTACATACCAATGAACAAGAAGTGCTGGGTAATGAGGGCTGAAGGGCCATAAGGCAGTAAAGGTTAAGGTGTTAGTTGAATAACTGGTTTCACAGATCGGCCGGCGTGTTGCTCATGTTCCCATCCCAAACCACAGTTGTACAACTAAAACAATGAACAATGTTTGATATGCAACGAGCTGACATTTTAACAGAACACAAAGCCATGTAGCTCGGACAACACTTGATGTTGCCAACATAAACATGAATGAGGATGGGCGAAAACCTGGGAGGGGATGTTCAGCAAGGTTGCAGATGGCACGAAAATTGGTAGATCGCGAAGAAGATAGCCGTAAGGTAAAGTTGTATGTTGGTCTGAGGGGCAGACCAGTGGCAGATGGCATTTAGCCCTGAGAAATGTGAGGTACTTCGGAAGAAGAAACAGGATGAGGGAGTATTTAATGAACGGTGGGACCCTGGGTTGCTCAGAGGAGCAGAGGGGTCTCGGGGTAATTATTCACAGATCCCTGAAGTTGGCACAGCACATGAATAGGATGGTTAAGAAGGCACATGGGATACTTACGACCATCAGGCGTGGTACAGAGCACAAGAGCAAGAGCATTGGTCAGGCCATAGCTGGAGCACTGTGTGCAGCTCTGGTCGCCTCATTATGGGAAGGATGTGACAGCACTAGATGGGGTACAGAGGAGACTCATCTGGATGTTGCCTGGGAGGGAGAAACTAGATAGGCTTGGATTCTTTTCTCTGGAGCAGCAAAGACTGGCGGGGGTAGCGGTTTGCTGTCAAGGTGTATAAGATTATATGGGGTATGGACAAGGTGGGTAGAGAGCAGCTGCTCTGCTTGGTTGAGAGGTCAATCACAAGGGGGGACATAGATTTAGGATAGAGGGCAGGAGATTCGGAGGCGACTTGGCAGCTGTCGACGCTGTAAATATCTAACAAAAATCAGAAACTGCTGGTGAAGGCTCAGCGTGGTACGGCAGTATCTGTGGAGAGAGAAAAACAGACCTTCCGGAACTTAAGATAACAAAGGGTGGAGCTGGATGAACACAGCGGGCCAAGCAGCATCTCAGAAGCACAAAAGCTGACGTTTCGGGCCTAGACCGGACCTTTCCATTTTTGTTCGCGATCTGTACGGGCATGGGTTCAAATTCCGAACGTGGCAGATGGCGATAAATTCAATTGTGAGAAACTGGAATGCACTGCCAGGGAGGGAAGTGGAGGCCAGAAATCTCTAAAAGGTTGAACAGCATCTGCTGAGAAAAATCAAGAGTTAACATTTCAGATCCGGTGACCCTTCCTCGGATGCTGCCAGACCTGCTGAGGCAACTTTTCTGGCAACTTCTGCTTTTGTTGCTCATTGACAGCATCCACCGTTCTTTTAGTTTCTAAACCTTTAAAAGACGTTCCGATGAGAACTTGAAATATCGTAACATCCAAGGATGTGGGACAAGTGCGGGAGATTGGGATTGCTGAGCCTTTACTGGTAGATGTGTCAGAGCGGACTTGATGTGCCGAAGGGCCTTGTCTGCAAATCTACAAGTGTATCGTGGATAGAAGTTCAACCACTGAGAACATTCGGATCTGATTCCACTTGGTCTCAGTCAACTGTTTACCTTATGGGGAGCTTTTTGTTTGTTTTTGGGAGCTGGGCCTCATACAATTTTTTGCACGAATCACATTGCACAATCCAATTTTGCAGAGAGATATTGGGGGGTGGTGGGGTTGGGGAGGGCAGCGTGTGATCTGAGGCAGTGAATTCATTTGCACAACTTGACGCCAAACTGTAGCAATTAGAGGGAAGACCGCGCTATTGGGCTAATTTCGCAGAACTCGCAATTCGAAAGTAACATCCCAGAACTCAAACAACTCGAAGAGCTGCAAATGTGTAATGAAAATCAGAAACTGCTGGCAAAGTCTCAGCATGGTATGGCAGTATCGTGGAGAGAGATAAATGGACCTTCCGGAACTTTCCATTTTTGTTCGCGATCTCTACGGACAAGCGTTCAAATTCCAAACGTGGCATATGGTGATAAATTCAGTTGTGAGAAACTGGAATTTAAAATAAAAACGAAGCTTGTAAAATAAAACATTATTGCGTGGAGCTGGAGGAACGCAGCAGGCCGGGCAGCATCAGAGGAGCAGGAAAAGTTGACGTTCCTCAGACCACAGGGCATCTGCAGTTCTTTTAGTTTGTATTTTGTTGAGTACAGGAGTTGGGACATCATGCTGAGGTTGTACCGGATGTTGGTCAGGCCACTTCTGCAGCATTGTGTGCAGTTCTGTTCACCCTGTTGTAGGAAGGGCATTATTAAATTGGAGAGGGTTCAGAAAAAGGAAGTTACTGGAGCTGGAGGGTTTAGGTGATCAGGAGGGGTTGCATAAGCTGAGGTAACAAAGTGTGGAGCTGGATGAACACAGCAGGCCAAGCAGCATGTTAGGAGCACAAAAGCTGACGTTTCGTACCTAGACTCTTCATCAGAGAGTTCTCTGATGAGACGTGTCACCAGTTTTGGGGGTTTAGTATTTATGCCCGCTTTGAGATTTGCAAACAAAATACTGCTCCTAATTTCTTCTTGCCTTACCTTTGGTCTGCTAGCGGCCTGTTTCACAAGCGTTGGATTAATGGAACTCACGAAGCTATCAAGAAAGTTTCTCTCACCTTTCGTGTCCGAGCTTCCAATTCCGTCTCAGGGATGTGCAGGTTAGGGTGGATTGGCCATGCTAAATTGTCCCGTAGTGCCCAGGGATGTGCAGGTTAGGGTGGATTGGCCGTGCTAAATTGTCCCGTAGTGCCCAGGGATGTGCAGGTTAGGGTGGATTGGCCATGCTAAATTGTCCCGTAGTGCCCAGGGATGTGCAGGTTAGGGTGGATTGGCCGTGCTAAATTGTCCCATAGTGTCCAGGGATGTGCGGGTTAGGGTGGATTGGCCGTGCTAAATTGTCCCGTAGTGCCCAGGGATGTGCAGGTTAGGGTGGATTGGCCGTGCTAAATTGTCCCATAGTGCCCAGGGATGTGCGGGTTAGGGTGGATTGGCCGTGCTAAATTGCCCCATAGTGCCCAGGGATGTGCAGGTTAGGGTGGATTGGCCGTGCTAAATTGTTCCATAGTGCCCAGGGATGTGCGGGTTAGGGTGGATTGGCCGTGCTAAATTGTCCCATAGTGCCCAGGGATGTGCAGGTTAGGGTGGGTTGGCCGTGCTAAATTGTCCCATAGTGCCCAGGGATGTGCAGATTAGGGTGGATTGGCCGTGCTAAATTGTTCCATAGTGCCCAGGGATGTGCAGTTTCGGGTGGATTGGCCGTGCTAAATTGTCCCATATTGCCCAGGGATGTGCGGGTTACGGTGGATTGGCCGTGCTGAATTGTCCCATAGTGCCCAGGGATGCACAGGTTAGGGTGGATTGGCCGTGCTAATTTGTCCCATAGTGCCCAGGGATGTGCGGGTTAGGGTGGATTGGCCGTGCTAAATTGTTCCATAGTGCCCAGGGATGTGCGGGTTAGGGTGGATTGGCCGTGCTGAATTGTCCCATAGTGTCCACGGATGTGCGGGTTAGGGTGGATTGGCCGTGCTAAATTGTCCCATAGTGCCCAGGGATGTGCAGGTTAGGGTGGGTTGGCCGTGCTAAATTGCCCCATAGTGCCCAGGGATGTGCGGGTTCGGGTGGATTGGCCGTGCTAAATTGCCCCAGAGTGCCCAGGGATGTGCGGGTTAGGGTGGGTTGGCCGTGCTAAATTGCCCCATAGTGCCCTGGGATGTGCAGGTTAGGGTGGATTGGCCGTGCTGAATTTTCCCATAGTCAGATACATAGATCCCTTAAAATGGCCAACCAAGTGGACAGGGTTGTTAAGAAAGCATATGG
This sequence comes from Stegostoma tigrinum, assembly GCF_030684315.1. NCBI lineage: Eukaryota > Metazoa > Chordata > Chondrichthyes > Orectolobiformes > Stegostomatidae > Stegostoma > Stegostoma tigrinum. Next base: position 9,002,960 of record NC_081395.1, on the reverse strand, counting down.
TGTTTTGGCTTTCATTGACAGGGGGATTGAGTTTAAGAGTCGTGAGATCTTGTTGCAGCTCTATAAAACTTTGGTTGGACCGCACTTGGAATACTGTGTCCAGTTCTGGTCGCCTTATTATAGGAAAGATGTGGATGCTTTGGAGAGGGTTCAGAGGAGGTTTACCAGGATGCTGCCTGGACTGGAGGGCTTATCTTATGAAGAGAGGTTGACTGAGCTCGGACTCTTTTCATTGGAGAAAAGGAGGAGGAGAGGGGACCTAATACAAGATGATGAGAGGCATGGATGGAGTTGATAGCCAGAGACTATTTCCCAGGGCAGAAATGGCTAACACGAGGGGTCATAGTTTTAGGCTGGTTGGAGGGAAGTATAGAGGGGATGTCAGAGGCGGGTTCTTTACACAGAGTTGAGAGTATGGAATGCGTTGCCAGCAGCAGTTGTGGAAGCAAGGTCATTGGGGACATTTAAGAGACTGCTGGACATGCATATGGTCACAGAAATTTGAGGGTGCATACATGAGGATCAATGGTCGGCACAACATCGTGGGCTGAAGGGCCTGTTCTGTGCTGTACTGTTCTATGTTCTATGTTCTATGTTCTATGTCCAGGGATGTGCGGGTTAGGGTGGATTGGCCGTGCTAAATTGTCCCATAGTGCCCAGGGATGTGCAGGTTAGGGTGGGTTGGCCGTGCTAAATTGCCCCATAGTGCACAGGGATGTGCGGGTTAGGGTGGATTGGCCGTGCTAAATTGTCCCATAGTGCCCAGGGATGTACAGGTTAGGGTGGATTGGCCGTGCTAAATTGTCCCATAGTGCCCAGGGATGTGCAGGTTAGTGTGGATTGGCCGTGCTAAATTGTCCCATAGTGCCCAGGGATGTGCGGGTTAGGGTGGATTGGCCGTGCTAAATTGTCCCATAGTGCCCAGGGATGTGTGGGTTAGGGTGGATTGGCCGTGCTAAATTGTCCCATAGTGCCCAGGGATGTGCAGGTTAGTGTGGATTGGCCGTGCTAAATTGTCCCATAGTGCCCAGGGATGTGCAGGTTAGGGTGGATTGGCCGTGCTAAATTGTCCCATAGTGCCCAGGGATGTGTGGGTTAGGGTGGATTGGCCGTGCTAAATTGTCCCATAGTGCCCAGGGATGTGCAGGTAAGGGTGGATTGGCCGTGCCAAATTGCCCCATAGTGCCCAGGGATGTGTGGGTTAGGGTGGATTGGCTGTGCTAAATTGTCCCATAGTGCCCAGGGATGTGCAGGTTAGGGTGGATTGGCCGTGCTAAATTGTCCCATAGTGCCCAGGGATGTGCAGGTTAGGGTGGATTGGCCGTGCTAAATTGTCCCATAGTGTCCAGGGATGTGCAGGTTAGGGTGGATTGGCCGTGCTAAATTATCCCATAGTGTCCAGGGATGTGCGGGTTAGGGTGGATTGGCTGTGCTAAATTGTCCCATAGTGCCCAGGGATGTGCAGGTTAGGGTGGATTGGCCGTGCTAAATTGTCCCATAGTGCCCAGGGATGTGCAGGTTAGGGTGGATTGGCCGTGCTAAATTGTCCCATAGTGCCCAGGGATGTGCGGGTTAGGGTGGATTGGCCATGCTAAATTGTCCCATAGTGTCCAGGGATGTGCGGGTTAGGGTGGATTGGCCATGCTAAATTATCCCATAGTGTCCAGGGATGTGCGGGTTAGGGTGGATTGGCTGTGCTAAATTGTCCCATAGTGCCCAGGGATGTGCAGGTTAGGGTGGATTGGCCGTGCTAAATTGTCCCATAGTGTCCAGGGATGTGCGGGTTAGGGTGGATTGGCTGTGCTAAATTGTCCCATAGTGCCCAGGGATGTGCAGGTTAGGGTGGATTGGCCGTGCTAAATTGTCCCATAGTGCCCAGGGATGTGCAGGTTAGGGTGGATTGGCCGTGCTAAATTGTCCCATAGTGCCCAGGGATGTGCGGGTTAGGGTGGATTGGCCGTGCTAAATTGTCCCATAGTGCCCAGGGATGTGCGGGTTAGGGTGGATTGGCTGTGCTAAATTGTCCCATAGTGCCCAGGGATGTGCAGGTTAGGGTGGATTGGCCGTGCTAAATTGTCCCATAGTGCCCAGGGATGTGCAGGTTAGGGTGGATTGGCCATGCTAAATTATCCCATAGTGTCCAGGGATGTGCGGGTTAGGGTGGATTGGCCGTGCTAAATTGTCCCATAGTGCCCAGGGATGTGCAGGTTAGGGTGGATTGGCCGTGCTAAATTGTCCCATAGTGCCCAGGGATGTGCAGGTTAGGGTGGATTGGCCGTGCTAAATTGTCCCATAGTGCCCAGGGATGTGCAGGTTCGGGTGGATTGGCCGTGCTAAATTGTCCCATAGTGTCCAGGGATGTGCAGGTTAGGGTGGATTGGCCGTGCTAAATTGTCCCATAGTGCCCAGGGATGTGCGGGTTAGGGTGGGTTGGCCGTGCTAAATTGTCCCATAGTGCCCAGGGATGTGCGGGTTAGGGTGGATTGGCCGTGCTAAATTGTCCCATAGTGCACAGGGATGTGCAGGTTAGGGTGGATTGGCCGTGCTAAATTGTCCCATAGTGTCCAGGGATGTGCAGGTTAGGGTGGATTGGCCGTGCTAAATTGTCCCATAGTGTCCAGGGATGTGCAGGTTAGGGTGGATTGGCCGTGCTAAATTGTCCCATAGTGCACAGGGATGTGCAGGTTAGGGTGGATTGGCCGTGCTAAATTGTCCCATAGTGTCCAGGGATGTGCAGGTTAGGGTGGACTGTCCGTGCTAAATTGTCCCATAGTGCCCAGGGATGTGCAGGTTAGGGTGGATTGGCCGTGCTAAATTGTCCCATAGTGTCCAGGGATGTGCAGGTTAGGGTGGATTGGCCGTGCTAAATTGTCCCATAGTGCCCAGGGATGTGCGGGTTAGGGTGGGTTGGCCGTGCTAAATTGTCCCGTAGTGTCCAGGGATGTGCGGGTTAGGGTGGATTATAGGGGGATGGGTCCAGGTGGGACGCTCTCAGGGTCGACGTGAACTGGTTGGGCCTAAGGGCCTGTTTGCACACTGTCGGGGTAGTGTCATCTCATAAATCTGGTTCTGCAAGACCCCACCCCACCACCCCTCCCCCCCGACTCCCAATTTACAAACTAATTGTAGCCACAGGGAAGGTGATGGCTGTACGGTGAGATTGATGGCGTAGTAATCCAGAGACTCAGCTGAGGCTCTGGTTTCAACACTCGCGCATGGCAGAAGATGGAAATTGAATTTGGTCAGGGTAGTATCTGGAATTAAAATGACAAATGATGACAATGAATCCATTGTTGATTGTCAGGGAGACAAACCAAGGTCAGTCCAGGGAGAACGGTCAGGTCAAGGGGGTAGGAGATGGAGGTGCAGCTTGAGGTGGGAGGAGGGGATAGGTGAGAGGAAGAACAGGTTAGGGAGGTGGGGATGAGCTGGGCTGGTTTCGGGATGCAGTTGGGGAAGGGTAGATTTTGAAGCTGGTGAAATCCACATTGGTACCATTAGGCTGCAGGGTTCCCAAATGGAATATGAGTTGCTGTTCCTGCAACCTTCGGGTGGCATCATTGCGGCACTGCAGGAGGCCCATGATGGACATGTCGTGCAAGGACTGGGAGGGGGAGTTAAAATGGTTTGCGACTGGGAGGTGTAGTCATTTGTCACAAACTGAGTGGAGGTGTTCCATAAAGCGGTCCCCAAGCCTCCGCTTGGTTTCCCCAATGTAAAGGATGAGATGTCAACGTTCCCAGTATTCTTGGAAGAATTTTGGTTTTTTTCAGGACATTGGAAAAAGTTTTATGATGTGAGGGGGCTGTACATCGCTGGGTATAAATAGTACAGAGTGGGTGGAGCTGAACAGAATGAGAGAGCAGATGGACATAAACAGGGGCAGAAGGCAGAATAGACCCCCAATAATGTGCTTATCAGAGGACATCCTGGAAATCTCTGATTCCCAACGACAGCTGTACTTGGTACGAATCGATAATTGTGCCTGTTATTATGAAATTGGACACAGAATAACATTGTCAACTTTGCCTTCAGTTCAACTCTTCTGTCTCAAGCCAAAACTCATCATGTGGCAGAAAAAGAATCCCACCATAACTTATTGATATTCACACACGCACCTCCCCCCACTATAAGAAATCACCAGGCAGTCCCTGTCTGAGAGCACTGAGATTGGGATGGGAACATGAGCAGCACGCTGGCCGATCTGTGAATCCACCCTAACCCGCACACCCCTGGGCACTACGGGACAATTTAGCACGGCCAATCCACCCTAACCTGCACATCCCTGGGCACTATGGGGCAATTTAGCACGGCCAATCCACCCTAACCCGCACATCCCTGGGCACTATGGGGCAATTTAGCACGGCCAATCCACCCTAACCCGCACATCCCTGGGCACTATGGGGCAATTTAGCACGGCCAATCCACCCTAACCCGCACATCCCTGGACACTACGGGACAGTTTAGCACGGCCAATCCACCCTAACCCGCACATCCCTGGACACTATGGGACAATTTAGCACGGCCAATCCACCCTAACCTGCACATCCCTGGGCACTACGGGACAATTTAGCACGGCCAATCCACCCTAACCTGCACATCCCTGGGTACTATGGGGCAATTTAGCACGGCCAATCCACCCTAACCCGCACATCCCTGGACACTATGGGACAATTTAGCACGGCCAATCCACCCTTACCCGCACATCCCTGGGCACTATGGGACAATTTAGCACGGCCAATCCACCCTAACCTGTACATCCCTGGGCACTATGGGGCAATTTAGCACAGCCAATCCACCCTAACCTGCACATCCCTGGGCACTATGGGACAATTTAGCACGGCCAATCCACCCTAACCTGCACATCCCTGGGCACTATGGGACAATTTAGCACGGCCAATCCACCCTAACCCGCACATCGCTGGGCATTATGGGACAATTTAGCATGGCCAATCCACCCTAGTCAGTACGCATTTAGACTGTGGGAGGAAACCGGAGCATCCAGAGGAAACCCACACAGACACAGGGAGAATGTGCAAACTCCACGCAGACAGTCGCCCAAGGGTGGGATCGAACCTGGGTCCCTGGTGCCGTGAGGCAGCAGCGCTAACCGCTGAGACACCGTGCCACCCAGTTATTCTAACGAGTTCAGACAGGGTAGATGTGGGAAGCATGTTCTTCTTGACTAAGGAGTCCTGAATTAGTGGTTGTAGTTAAAGGATACAAGGTAGACCATTTTCGGACTGAGATGGGTAGGAACGGCTTCACCCCAGGGAGCGGTGAGTCTGTGGTATTCTCCGCCAAAGAAAACCATTGAGACCAAAACATTGAATGTCTTCAAGAAGGATGTAGATATGGCTCTTAGGGCCAAGGGGATCAAAAGGGGAATGGGAGAGAAAGCAGGGAACAGGGAACTGAGGGGATTGTACATAATCCCCTTGAATGGCACAGCAGGGTAGAAGGGCCGAATGGTTTCGATGTTACCGAGTCCCACCTGCTCTGAAGGTGTGGAGAAATGTCTATGAACAGGTTGGATAGGGCATCCTGGGGTGATGTCCTGGAGTTGAGATGCCTGAGCTCATTCCTGTGAATCTCTGAAGTTTTGCAATCACAGGAGATGGACCACAGCCAGTGAACCCTGAGACGGAATTGGAAGCTCGGACACGAAAGGTGAGAGAAACTTTCTTGATAGCTTCGTGAGTTCCATTAATCCAACGCTTGTGAAACAGGCCGCTAGCAGACCAAAGGTAAGGCAAGAAGAAATTAGGAGCAGTATTTTGTTTGCAAATCTCAAAGCGGGCATAAATACTAAACCCCCAAAACTGGTGACACGTCTCATCAGAGAACTCTCTGATGAAGGGTCTAGGTACGAAACGTCAGCTTTTGTGCTCCTAACATGCTGCTTGGCCTGCTGTGTTCATCCAGCTCCACACTTTGTTACCTCAGCTTATGCAACCCCTCCTGATCACCTAAACCCTCCAGCTCCAGTAACTTCCTTTTTCTGAACCCTCTCCAATTTAATAATGCCCTTCCTACAACAGGGTGAACAGAACTGCACACAATGCTGCAGAAGTGGCCTGACCAACATCCGGTACAACCTCAGCATGATGCCCCAACTCCTGTACTCAACAAAATACAAACTAAAAGAACTGCAGATGCCCTGTGGTCTGAGGAACGTCAACTTTTCCTGCTCCTCTGATGCTGCCCGGCCTGCTGCGTTCCTCCAGCTCCACGCAATAATGTTTTATTTTACAAGCTTCGTTTTTATTTTAAATTCCAGTTTCTCACAACTGAATTTATCACCATATGCCACGTTTGGAATTTGAACGCTTGTCCGTAGAGATCGCGAACAAAAATGGAAAGTTCCGGAAGGTCCGTTTATCTCTATCCACGATACTGCCATACCATGCTGAGACTTTGCCAGCAGTTTCTGATTTTCATTACACATTTGCAGCTCTTCGAGTTGTTTGAGTTCTGGTATGTTACTTTCGAATTGCGAGTTCTGCGAAATTAGCCCAATAGCGCGGTCTTCCCTCTAATTGCTACAGTTTGGTGTCAAGTTGTGCAAATGAATTCACTGCCTCAGATCACACGCTGCCCTCCCCAACCCCACCACCCCCCAATATCTCTCTGCAAAATTGGATTGTGCAATGTGATTCGTGCAAAAAATTGTATGAGGCCCAGCTCCCAAAAACAAACAAAAAGCTCCCCATAAGGTAAACAGTTGACTGAGACCAAGTGGAATCAGATCCGAATGTTCTCAGTGGTTGAACTTCTATCCACGATACACTTGTAGATTTGCAGACAAGGCCCTTCGGCACATCAAGTCCGCTCTGACACATCTACCAGTAAAGGCTCAGCAATCCCAATCTCCCGCACTTGTCCCACATCCTTGGATGTTACGATATTTCAAGTTCTCATCGGAACATCTTTTAAAGGTTTAGAAACTAAAAGAACGGTGGATGCTGTCAATGAGCAACAAAAGCAGAAGTTGCCGGAAAAGTTGCCTCAGCAGGTCTGGCAGCATCCGAGGAAGGGTCACCGGATCTGAAATGTTAACTCTTGATTTTTCTCAGCAGATGCTGTTCAACCTTTTAGAGATTTCTGGCCTCCACTTCCCTCCCTGGCAGTGCATTCCAGTTTCTCACAATTGAATTTATCGCCATCTGCCACGTTCGGAATTTGAACCCATGCCCGTACAGATCGCGAACAAAAATGGAAAGGTCCGGTCTAGGCCCGAAACGTCAGCTTTTGTGCTCCTGAGATGCTGCTTGGCCCGCTGTGTTCATCCAGCTCCACCCTTTGTTATCTTAAGTTCCGGAAGGTCTGTTTTTCTCTCTCCACAGATACTGCCGTACCACGCTGAGCCTTCACCAGCAGTTTCTGATTTTTGTTAGATATTTACAGCGTCGACAGCTGCCAAGTCGCCTCCGAATCTCCTGCCCTCTATCCTAAATCTATGTCCCCCCTTGTGATTGACCTCTCAACCAAGCAGAGCAGCTGCTCTCTACCCACCTTGTCCATACCCCATATAATCTTATACACCTTGACAGCAAACCGCTACCCCCGCCAGTCTTTGCTGCTCCAGAGAAAAGAATCCAAGCCTATCTAGTTTCTCCCTCCCAGGCAACATCCAGATGAGTCTCCTCTGTACCCCATCTAGTGCTGTCACATCCTTCCCATAATGAGGCGACCAGAGCTGCACACAGTGCTCCAGCTATGGCCTGACCAATGCTCTTGCTCTTGTGCTCTGTACCACGCCTGATGGTCGTAAGTATCCCATGTGCCTTCTTAACCATCCTATTCATGCGCTGTGCCAACTTCAGGGATCTGTGAATAATTACCCCGAGACCCCTCTGCTCCTCTGAGCAACCCAGGGTCCCACCGTTCATTAAATACTCCCTCATCCTGTTTCTTCTTCCGAAGTACCTCACATTTCTCAGGGCTAAATGCCATCTGCCACTGGTCTGCCCCTCAGACCAACATACAACTTTACCTTACGGCTATCTTCTTCGCGATCTACCAATTTTCGTGCCATCTGCAACCTTGCTGAACATCCCCTCCCAGGTTTTCGCCCATCCTCATTCATGTTTATGTTGGCAACATCAAGTGTTGTCCGAGCTACATGGCTTTGTGTTCTGTTAAAATGTCAGCTCGTTGCATATCAAACATTGTTCATTGTTTTAGTTGTACAACTGTGGTTTGGGATGGGAACATGAGCAACACGCCGGCCGATCTGTGAAACCAGTTATTCAACTAACACCTTAACCTTTACTGCCTTATGGCCCTTCAGCCCTCATTACCCAGCACTTCTTGTTCATTGGTATGTAGATTGTTCAGATCAGAACGGTACCCACCCACTATTTTATTGTAATTTGAGATTTGCTTGCGCTGTCAGAAAGGATTTAAACTAGTTCCTCAGGGGGATGGGAGTTCAGACACGAGTCATATACAGCATGGGAACAGACCCTTCGATCCAACTCACCCAGGCCGACCAGAAAACCTAAACTAATCTGATCTCCCAGATTCTCCAGCATGAGCAGTCCCCACCATCTCTAAATTAATCCAGCCCCATTTGCTGGTATTTAGCCCATATCCATCTAACTCCTTCCTGTTCATGTACCCGTCCAGATGCCTTTTACATGTTGTAACTGTACCAGCCCCCACCACTTCCTCTGGCAGCTCGTTCCATACACGCACCATCCTCTGTGTGAAAAAGTTACCCCTCAGGTCCCTTTTAAATATTTCCCCCTCTCACCTAAAACTTATGCCCCTCTAGTTTTGGACTCCCCTACCCTGGGGGAAAAGACCTTGTCTATTCACCCTATCCATGTCCTCCATGATTTTACAAACTTCTGTAAGGTCATTCCTTAGCGTCCAATGTTCCAAGGATAAATAGTCTCAGCCTGTTGAAATTCCCCATATTGCTGAGGGTGCGGGGAGGCGATGGCCCAGTGGTATTATCACTAAACTGTTAGTCCAGAAATCCAGGTAACATTCTGGGGACCCGGGTTCAAATTCCACACTGGCACATGGCAGAATTTGAATTCAATAAATATCTGGATTTAAGAGTCTGGTGATGACCATGAATCCATTGTCAATTGTTGTAAAAACTCATCTGGTTCACTAATGTCCTTTAGGGAAGGAAACTGCCATCCTTACCCGGTCTGGGCCAATGTGTGACTTCAGACCCACAGCAATGTGGTTGACTCTGAACTGCCCTCTGGGTTATTGGGGATGGGGCACTAAATGCTGCCCGGCCAGCAATGCCCCCATCCCAGGAATGAATAAAAAATACTCAAACCGTCCACAACTGGTAACGTCCTTGTAAATCTTTTCTGAACACGTTCAAATTACACAATATCTTTTCTACAGCAGGGAGACCAGAATTGAATGTAATATTCCGAAAGTGGCCTCACCAGGGTCCTGTACAGCAGCAGCATGACCTCCCAGCCGCTGTGCTCAATGCACTGACCAAGTTGAACGGAATGAGAGAGCAGATGGACATAAACAGGGGCAGAAGGCAGAACAGACCCTCAATAATGTACTTATCAGAGGACATCCTGGAAATCTCTGATTCCCAACGACAGCTGTACTCGGTACGAATCGATAATTGCGCCTGTTATTATGAAATTGGACACAGAATAACATTGTTAACTTTGCCTTCAGCTCAACTATTCTGTCTCAAGACAAAACTCAAAATGTGGCAGAAAAAAATCCCACCATAACTTATTGATATTCACACATGCACCCCCACCCCACCCCGCCGTAAGAAATCACCAGGCAGTCCCTGTCTGAGAGCATTGAGATTAAGGATACGTTCTCCAGGGAGTGGGTCGCTCTCCGTAATCATAAGATTCCCTCACGTGGCTGAGCTGTGAATCCACTGCCCTTAAGCAAACTTTAGCTGCCTTCATCCCAGGCCAACAGAATTGCCTAACAGCTCCCCATGCAAAGTTCAACATCGGGCCCACACTCTGAAAGAGTGTTTGTAAATAACCCAGCCACTCCATTGGTTGCCTTTGTGCTGAATTATGTCATTGGGAGGTTATCACCTGATGTTTGTCCCGTGATGAGGAAGTATAAAGAGTAACAGTTTGAACGTGAGCCTCAGGAGAGTGACAACATGGGAGCTGTTCGAGTGATGAGTGAGTGTGAGGGCCATATGGCGGCCCCTTTCTAAAGGTTTCCACATTTTACAGCAGCTTGCCTTCAGTCAGCCTGGGGCTATTGTCACCGTGATTGTCAATTTGATTAATTTAAAGGGAGCTTTGTTTGAAAGGGCTTTACTGTTCCTTCGGGAGGCACTGAGCCTTTCCGTGGCCAAGTTGCCTTTAATTTTTCCCAGAAGTGTTTGAGAGGAGTGTTTAGAAAATGTGACTCCCGTTCAGATGAGGACAGGGGTGAGCGAAAGCCTGGTCCAAGAGGTAGGTGTGAGGAGCAGAGAGAGCGTGGGGAGGGGTGGGGGCTGTTGGCTCCTGACGCTGGAGCTGCAAAGGGCTGAGGTTGGGACGGTAGAATTGGGAAAAGTGGGAAAGAAAAGGATTGGAACCGGAAGGACAGAGAGGGTCTGGGGAAGTGCGATGCTGGGGGAGGATGCTGTCAGATGGGGTGGGGGGTGGTGGGTGGCCATGTAGGTCAGAGGGAGGGGGCATTGGCTGGAAATGCAAGACAGGGTGGTGGGGTTCTGGAGGTGCTGCAGATCGCAGGCTGGCCGGGCCGTAGAGCAACACGGCAGTTGGATGAGCAATAAGGATGGACTGAGGCTTGGGAAGAATCAAGGGAAGCACAGGGTCTGTGCAGCCTCCCTCTGTCGCTGTCGCTGAGATCAGCGAATTCTCAACAAAGAGCAGAAGTTTACTTCTATTAGTGAGAACTCGGCAGTATTTCTGAACAACGAGACCTTGGGGTGAAGGTGCATGTTTCCTTGAAAGTGCGGTGGCAGGGAGCCAGGGTAGTGAAGAAGCCATTTGGTTGGCTTGCCTTTATTGGCCAGTGTGGGAGTTGGGAGGACACGTTGCGGATGTACAGGACGTCGGTTCGGCAGGTTTTGGAATACTGCGTTCAGCTCTGGTCTCCCTGCTAAAGGAAGGTATTGTTAAAGTGGAAAGGGTTTGGAAGAGGTTTACAGGGATGTCGCCAGGATCGGAGGGTTTGAGCTACAGGGAGAGGCTGGGGCCATTTTCCCTGGAGTTTCGGAGGCTGAAGAGGTGACCTTATAGAGGTTTATAAAACCATGAGGGGCATGGATAGGGTGAATAGACAAGGTCTTTCCCCCCAGGGTAGGGGAGTCCAAAACTAGAGGGGCATAGGTTTAAGGTGAGAGGGGAATGATTTAAAAGGGGACCTGAGGGGCACCTTTTTCACACAGAGGGTGGTGCGTGTGTGGAACGAGCTGCCAGAGGAAGTGGTGGAGGCTGGTACAGTTACAGCATTTAAAAGGCACCTGGATGGGGACACGGATAGAGGGACAGGGACCAAATGCTGGAAAATGGGACTGGATTAATTTAGAATATCTGGTCAGTATAGACGAGTTGGATCGGCCATGTGCTGTTCATCTCTGTGCCTCCATCAATTGCCTCTGATAACGACATGGTAACGCTCCTCTGGGGAGAAAGGTGCTATACCAATGTTGCTGTTGTTGTTGCAGTGCTGTCTTCTCAGGTCTCCCAGCAGCTGGCAAGAGGTCAGCGCTTGTCTGAGAATTTGGAAATTGCCCGTCTGCAAGCAGATGTGTAACGGTCCATCCCAAGCCCTGGCCTGAGCCATTGACTGAAATAGCAGCACCACCCCCTCAACGTGTGTGTGTACCAGCCCCCCACCCCACGCTCCCCACCACCCCCCGACCCCAGGGCAGACTTCTGTCCTTCCGGGCAACGGCCCCTGCAGGTGCCAGAATAATTCCAGCCCTTCTCTGCAAATAATCCCCGCGGGATCTCTGATATCGAGCTGCCTGAGCCTGTCGATAGGCTCGGGATTCGGGCTAGAAAAAGGGGCCAGCACTGTCTGGGCCCTCAGTGTTTTAATGGTGGCGCAGGCCCGCTGCAGTCTCGAAAGCCAAGGCCATGAGGTAGTGTCACTACCAGAGCCTGTGGATATCCCTGTGATTGGGCCTCAATGGTTTAATGGTCTCTCTCAGCCAGTACTGCAGGGCACATTTCTGTGGTTCAACTCCTCCAGGGCTTAGGTTCCCCAGTTAATTTACCGCTTCCCCACAATCCAGCTTCAGTATCTATTCACTCCTTCCACCAGCACCTCACACCCTCCTAAAGGGGCCATCCGTGGCGCAGCCAGCTATTCGACTGCTAGTGCTTGCGCTTGGCAGTTGGGGATTGGTGGAGAAGGCCCACCACTCAGACACGTTCTCCCCGTTTCTGGTTTTACCGAGGCCTGTTCCGGCACCAGCTGCGAGAGCGGCCCAATTCTGGGGGCAGACGTGGGCCTCGAAGCCTGGGCTACAGTTCCTCATCGACCGAGCCCCTTGCCCCCAGAGCCACGGGGATGGCGTTGGAGCCGGCGGGGGGCCTCAGGAGGCGATGGAGTCAGTCTCAAACAGATAGGGCCAAAAAAAACAGGTAAAGACTGGTCTTGTGTTTTGCCTTTGTATGTCCCAGGGTTTGGAATTCTGGCAGTGGGGGGCAACCCAGAGAAGATGGCGGCCATCCTGTTCATCTGCTCCTTGTTCTTTCTGAGTGCTTTAGGAAGTCAACCAACACCCTGCAGTGAGTACACATTACACATCACGCTGTCAGGGCCCGAGGAAGTAGCGCAGAGTTTGTGAAGAAAGTTTGGGTAAGCTGGGACTTATCTCACTGGAGCATAAGATTTTGAGGAGACGACCTTATCGAGGTTTACAAAATCATGAGGGGCATGAATAAGGTGGATGGCTGGTGACCTTCCCCCAGGATGCAAAATTCAAGACTCAGTGACATATTTCTAAGCTGAGAGGACAGAGACTCGATAAATACATGGGCGGCAAATTCTTTAGACAGAGGGTGGTCCGTGTGTGGAATGAGCTTCCAGAGGAAGTGGTGGGTGTGGGTACAGTTACAGCATTTAAAAGACATTTGGATAAGGACATGAACAGGGAAAGGTTTGGAGGTATATGGGCCAGGGGCAGGCAGGTGGGGCTGGCTTAGTTTGGGGATTATGTTTGGCATGGACTGTTCCTGTGCCCATAGTATCTCTCCAGTGTGGAAGCAGAAAATTCTGCCTGTCAAGTTCACAATGACCCTCTGCAGAGCATCCTCTGCAGACCCAAACCCCTACGCTATCCCTGTTCTCCTGCGTTTCCCAAGGCTAACCCACCTAACCTGCACATCCCTGGGCACTATGGGGCAATTTAGCACGGCCAATCCACCCTAACATGCACATCCCTGGGCACGATGGGACAATTTAGCACGGCCAATCACCCTAACCCGCACATCCCTGGTCACTATGGGGCAATTTAGCACGGCCAATCACCCTAAACTGCACATCCCTGGACACTATGGGACAATTTAGCACGGCCAATCCACCCTAACCTGCACATCCCTGGACACTATGGGGCAATTTAACACGGCCAATCCATCCTAACCTGCACATCCCTGGGCACTATGGGACAATTTAGCACGGCCAATCCACACTAACCTGCACATCCCTGGGCACTATGGGACAATTTAGCACGGCCAATCCACCCTAACCCTGCACATCCCTGGGCACTATGGGACAATTTAGCCAGGCCAATCCACGCTAACCCGCACATCCCTGGGCACTATGGGGTAATTTAGCATGGCCAATCCACCCTAACCTGCACATCCCTAGGCACTATGGGACAATTTAGCATGGCCAATCCACCCTAACCTGCACATCCCTGGGCACTATGGGACAATTTAGCATGGCCAATCCACCCTAACCTGCACATCCCTGGGCACTATGGGACAATTTAGCACGGCCAATCCACCCTAACCCGCACATCCCTGGGCACTATGGGACAATTTAGCATGGCCAATCCACCCTATCCTGCACATCCCTGGGCACTATGGGACAATTTGGCACGGCCAATCCACCCTAACCTGCACATCCCTGGGCCCTATGGGACAATTTAGCACGGCCTATCCACCCTAACCTGCACATCCCTGGGCACTATGGAACAATTTAGCACGGCCAATCCACCCTAACCCGCACATCCCTGGGCACTATGGGACAATTTAGCACGGCCAATCCACCCTAACCCGCACATCCCTGGGCACTATGGGACAATTTAGCACGGCCAATCCACCCTAACCTGCACATCCCTGGGCACTATAGGACAACTTAGCATGGCCAATCCACCCTAACCTGCACACCCCTGGACACTATGGGACAATTTAGCACGGCCAACCCACCCTAACCTGCACATCCCTGGACACTATGGGACAATTTAGCACGGCCAATCCACCCTAACCTGCACATCCCTGGGCACTATGGGACAACTTAGCATGGCCAATCCACCCTAACCTGCACATCCCTGGACACTATGGGACAATTTAGCACGGCCAACCCACCCTAACCCGCACATCCCTGGGCACTATGGGACAATTTAGCACGGCCAATCCACCCTAACCCGCACATCCCTGGGCACTATGGGACAATTTAGCACGGCCAACCCACCCTAACCTGCACATCCCTGGGCACTATGGGACAATTTAGCACGGCCAACCCACCCTAACCTGCACATCCCTGGGCACTATGGGACAATTTAGCACGGCCAATCCACCCTAACCTGCACATCCCTGGGCACTATGGGACAACTTAGCATGGCCAATCCACCCTAATCTGCACATCCCTGGACACTATGGGACAATTTAGCACGGCCAACCCACGCTAACCTGCACATCCCTGGACACTATGGGACAATTTAGCACGGCCAACCCACCCTAACCTGCACATCCCTGGACACTATAGGACAATTTAACACGGCCAATCCACCCTAACCCGCACATCCCTGGGCACTATGGGACAATTTAGCACGGCCAATCCACCCTAACCTGCACATCCCTGGGCACTATGGGACAATTTAGCACGGCCAATCCACCCTAACCTGCACATCCCTGGGCACTATGGGACAATTTAGCACGGCCAATCCACCCTAACCCGCACATCCCTGGGCACTATGGGACAATTTAGCACGGCCAATCCACCCTAACCCGCACATCCCTGGGCACTATGGGACAATTTAGCACGGCCAATCCACCCTAACCTGCACATCCCTGGGCACTATGGGATAATTTAGCACGGCCAATCCACCCTAACCCGCACATCCCTGGGCACTATGGGGGCAATTTAGCACGGCCAATCCACCCTAACCCGCACATCCCTGGACACTATGGGACAATTTAGCACGGCCAATCCACCCTAACCTGCACATCCCAGGGCACTATGGGACAATTTAGCACGGCCAATCCACCCTAACCTGCACATCCCTGGGCACTATGGGGCAATTTAGCACGGCCAATCCACCCTAACCCGCACATCCCTGGGCACTATGGGGCAATTTAGCACGGCCAATCCACCCTAACCCGCACATCCCTGGGCACTATGGGACAATTTAGCACGGCCAATCCACCCTAACCCACACATCCCTGGGCACTATGGGACAATTTAGCACGGCCAATCCACCCTAACCTGCACATCCCTGGACACTATGGGGTAATTTAGCACGGCCAATCCACCCTAACCCGCACATCTTTGGACTGTGGGGGAGAAACCAGAGCACCCGGAGGAAACCCACGCAGACACGGGGAGAATGTGCAAACTCCCCACAGACAGTTGCCCGAGGGTGGGATCGAACCCGGGTCCCTGGTGCCGTGAGGCTGCAGTGCTAACCACTGAGCCAACCCTCAAGGAGTGACTGATTGGAATGGGACTCATCATTTTCTGGCCACACATTGCAGGTCACATTGATGCGTTTCAGGGACATGAGAGAAATAAATGAACAGAAGGGTTGGTGGAGTAGGGTAGAAGGAAGGACAGAGGTCATTAGAGGGGAGGGAAGTTTCTGTGGGACATAAGCGTCTGTTTTCTGGAATATCTGGAGAGCATGAATGTGTGAATGGTCCTTCCTCCAAACATATGCTGCCTCCTTCTCTCTATCTTGTATCTTACAGCTGCACCGGATCTCCTGGAAGGTCATAGGTATACTGTAAGTATTAACATTGCAGAACCTGACGAGGTACCTGTGGAGGCAGAGCAAAAGTCAACATTCTCTTGGGAAATAAAGTCGGGCAAATAACCGAGGTTTCATGTGGGGAGCACTTGGGGAACAGTAACCATAATTCTGTCAGTTTTAAAGTAGGATGAGCGTGGTGTGCGGGTGAAAGCTCCAAATTGGAACCTGGCCATTTGACGGGAGCTTCCAAACGTTGATCTGGGGAGTGCGTCCACAGGCAAAAGGATGACTAGCGAGCCGGGGAAGCTTTTGAAAGGGAGACAACAAGTGTTCAGAGACAGCATAAAAACTGATAGAACTACAGGATGCTGTAAATCAGGAACAAAGACAAAGTTGCTGGAAAAGCTCAGCAGGTCTGGCAGCATCTGCGGAGGAGAGTTAACGTTTCGAGTCTGGTGAATCCCTCGAGGAGCATGGGGGAGTAGGGGCACACTTAAGAGGAAATAAGGAGGGAAAATGAGATAGATTGAGCAGATAAAGTTAAGGAGAATCCAAAGAGATTCTACAAGTGCATTAAGAGCAAAAGAACAACCAGGGAGGTAATAGGGCCCCTTAAAGATCAATGTGGCTGTCTCTGTGTGGAACTGGAGGAGATGGGTGAGATACTAAACAAGTATTTTGTGTCAACATTTGCTGTGGAGAAAGACGTGGAAGTTAGGCATGGTGAGGAAATATATAGCGGTGACTTGAAAGCAGACTGCACTACAGAAGTGGAAGTGCTCGAGGTCTTGAGACACATAAAACTAGATAAATCCCTGGGACCTTATCAAGTGTATCTGAGGATGTTATGGGAAGCTGGGGAAGAGTTTGCGGGGCCCCTGACAGAGATATTTGTATCATCTACAGCCGCGGTTGAGGTGCCAGAGGACTGGAGAGTGGTTCATGTTGTGCCATTATTAAGAAAGGCTGCAAGGAAAAGCCAGGGAACTACAGACTGGTGAACCAAATGCCAGTGGTGGGTGAGTTTTTGGAAGGGACTCTGAGAGACAGGATTGGGAGAAGCAAGGACTGTTTCGGGGTAGAGATGGTAGGAATTGCAGATGCTGGAGAATCTGAGATAACAAGGTGTAGGGCTGGAAGAACATAGCAGGCCAAGCAGCATCAGGGGAGCAGGAAGGCTTACATTTCAGGTCTTGATCCTTCTTCAGAAATGGGGCTCTCTGAAGAAGGGATTAGGCCCGAAACGCCAGCTTTCCTGCTCCTGAAAAATCCTGTTTAGGGATACTCAGCATTGCTTTGTGCATGGGAAATCATCACTCACAAACCTGACTGAGTTTTCTGAGGATGCGCCAAGGAGATAGATGAGGGATGAGCAGCAGATGCTGTCTACATTGTCTTTAGTAAGGCCTACGAGAAGGATCTGCAAGGCAGACTGGTTAGTGAAGTTAGATCACATGGGATCCATGGAGATCTAGCCAAGTGGATGCAAAACTGGTAGGAAACACCGTGGATTGTAGAAGGTTGTTATATCAGTCTGTGACCAGCAATATTCGTTCATATCACCATTTAAAATCACTTAACTAAACTATTTGGATGACAATGTTGGAAGCATGGTTAGCAAGTTTGTGGATGACGCTGGTGGTATAATGGACAGGGAAGAGAGTTATCTAAGATTACAGCGGGATCTTGCTCTGCTGGGACACTGGTCTAAAGAGCGGCAGATGGAGTTTAATTTGGATAAGTGCGAGATGTTGCATTTTGCTAAGACATTCCAGGGCAGGACTTACTTAATGGCCATGTTCTGGAGAGTGTTGTCAAACGGAGTGACCTGGGGTTTCAGGTACATAGTCCCTTGAAAGTGGAGTCGCAGTGGACAGGGCGGTGAGGAAGGTGTTTCGTACGCTTGCCTTTATTGGCCAGTGCATTGTGTGTAGGAGTTGGGAGGGTCATGTTGTAGCTGTACAGGACATTGGTTAGGGCCACTTTTGCAAGACTGTATACATTCTGGTCACCCCTCCACAGGAAGGACATTATTACATTGAAAGGGGTGCAGGAAGGATTTACAAGGATGTTACCGGAACTGGAGGGTTTGAGCTACAGAGAGGGGCTGAATAGGCTGGGGCTATTTTCCCTGGAGTGTCGGAGGTTGATGGGTGACCTTAGAGAGGTTTATAAAACCACAAGGGGCATGGATAGGATAAGTTGCAAAAGTTTTTTTCCAAGGGAAGGGGTGTTCCAAACTGGAAGGCAGACGTTTGAGGTGAGAGGGGGATTGATTTAAAAGGGACCAGAGGGGCAACTTTTTCACACAGCGAGTGGTTCGTTTGTGGAACAAACTCCCAGAGGAAGTGGTAGAATGTAGATATGACTACAACATTTAGAAGACATTTGGACAGGCACATAAATAGGAAACCTTTAGAGGGATACGGACCAAACGCAAGCAAATAGGATTAACTTAGAGATAATAGGAACTGCAGATGCTGGAGAATCCAAGGTAACAAAGTGTGGAGCTGGATGAACACAGCAGGCCAAGCAGCTTCTCAGGAGCACAAAAGCTGATGTTTTGGGCCTAGACCCTTCATCACTAGCGGAAAATGAGGTAATGTTCCTTAGACTTGTGCTGAGCTTCACTGGAACACTCCAATAAGCCTAGGAGAGAGATGTTGGTCACAGAGCAGGGTGGTGTGTTAAAGGGGCAGGTAACAGGTAGTTCAGGGTCTTTTTTGCCAGCAGAATGTTGACACTCTGCAAAGCAGTCACCAAGTCTACGCTTCGTTTCCCCAATGTAGAGGAGACCACATTGTGAGCAGCGAATGCAGTAGACTAGATTCGAGGAAGTGTAGGTGAAGTGTTGCTTCACTTGGAAGGTATGCTTGGGCCCTTGGATACTGGGGAGGGAGGTGGTAAATGGGCAGGTTTTGCTCCTTCGCCAGTTACAGGGGAAGGTGCCATAGGGCTGTTGGAGGGGTGTGCACGGTGTTGGGGGTGAAGCGAGTGCGGATCACGGTGTCCTGGAGGGAACGTTCCCTGTGGAGGGTGAACATGGGAGGAGAGGGGAATATGTGTCCGGTGGTGGCATCTCACTGGAGGGGTGGCAGAAATGGTGCCTGGGTCCTCCTTCTGAATGTGGATTCCTGGGTGAATGGTAGGTGAGGACAAAGGGAACCCTATCCCTGCGGCATGGGTGGAAGAGAGAGGGTGAGGACAGAAGTGCAAGAGATGGGTCGCACCCGTTTGAGGGCCCTGTCGACAACAGAGCTGGGGAATCACGGTTGAGGAAGAAGGTGTACATTTCGGAGACTCCCTTGTTGAAGTTGGTATCACCAGGACAGACATGATGGAGAAACTGGGAGAATGGAATAGAATCTTTATAGGAAGCAGGGCCTGAGAATGTATAGTAATTGTGGGTTTGCAGTGGATATAGGTGGCCAAGTTAATCCCAGAGATGGAAACAGGACTGTCAAGGAATCGAAAGGAGATGGACCCAGTGAAGGTGAGAGCAGGGTGGAAATTGGAAGCGAAATGGGTAACCGTTTCCAATTCAGGGTATGTAGAGGGAAGCAGCACCGATGATATCATTCCATGTACCGGAGCAAAAATCGCAGGTGGGGCTGCAGTAGGATTAGAGCAAAGAATGTTCCATATTCCCCACAAAGAGATGGGCATATCTGAGGCCCAGGCGGGTACCTATGGCCACCCCTTTGCTCTGAAGGAAGTGGGAGGAGTTAAAAAAGAAGCTGTTGAGGGTGAGGATGAGCTGGGCCAAGCGGAGGACGGTGGGGACGGTCCGGGCCTCTTTTTTCCCAGGTAGAAGCGGAGAGCCTGAGACCCTCCTGGTGGGGGATGGAAGTATAAAGGGATTTGCACAGCTCTGGTAAAGAGGGAGGTGTCAGGAACCCACAAACTGGAAACTCAACCAGCATAAATCGACCAAGAAATTGCAGACATAAGTGGGAAGGGGCTGGAAGAGGGGGAGAGATTTTTAAAAAATGGAATTGAGGCAGGAAGAGAAGAGTCCTGCGGGGCAGGGGAGGCAGAAGCAATGGGTCTTCCTGGGTTTTGTGGATTTTGGGAAGGAGGTAGAAGCGAGCTGTGCGGGATCAGGAGACAAATGAGCTTGGAGGCTGTTGTGGTGGGGGGGGGGGGTGCATGGAGTTGGGTGGGGGGAGATCACCGGATGAAACGAGATTAGTGACCGTCGCGGACGCAATAGCCTGGTGTGCCGTGGTGGGGTCATGGTCCGGGGTAGGAGATATCTGAGAGCTGGCTCTCAGCCCCTGCAGTGAAGGGGTCAGTCTGCCAGGTTACAACAGCCCCACCGTGGTTGGCAGGCCTGGCGACAGAGCCAGGGTTGGATCTAAGCGGGCAGCGCGCGGTCAGTTCACGGGTAGATAGGTTGGAATGGGTAAGGGAGGCAGAGAAATTGAGGCGACCAACAGCGCATCAACCATTCTCAATGGAACAGGCCAAGTGCAGGGAAATGGCCAGAGGAGCGCATGTGGGTGGAGGGAGAGCATTTGAGAAGGGTGGAGGGGTCTTTGAGATGAACTGTAACAAAATGTGCAACATCCTAACACTTTGAAAAATAGATGAATGAAACACAGTTACCAGGTATCTCATGGTATTGAGAACGACAAACAAGACTTGCGCCTGATAACTGTTAATGCAGCTTCCATTGAACAGGCAGTTAAAATAAAGAATATTTAACGACTATCCCCTTTACCTGCCTGAGATGAGACTCCCCAGATATCCGCTCTGTGCGTACTTGAACTTGGAATGGGCTAGAGAAGCCTCCTGAGTTCAATTTGTCTCTCTATGCAGCCTCTCCAGCAGAAGTGGCTCTACTGAGGCATAGGGTCCTTCTGTGTTGGGTGTGGCCTCTCTCTTGGTGGAGTTTCTGCCAAATCCAGGGGTGTAGGCCTGTCGGGCACATTTCCAGAACCTTCCAATCAGAGTGCGGTCCTTAACCGCTTTGCCGTTCCATTCCTGGGGCGGGAGTTGGGGGAGGGGGCAGTGGTGGCATAGGGTGGGGATGTAACTTTTGATCATTTGCATTCCTTACTCAACTCATGACTTAAACCCCATAATCTGTTTTAATTTGATTTGATTTATTATTGCCATGTGTACCTAAGTACAGTGAAAAGTTTTATTTTGTGTGCAGCACAGGCAGACCATACCATACACAGTGCATTAGGGTAATAGAGCAGAGTGCGGAATACAATGTTACAGCTGCAGAGAAGGTACACAGGGAGCAACATCAATCTAAGAGTGAAATTTGAGAGGTCCATTCAGATATCTAGCCACATCAGTGAAGAAGCTGCTCTTGAATCTGTTGGTCTGTGTGTTTAAGCTTTTGTACCATCTGCCCATTGGAAGAGGTTTGAAGGGATTACAACCAGGGTGGGAGGGGTCTTTGGTGTTGGCTGCCATTCCAAGGCAGGGGGAAGTGTAGATAGAGTCGAGGGTCCTGCTCCTCTGATGCTGCTTGGCAGGTGTGTTCCTCCAGCTCTACACCGCGTTATCTCAGATTCTCCAGCATCTGCAGTTCCTATTACCTCTATCACACAATTTAAGTGTCATCTGATAACCTGAGCTTCAAACAAAATGGTGCTTTGAGACATTGTAACATCAATGCAGCGCATGATTGTTGGTTTTACAAATTGGGATTTTTAAACTTGTAAATACTTTGAACACATTTTCCATTGGTTCGATATTTATACAAAACTCTATAACTGCGGCTACACCTATACCAACACAGATTGGAACAGATCAAGAATACCGTGTCCAGTTCTGGTCCCCCTGTTATGGGAAGCTGGATTGGGTTCAGAAGGGATTTACCAGGATGTTGCCAGGAATGGGGGATGTAGGTTATAAAGAAAGGCTGGGTCAGCTAGGACTTGTTTCACTGGAGAGTCGGAGGTTGAGAGGTGACCTGACGGATGTTTGTGAAATAGTGAGAGGTATAGAGAGGTTTAATGGTAGTTTCCTTTTTCGGAGGATGGGGAGATTTCAAGACTGGGGGGGGGCACATTTTTTCAGGTGAGATGAAAGAGATTTTAAAAAGACACGAGCGGCAAATATTTTAAACAGAGTGTGTGGAATGAGCTTCCAGAGGAAGTGGTGGGTGGGGGTACAGTTACAACGTATAAAAGATGTTTGGATAAGTGCATGAACAGGGAAAGGTTTGGAGGGAATTGGGCCAGGAGCAGGCAGGTGGGACTGGTTTAGTTAGGGATTATGGTCAGCATGGACTGGTTGGGCCGAAGGGTCTGTTTCTGTGCTGTGCGACTCTGTGACTCTATAAGGATGCAAGCTCCCTCAGGGCATTTAGGAATCAAACACTAGTTTAACCAGAGATAGTAGGAACTGCAGATGCTGGAGAATCTGAGATAACGCGGTGCAGAGCTGGATGAACACAACAGGCCAAGCAGCATGAAAGTTCCTGAAGAAGGAATTTTCTGATTTCTGAAGGAGGGTCTCGACCCGAAACGTCAAACTTTCCCACTTCTCTGATGCTGCTTGGCCTGCCGTGTTCCTCCAGCTCCGCACCATGTTATCTCTAGTTTAACCAGCGCTGCTTAAAAGTCAGGAGTGAGCAAGAACCCTCGTCCTTGTGATTTGCCTCAGCCAATGCTTGCGGCCATGTATTCCATCTCACCTTTCCCCTGAATTCCTGATTGGAATTATCCAGTCACTTCCCTCTGTTGACAGTGCACTAGCCATAGATTCACACAGCATGGAAACAGACCCTTCAGTCCAACTTAACTGGGCTGACTGGGTCTCCTACACAGGACTAGTCCCATTTGTTAATATAACAATATCAATACAACCCTATAGCTCTGCCCTCGGCTCTAAGCAGAATGATCTTCTCTATGTCAAATCTATCGAACTCCAAAAATAACTGTTAAGACTTCTATCCAGAGAAGAAACTCCTAGTCTATATTGCCTTCGCTGATGGGTATTTTGGGGCTCAAGTCCCCAGCTCCCTGAAAGTGGCCACGCAAGTAGATAGGGTGGTAAGGAAGGCGTATGGCATGCTTGCCTTTATTGGTCAGGGAATTGAGTACAGGAGTCAGGATGTCATGTTGCAGCTTTATGAGACTTTGTTTAGGTCACACTTGAGAGTATTGTGTTCAAATCTGGTCACCACCTTTAGGGAGAGGGTGCAGTAGAGGTTTACCAGGATGCTGCCTGGATTAGAGGATATGAGGCTGGAAAAACTCAGTGTTTTCTCTGGAGCGTGGAGGCTGAGGGGAGACCTGATAGTTTTATGGATTTCTATGAGAGGCATAGCTCGGGGTTGATGGTCAGAATTTTTTCCCCAGAGTTAAAATGTCTGATACTCAGGGACATGTATTAAAGGCGAGGTGTGGGGGGAGTTCCAAAGGAGATGTGAGGGGCAAGTTTTTTACACAGAGAGCAGTCGGAGTGTGGAACAGACAGCCAGGGGATGGTGGTGGAGGCAGGAACGATAGGAGCATTTAAGGGGCTTTTAGGAAAGCGCATGGATATACAAGGAATGGAGGGATATGGACCAAGGACAGGTAGAAGGGGCTAGTTTAGTCTGGCACAACATTGTGGGCCAAAGGGCCAGTTCCTGTGCTGTACAGCTCCATGTTCTATGTATAAGCTCACAGTAATGGTGTCATCTTTGCCAATATTTTTTCAAAGGGTGACCTGAGGAGAACCTTTGAGGAACAGGAAAGATTCTCCTACGATGCTATTCAAAAGAGGATATATGTGTTCAGAAGGATGTTGCAAGGATCTAGCAAAATGCTGGAAGTGGTGGATATCATGCTATTCCAGCAGGTGGGTTTGTTCGGCCCCCAAGAGCCTGATTTTCAATGTGGAGAGCATGACAATCCTCTACACTGTTCCCCAGGACAGGGACAGCACGGGGTTAGATACAGAGTAAAGCTCCCTCTACACTGTCCCCCATCAAACATTCCCAGGACAGGGACAGCACAGGGTTAGATACAGAGTAAAGCTCCCTCTACACTGTCCCCCCCATCAAACACTCCCCAGGACAGGGACAGCACAGGGTTAGTTACAGAGTAAAGCTCCTTCTACACTGTCCCCCCATCAAACACTCCCAGGACAGGGACAGCACAGGGTTAGATACAGAGTAAAGCTCCCTCTACACTGTCCCCCCATCAAACACTCCCCAGGACAGGGACAGCATAGGCCCAATTATGAGCCAGTTTCAAACCCCATTTCATCTAGATTTTGTTCGAAGAATTCCACAAGGGATCCTAATGGTATATTTTAAAATTTCAAAGTTTGCACCTGTAATGTTCGAGTTGTGTACAAGTTTCCCCCTTTAGCAGCTTCCTGTATCGTTGTGCTTACAAATATAATTCCACCAGACCCTCTGTTGTACCACGGTGCCTGAAGTTAATGAGGCTTTAGTAAATCACCAGCCAATGTTCAAATACTTTGCACAGCAGTGCGCTGAGTGAATTAGCTCTCGCGCAACAAATGCATGCATGAGATTTTGAATTTGATGCAAACAGATCTTCTTGCCTGGGTCTCCAGATCTGGGAAGTGTGGTAAAGTTTCCCTGTGTAACTGCTCTCTCTTTCCCCTCTGCTTGCAGTCTGTCATGTACCAGTTCTACCCTCAGAACAAGACCTGTGTGATGTCTGCTCTCCATACTCCATTCCAGCCCATCGCGGTTCCCTCCGACGCCAAGTTCGTCACTCAGATGTATGCTGGTGGCTCCTCTGAACCGCGGGAGGGTGTTCTGGCCAATGTCTGGAGCCTGACACCTCAAGAGGGTGGTAAGTATACAGACAGACACCTGCTCGATCTGTGCTGTCGTCTGTGCTCTCTCTCCAGTACATCATCAGCACATCGGGGGCTGGCAGGGGTGTGCCAACTTGGAGGGCATTGAGCGTCAGATCAGTGTTGGCTTCACCCAATAATTGGCGGCCACCAAATGAGTTTAAAGCCGGCTGTTTATTTATTTTCCTTTTGCATCTTTACAGACATTGAGCCAGATTAGATTCATTGTCACTCGAATGGGTACAGCGAAAAGTTTGCAAAGTCAAGCCTATGGTGCCATCTTAGATACTTAGGCATAGATACTTAAGTATTTGGTATAAAATTGAAAGAATAATAAATAAAAATCCAGATTAAGAATTAAAAAGAGAAAAAAGTACTCGATTTGCAGTGCTTTCACCCCAGATATGTGTCACTGTCCACAGCAGGCCCAGGTCATCTCTGGTTTGATTTGATTTATTGTAGTCATGTGAACCTAAGTACAGTGAAAAGCTTTGTTTTGCCAGCAGTACAGGCATATCATAGCAAACAAGGACATACAGATTGTAGGGTGCTTAGACAGAGTGAGCCGTACAGTTTACATGACACAGGAGGTGTGCAAAGGCACATCAACACTGGCAAGATCAGCATTAATAGAAGTTAGAGAGTCCTATAACGACAGGGAAGAAGCTGTCCTTGAACCTGTTAGTGCATGTGGGCTGCTCCACACAAGAGGTTGGAAGGGGGCATTACTGGGGAGGGAGGGGTCTTTGATGTTGGCATCCTTTCCGTGGCCATGAGAAGTGTAAATGGAGTCCATGGATGGAAGATGAGAAGGTGCAGAGCTGGATGAACACAGCAGGCCAAGCAGAGGAACAGGAAAGCTGACGTTTTGAGCCTAGACCCTTCCTGCTCCTCTGATGCTGCTTGGCCTGCTGTGTCCATCCAGCTCTACACCTTGTTATCTCAGATTCTCCAGCATCTGCAGTTCCTGATATCCATAGATGGGAGGTTGGCTTCCGCGATGGTCTGGGCTGTGCACACCTCCTTCTGTAGTTTCTCATGGTCCTGGGCAGAGCAGTCGCCATGCCAGGCCATTGCGCGCCTGGACAGTACGCTTTCAATGGGGCATCTGTAGAAGTTGGTGAGGGACCTTATGGATGTGCCGAATTTCCTGAGCCGCCTGAGGAAGAAGAGGTAATGTTGTGCATTCTTGACCATTGTATCTATGTGGGTCATCCAGGACAGGTTGTTATAATAACTCCCAGGAACATGATGCTCTCGAACCTCTCCGCTTCAGCTCCGTCGTTGCAGATGAGAGCGTGTCTTCATCCTTTCTTCCTGAGCTTCAATGAGCTTCTTTAGTTTTGCCGATATTGAGAGAGAGATTGTTATCATTGCACCAAGACACCAAGTCGTAGTCTGTTTCGCCTGGGGGCATCGGAACGGGAGGACGCCCCTTTTAAGACTATAAGGCCATAAGAAATGGGAACAGGGGAAGGCCATTCGGCCCTTCCAGTCTGTTCCACTGTTCAATAGGCTCATGGCTGATCCGACATTCCTCAGGTGCACTTTCCTGCCCCTTCCCCGTTGCCCCTCGTTTCCCCGAATCAATCTCTCGCGGCCTTCACAAGTAGCCCCTTGGCCTGCGTGGCAAGGAGCTCCAAAGCTCCAGAGAAGAAATTCCTCCACATCCCAGGCACACCTTTATTCTGAGACGATGCCCAACGATCATGAGATCGGTGAAGCCTCTACCATTCTTGAAGAATTGCCTAACTTTGCTTCTGAAAGATCTGGGTCTAACTTTTCAGTTATGATTTGGGGACTTTCTCGGCCAGCTGGGTGGCATGGAAACCCATTGCCAGGCTTCAAGGGCCTCCAGGCCGTTGAGGAAAAATCAATTTCATCTCAGTTTCTGGCTGCCCTGATAAAATGGGCATGGTCTCTCCTTTCACGCTAAGAAGATGCAGCAGGCACAGGCTGGCAAGGGCCGCAGTTGAGGGGCACAGATTTGAAGCCATTCGCAAAGGTGAGGACTTGGCGAAGCTCCAGCAGGAGCCGGCGAGCAGCAGGCAGGGTTAAGGAACCTCAAAACCGAAGGATCAGATCTAAGCTCCAGAGCCCTGCCTTAACCGGTTGTGAATGCTGGTAGGCCGCTAAATGACCAACAGGAAGCTGAGGCGCTATAAGTATCCCTGTCCACAATGATGAGGGAGCCTTGACCATCACAGGGGTGAAATATGATCACCAAACATCAGCCAGAAGTGCCAAATGGGTAGCCCATCTCAGCTTCTGCCCTCGCTGATGCCAGGCTTCAAAAAGTTTGATCTACTGCATGTGAAACAGTTCGAGGCCACTTGATAGTGCCAACGCTATGGGCCCTGACAACATTCCAGCAGTAGGGCTGAAGACCTTGTGGTCCAGAACTTGCTGCATCCTTAGTCCATCAAGGATAGTAGGAACCGCAGAGGCTGGAGTCAGAGGTAACACAGTGAGGAGCTGGAGGAACACAACGGGCCAGGCAGCATCAGAGGAACAGAAAAGTTGACATTTCGGGTCGGGACCCTCCTTCAGAAATGGGGGACGGAGGAAGGGAGCTCGAAAATAAATAGAGAGAGGAAGGGTAGGGCTGGGGACGGTAGGTGGGACAGTGACTGGTGAGTGCAGGTAGGGAGTGGTGGGGATTGGTCAGTGAGGTGGGAGGGAAGATGGACAGGTTGCGTCAGGTCAAGGAGGTGGGGATGAGAGGGACAGTTGGTCATGGGATGAGGCGGGCTGGGATGTGGTGGGGAGAATTCCATGTTTAGGCTGTTCCAGTGCAGCTACCGCACTGGCATCTACCCAAAATTGCCAAAGTATATTGCACAAGCAATTCAACCCAGCCATTAGCCATCCCATCAGCCTCCTCTCAGTCATCAGAGAGGTATTGGTTAGGCTGACCAACAGTGCCATCTAGTGGCACATTACAAAGGAATAAGACCAGCCATCTCCTGAAAACTTCGGCGGGTCTGTCTAGCACCTGTGGAGAGAAATCAGAGTTAACGTTGCGGGTCCGGTGACCCTTCCTCAGACTGCTGAAGACTTCAGAAGAAAGGTCGTGGGACCCGAAACGTTAACTCTGATGTCCCTCTGCAGGCGCTGGCCAGGCCTGCTGAGCTTTTCCAGCGATTTCTGGTTTTTGTCTCAGATTTCCGAGCGTCTGCGGTAATTTCGGGAGGGAGGGGGGTGGTTTTTGGTCATACAAAACGAATAAGCTGCCCAGCAGACGTTGCAGCCCTACCTGCGCTACTCAGCTCCTGACCTTGTTGGAAACTTGGAGCAGATGTGGACAAACGAGCTGAACACGAGGTGAGGCGAGTATCTGCTCTTGACAACATAACATGGCCTTTTTCGGGTTTCACCACAACAGCAGCTAGTAAAACTGGAGCAGAAGGGGGGGAAAAGCCAGAGATATTTCTGTGTCACTATCAGAGATTTCCCCATCGGCGTATTCCTCTCGCAAAGAGAGCAACTGCTACGTGTGGTCAGAAAGGTTGAAGTTATAACTTGAACAAAGAAATGTGGGTTGTTGATGATTGATCACCCCAGCCGCAGGATATTATCGCAGGTTTGCAGTTCAAAGGGGGACCTAACTGAAACTTTACTGAATGGCCTGGACAGAGTGGATGTTGGGAAAATGTTTCCATTGCTAGGAGAGACCAGGACCCGAGGGCACAGCCTTAGAGTAAAGGGTCAGAGATGAGGAGTAACTTCTTCAGCTTGGGAGTGGTGCATCTATGGAATTCACTGCCACAGAAGGCTGTGGAGGCCAGGTCATTGAGGACATTTAAGACTGAAAGGGATAGGACTGGATGGGCCGAATGGCCCAATTTCTGCTCCTGTGTCTTGTGACTTGATGCACCAAACTCACCTCTGCTGCCGTCTCCATCATAGCATCGAAAGTGGGGGGTGTTTGCCGGTAATTGCACAATGTTCGGCGTCATCTGCAACGCTGCAAATTCTGAAATAGTTTGAGCTCATGTCCAGAAACAGCTGGACAATCTTTGGCTGGGCCTGACAAGTGGCGGGCCGAAGGGCTAACAGTTAAAGGTGATATTCAATGAGCACGTAGATTGTACAGGATGGGAAAATAGTCCAGGAGAGTTATTGAAGACAAGCTGCATGACCTTGAATGAGTGCTGCGAACACAGGCGTCTGCTTTCTTTGTGCTGACTTTGTGTGTGTGTGTGTGTGTGTGTGTGTGCGTTGTTCCCAACTGACGAGCTGTCAATTGAGGGGTCCCCCACGGGCAGGAGGGTGTGAGGCTTGTCGCTTTTGTGGTCACCCTGATTAAGGTGTCAATTCTCCTACGCTCCCTTGGAGCATAAACCTGGGTCTCTGAATTATTCGTCCAGTGGTTTTCTCACCCCTGGGCTGTCTACACAAGGATTCTCCGAAGTCACTCACTGCCGGCCAGTCAATTGTCATTCCCCTCCATTTGCGAGTGCTCCTGCCAATCTTGACTTCAATATCCTGACTCTAAGGCGTACTAAGCCCTGGGAGCTGTGTCAGTGTCAGAGACTCCCCCTCGATGTATTTCTCCAGCCAAAGAGCACAACTGCTAAGTCTGGTCAGAAATTAGGACCGACTTCACACCGACTGGAGGTGGAAAAGGGAGGAAAAGCAGATGTCACAATCCATTGGGCCACCACCTTATCAAGTGAGCGAGCAGTTTCAAGGCCCCCAGTGGCCGATTCCTGCTCCTAATTCTACCGCTTGTGAGACTAGGACTAGTAACCTTTTTAAAGAGCGTGAGGAACAGTTGCGAATGTGGTTTCCCAGAGCAGGAGGGTGACCGAAAGCGACACATTTTGGGGACGCAATGATCCCTGCCTCCCAGTTCCCCACTGGACAGTTATGACAATTGGACTCTCATTCTGTGCCAACCCCAAGATGTGTGCAATGAGCCTCTCAGAGCCCCTCGGTCTGATTTTCGATTCGGCTAACCGTTTACACAGGCAATCAGAAGATGAGATAACAAGGTGTAAAGCTGGATGAACGCAGCAGGCCCAGCAGCGTCCGAGGAGCAGGAAGGCTGACGTTTCAGGTCAAGACCCTTCTTCAGAAAAGACTGCGATATCTCAGATTCTCCAGCATCAGCAGTTCCTACTCTTATCTCTGTAACAATCAGAAGATGGTATCGTTTCTGCAGTTAGTCCCTAATGTTGAAATGACCACCTTTTTTTATTTTTCAGATATTTCTTTCCTGTCTTACACGGATTTCAATTGTGTCCCTCTGTCTGAGGTCTCCCACAGGAAGGGCAAGGGTTGGATCTTTGCAACGTGAGTTGGTTGATGCTTTCTATAGCTTTGCCTTTCATACCTGTGCCCAACTCCCTCACACAGTCTGGCACTTGCTTTACCAATGCCTGGCATTCCCTAGATGCGAGGTTAAAGGGCAATAGGGTGACAGGTCAATATTGTAACTGAACCCATTTCTCTCCTCACGCAGCAGTGAGACACCAAGAAGATGAGTAATATTTATATTGACTGTAAGACAGGAGAACTTCATGCAATATGAGTTCACTGAACCAGGCTAACAGCCCCGATCAATCAGGGAGCCCTGGCTGATAAATATAAACAGGAGTGTCGGGAAGTTCTGTTCACTGTGAGGCCTGTCTCTGAAGGAGTCAGGCCGTGAATTGCTGATGGATAGTTGCCTCTCTGGAGCCATTTCAGTATGTGATCCCCTGTCGCCAACTTTGAGCCCAAAGCCAACCACAAATGGCTTTCAAATGCAATTGAACTACTTGACACTGGCTTCATAAGTTCAGTTTGTCCCTGTATCAGCTGAGGACATTATGTCTGTCGGTCCCACTGAGGAGAAATCACCCCTAACATCTAAACTAACTCCCTCATAGTACCAGTGCTCGCAAACCTCTCGCATACCACCAGACCAGCTCAGTTTCCCCCAAAGAGATAATGGGAACTGCAGATGCTGGAGAATCCAAGATAACAAAGTGTGGGGCTAGATGAACACAGCAGGCCCAGCAGCATCTCAGGAGCACAAAAGCTGAATGAAGGGGCTAGGCCCTAAAGCATGGCCAATCCACACTAACCTGCGCATCCCTGGGCACTATGGGACAATTTAGCACTGCCAATCCACCCTAACCTGCACATCCCTGGGCACTATGGGACAATTTAGCACTGCCAATCCACCCTAACCTGCACATCCCTGGGCACTACGGGACAATTTAGCACGGCCAATCCACCCTAACCTGCACATCCCTGGGCACTGTGGGACAATTTAGCACAGCCAATCCACCCTAACCCGCGCATCCCCGGGCACTATGGGGGCAATTTAGCACGGCCAACCCACCCTAACCTGCACATCCCTGGGCACTATGGGACAATTTAGCACAGTCAGTCCACCCTAACCTGCACATCCCTGGGCACTATGGGGGCAATTTAGCACGGCCAACCCACCCTAACCTGCACATCCCTGGGCACTATGGGACAATTTAGCACAGCCAGTTCACCCTAACCTGCACATCCCTGGGCACTATGGGACAATTTAGCACGGCCAACCCACCCTAACCTGCACATCCCTGGGCACTATGGGACAATTTAGCACAGCCAGTTCACCCTAACCTGCACATCCCTGGGCACTATGGGACAATTTAGCACGGCCAACCCACCCTAACCTGCACATCCCTGGGCATTGTGGGACAATTTAGCACGGCCAACCCACCCTAACCCGCACATCCCAGGGCACTATGGGACAATTTAGCACGGCCAATCCACCCTAACCTGCACATCCCTGGGCATTGTGGGACAATTTAGCACGGCCAAACCACCCTAACCCGCACATCCCTGGGCACTATGGGACAACTTAGCCCGGCCAATCCCACCCTAACCTGCACATCCCTGGGCACTAGGGGACAATTTAGCATGGCCAATCCACCCTAACCCGCACATCCCTGGGCACTATGGGACAATTTAGCACGGCCAATCCACCCTAACCTGCACATCCCTGGGCACTATGGGACAATTTAGCATGGCCAATCCACCCTAACCTGCACATCCCTGGGCACTATGGGACAATTTAGCACGGCCAATCCACCCTAACCCGCACATCCCTGGGCACTATGGGACAATTTAGCATGGCCAATCCACCCTAACCTGCACATCCCTGGGCACTATGGGACAATTTAGCACGGCCAATCCACCCTAACCTGCACATCCCTGGACACTATGGGACAATTTAGCACGGCCTATCCACCCTAACCTGCACATCCCTGGGCACTATGGGGCAATTTAGCACGGCCAATCCACCCTAACCTGCACATCCCTGGGCACTATGGGGCAATTTAGCACGGCCAATCCACCCTAACCCGCACATCCCTGGGCACTAAGGGACAATTTAGCACGGCCAACCCACCCTAACCCGCACATCCCTGGGCACTAAGGGACAATTTAGCACGGCCAACCCACCCTAACCCGCACATCCCTGGGCACTATGGGGCAATTTAGCACGGCCAATCCACCCTAACCTGCACATCCCTGGGCACTATGGGACAATTTAGCACGGCCAATCCACCCTAACCTGCACATCCCTGGGCACTATGGGACAATTTAGCACGGCCAATCCACCCTAACCTGCACATCCCTGGGCACTATGGGACAATTTAGCACGGCCAATCCACCCTAACCCGCACATCCCTGGGCACTATGGGACAATTTAGCATGGCCAATCCACCCTAACCAGCACATCCCTGGGCACTATGGGACAATTTAGCACGGCCAATCCACCCTAACCTGCACATCCCTGGGCACTATGGGACAATTTAGCATGGCCAATCCACCCTAACCCGCACATCCCTGGGCACTATGGGACAATTTAGCACGGCCAATCCACCCTAACCTGCACATCCCTGGGCACTATGGGACAATTTAGCACGGCCAGTCCACCCTAACCTGCACATTTTTGGACTGTAGGAGGAAGTCAGAGCACCTGGAGGGAACACAAACAGACGCAGAGGGAGAATGTGCAAACTCCACACAGATAGTTGCCTGAGGCTGGAATTGAACCCTGGTCCCTGGCGTACTGTCAGCAATAACCACTGAGCCACCCAAAGGAAGTGCTCCTTATGCCAGTTGCTGCATTTTCCCATTGAGTGAGCAATTCACAGTGTGCGAAGTGTTTTTGGAAAGTTTCTGAACTAGCCTTTACTTGTTCTGTTTCTAATTCCTAGATTCATGAACTTGAATAAGACTATCCATGATCCCAGCGTGTTCACACCTCCTCCAGAGTGCTCTCATCTGGACTAAGCGCTGAGAATATTCTCTCGTGGAGCTGGTGGAACTATCAGATTTACTCTAATAAAGAATGATTGTATCACGGGTCTGCCTGTTTACTGAGGTCAACAATTTTCCCACTTCCTCTGTGTGGAGAGTTTACAGAATTCTCGTCCCCAGAGATACGCTTAATGGTAAGGTCCAGGGCTGTGTTGCCAAATAAAGGGACCTTGGAGGGGTGCAGGTTCATAGTTCCTTGAAAGTGGAGTTGCAGGTAGACAGGGCAGTGAGGAAGGTGTTTGGTATGCTCGCCTTTATTGGTCAGTGCATTGAATATAGGATTCGGGAGGTCATTTTGCAATTGTACGGGACATCAGTGAAGCCACTTTTGGAATATTATGTTCAGTTCTGCTCTCCTTGCTATAGTAAAGAAGTTGTTTAACTTGAAAGGGTGCAGAATATATTTACAAAGATGTTGGAGGGTTTGAGCTACAGGGAGAGGCTGGGGCAATTTTCCCCGGAGCGTCGGAGGCTGAGGGGGTGACCTTATAGAGGTTCATAAAATCACGAGGGGCATGGATAGGGTGAATAGACAAGGTCTTTTCCCCAGGGTGGGGGGAATCCAAAGCTAGAGGGGCATAGGTTTACGGTGAGAGGGGAAAGATTTGAAAGGGACCTATGGGGCAACTTTTTCACACAGAGGGTGGTGCATGTATGGAATGAGCTGCCAGAGGAAGTGGTGGGGGCTGGTACAGTTACAACATTTAAAAGGCATCTGGATGGGGCCATGAATAGGAAGGATTTAGAGGGATATGGGCCAAATGCTGGCAAATGGGACTAGATTAATTTGGGATATCTGGTCAGCATGGACGGGCTGCGCTGAAGGGTCTGTTTATGTGCTGTACATCTCTGAAACTCTATGACTGGTGAAGTGAGGGTGATTGATTATTTTTTAAGCCCAAGATGGACAGACTCCTGACTGACCAGGCCGAAAATGGCCTCACCCTGCTCACATTGTTTAAGTCACCTACCCGTCCAGTTACATTTCCTGAATTCATTCAGAAATCTGCTGTCTAAGGTCCTCGCATCTTCTTCTACTCCCCAGTCAAAATAGCAATTATTTTGTCAGATATATTTTCACAAGAAAAACAGACAGTGAGACGTTTTACAAGTTGCCATACCACATTGCTTTTAAATTAATAACAGACGTCATAAACAAAAAGAAAGAATAAAGGTTCATCATAGTTCAATTAAATGGCTCCTGGGGCCAGGGTGTGCTGGAAACTCAGGCCGAGACTGCCGCACTGGGCCAAGATGAGGCCTCGGCGCTGGCACTAGGCCTTCACTCCAGGCTGCTGGAATAGCTGGGCAGCCAGCAAAGAAGAACTCCATGATGGGTGATCGCCCTGCCAGTCCCCAGGCCTAGACCGTCATTCTGGGCCTACAGAAACCACCTCGTCACTGGGCCAAAAGATGCTTTTGCCGAAGTTATTGAAAGAAGGTACGGCACCATAATAAGTGGAAACATTTTTTAAAAAAGCGTAGAAAGAATGAAATGAAACTAAAGCAGATGGGGCAGATGGGGTCTGTGCTCCTGGGCTGAGAAGCCTGCAATTTCTGCTGTAACTCCACCACTAAGTTGAAAAAAAATCACACCTCAACACCACTTAGCAATCCAATTTCCAGTCAAGTTATGCCTTTCATCTCAAATTTCTCAACCTGATCCACTGACGCTGCTTGGCCTGCTGTGTCCATCCAGCTCTACACCTTGTTATGTCGGATTCTCCAGCACCTGCAGTTCCTACTATCTCTGTTACCTCATAGGTAGTGCCAGAGACAGTAGGAACTGCAGATGCTGGAGAATCTGAGATAACAAGGTGTAGAGCTGGATGAACACAGCAGGCCAAGCAGCATCATGGTCCTAAGATGCTGTGTTCATCCAGTTCTACACCTTGTTATCTTGGCTTTTTCCAACAATTGGCAATGGACTCAAGGTCATTATTACTCTCCTAATTGCAGAATTTTTTTTTAACTGAATTTTACCATCTGCCATGGTGGATCTCGAACCCCAGTCCCCAGAACATTACCTAAGTCTCTGGGTTAACAGTCCAACAATAATGCCACTAGGCCATTGCCTTCCCATCACTGTCACCTGTTATCCCACTGAAATCCATAGATGATTCCTGGCTTCTTCCACGGGAACAATTAAAAGCCCAAAGTTCAGCTCTTTGTGAGTTTCACCTTGTTTCAGGGCCTGTACAAAGTCAGCATGGCGTTAAGGGGCACACGCGAGTGGTACGGAGTTTAAGGGGACAGGTTTCGGGCCTAGGTAATATTTGTGACAGAATAGAGTGAAAAGTGTGGTGAGGCCTACTTGACACTGGGGACAACTTGCTGCATCTGTTGAACACATTGCCAAGCGTGAGGGGTTGATGTACGTTAATCAAGGTGCAAATTGCCAGTTAAGGCCGGGGTCGGGGCATGGAGTTTGCGTTTTATTGCTTGTTAAGTGCCACTGCTCATCTCATTAATATATTCATCTTCCCATCCCACCAAATGTGCTGATCAAGACGGGCGCCATGAAGTCTCAACGCAGAAATTGGAGCGGGCGACTTCAGCTTTGCTGCTGCCTGCATGGGGCCTCCATATTCCCCAGCTCCAAACATTATCACAAGGCACGACCCATAGACACCCAACTTAGGACCATACAGCACAGAAATAGACCCTTCAGTCCAACCAGTCCACGCCAAACACAATCCCCAAACTAAACTAGTCCTGCTTGCTTGTGCTCGGCCCATATCCCTCCAAACCTTTCCCTGATCGTGTACTTATCCAAATGTCTTTTAAATGTTGTAACTGTACCCACACCCACCATTTCCTCTGGAAGCTCATTTCTCAAGCGAACCACCCTCTGTGCAAAAAAATTTGCCCCTCATGCCTTTTTAAAATCTCTCCTCTCACCTTAAAAATATGAAATCCCCCCACCTTAGGGAAAAGACACTACCATTGACACTATCTACACTCCTCATGATTTTATAAACCTCTATAAGGTCACCACTCAACCTCCTACACTCCAGTGAAAAAAGTCCCAGCCTCTCCTTATAACTCAAACTCTTCATTCCCGGCAACATCCTGGTAAATCTCTTCTGAGCCCTCTCCAGCTTCATAATATCCTTCCCATAACAGTGCTCCAGAAGAGGCCTCACCAACGTCCTGTACAACCTCAACATGATGTCCCAGCTCCTGTACTCAAAGGTTTGAGCAATGAAGGCAAGCGTGCTTAACGCTTCCTTAACCCCCTGTATACTTGTGACGCAAACTGCAAAGAATTATGGACCTGAACCCCTAGGTCTTGCTGTTCTACAAACTACCCAAGGCCTTTTAATTGAATAAGTCCTGCCCCTGTTTGCTGTACCAAAATGCAATATTGTGCATTTATCCAAAACAAACTCCACCTGCCATTTTTCAGCCCAACTGGTGAAGATCCCTTTGCAATCTTAGAAAACCTTCTTCACATCTGCCAACACATCACTGTGTTTCCCCGCCCCGCTCACAAGCTCCTCAAAAAGCAAGAATTTGCATCACAGGATGTGCCAAGATGAGCACAGGAGGCTACAAGGACACTTCGTGCTTGGGGAGGGCAGCTGACAAATTGACCAGGGCTGCATCTCGGGCCTGCTCACTTTCTCTCTACTGGGGGGGCCACTCATTCAGCGTCTACCTGGAGCCTCACAGCGCCTCCACCAATTAGCACACTGCCAGGTCAATAGTCCTCAGTAACAGGGGGCCGATATCTTGCTGCACGGCCATGTTTTAACCTATCTCACTTATGCACCACATGGTGGTAGGTCAGACAACAAGCTCACTGCATGTGCTTCGGAGAAGCAGACCTGTCACAGAGTCTTAGGGAGCAGTCTTTCACTGTCAGTTGAGGGGGGTGTCGTAATATGTCAGGGGCTGCCTCTGATACTGTTTTGCACCAGCAAACCAACTTTTAGCGATTCATACACAAGGACACCCGGGTCCCTCTGCACAGCAGCGTCCTGCAAATTTTCCACCATTTAAGTAACAGTCCATTGTACTGTCATTCCTATCAAAATGGACGACCTCATATTTACCAACATTGTACTCCCCCTGCCAGACCCTTGCCCACTCAACCAACATTTCTCCCTCTGCACTATTACTCATCTTCGTGTCTTCTGTGAACTTTGATATACTACACTTCGTCCCTGACTCTAAATCATCTATGTAAATTGTAAACAATTGTGGTTCCAATACTGATCCCGAGGTACACCACTAGCCACTGATCTCCAACCAGGAAAACTCCCATTTATCCCCCCTTTTTGCTTTCTGTTAGTTAACCAATCTTCTATCCACACGAGTACAATACCTGTAATGCCGTGCACCTTTATCTTATGTAGCAGCCTTTGGTGCAGCACCTTGTCAAATGCCTTCTGGAAATTCAGATACACCACATCCACTGGTTTCCCATTGTTCAACATGCTCATAATATCCTCAAAGAATTCCAGTAAATTAATTAAACTTGACCTGCCTTTCATGAACCTAATGGGACAATTTCTATCCAGATGCCTTGCTATTTCTTCCCTGATGGCAGATTCAGGCATTTTTCCTACTACAGAAATTAAGCTAACTTGCCTTTTGTCTCCCTCCTTTTAAAACAGTGGTGTCACATTTGCTGTTTTACAATCTTCAGGAACTGCTCCAGAGTGCCGTGAATTTCGATAAATTACCATGAGCATATTTGCTATTTCCCTCACCATCTCTTTTAGTATCCTGGGATGCATGCCAGCAGGGCCAGGAGACTTGTCTACCTTTATCCTCATTAACTTGCCCAAATCTACCTCTTTAGTGATAATGATCATTTCTAGGTCCTCACCTGCCATGCCTCCTTGTCATCAATGATCAGCATGTTATTTGTGTCTTCTACTGTGAAGACTGACACAAAATATCTGCTCAGCGCCTTGGCCATTTCCTTATTTCCCATTGTTAAAACCCCCGAATGCATCCTCCATGTGTTGTGATCAGTGGAGTGCTGGGAGATATTAAACTCTTACAACCTTGGTCTCACTATACAAACACTCCAACCAAGAAGAACTGTGGAGGGCAAGTCCTTGAATGTCTTAAGACAGAGATAGATACCCACTGAGGATCACCGAACCTGAAAAGTTAACTCTGGTTTCTCTTCACAGATACTGACAGAGTTGCTGAGCTTTTCCAACAACTTCTGTTTTTGTTTCTGATTAACAGCATCTGCAGTTCTTTCAGTCTTGTTTGTAAATATTTTCTTGATTGGTAAGGGGACCGAGGGTTAGGGGGAGTAGGAAGGAGAATGGCCTTGAGAAATATGTCAGTTGTGATCGAATGGCGGAGCAGACTTGATGGGCCAAATGGCCTAATTCTGCTCCTGTATCTCCTTCTTGTTCCGCTTTGGACTATTCGGAGGAAAGGAGAAGTGAATGTTTCAGCTATTACCCTTCTTCAGGGCTGTTTTGGGAATTACCCTTCGCCATGAGTCCTGAAGAAGGGTAATATCTGAAACGTTGACTGTTCCTTTCCTCCAGATGCTGCCTGGCCTGCTGCGCTCTTCCAGCCTCCTGTTGTTCGATCTTAGATTCTAGCATCTGCAGGATTTTTTTGCCTCTAAACCTGACCCATGCTGCATGGGAAAGACTACAACTCCCGCGAAGCTCCGCGGCCGCCTTGGTACGCATGCGCGTCCTGGCTCTTCCACCCCTCCCCCCCCTCAACACCAGAGGAATCAGAGTTTCAGCGGCAACCGGGCTTCACGCACGCGCAGCCGCTTCGGTGGATCGTGCGGCCGGCGCCCCGACTCACGGGAGTGAGCAGGCGCATTCGGAGGCAGCGGCGGCAAGACGCAGGCGCGGTCGTTTGGGGAGTGAAAAGCGAAGGGAAGGCGGAGTCACCGGCTGACGCGCAGCCGGGACGGGGGCCGGCGCCCGCCCCTCGACGGAGTGAACGGGTCCGAAAGCTGAGTCCGCTGCTCGAGTCGAATTCACAGAGGGAGGCGCTGGACGGAGTTTTAAATCGCTCGGCAGTCGAAGGATGAAGTGGGAGGTGAGAGTGGGGGTCGCGGGGCGAGCTCGTCTCCAGTTGACAGGGAGTTTGGAGAGAGACAAGGGAGTCTGTCAGAATCTTCCATTGGTGGAAGAGGAAGGGGGGGCAGAATTGGGGATGGAACCACTTTCCCTCTCAGCGCGCCCCCCCATCTGTCCAATGGTCTCGGCTGTTCCTACCTGTGTAAAAGGTGGTCCCCATAAGACCTTCCAAAGTCAAGGAGATAGACTGCCTACACCCCAGTTGGGGGCATGGGCAAAGGCTAATTCATCAGGGGGAGGGTGAATCCTCCCTCAGGTCTTGACTTACCAGGGGTGGGGGACTTCCCTGGGACTGAGTTTAGATTAGATTAGATTCCCTACAGTGTGGAAACAGGCCCTTTGGCCCAACAAGTCCACACCGCCCCTGGAAGCATCCCACCCAGACCTTGCCCCCTATAAACCACACACCCCTGAACACTACAGGCAATTTAGCCTGGCCGATCCACCTAACCTGCGCATCTTTGGACTGTGGGAGGAAACCGGAGCACCTGGAGGAAACCCACACAGACACGGGGAGAATTATCGGGGGGTAGGGATTTCCTCTGGACCAGGTCATTTGGGGGAGGCGTGGAGACATTTTCTGGATATGTGGGTGGTAGAGACTTCCTCAGGACCTGTACGTTCGGAGTAGGGACTTTGTTGGGGAGGTGGAGACTTCCTGTGGACCGGGCTGTCGAGGGAAGTGAAGGGAGGCCAGTGCAATACCAACATTCGTAAGGCATCTGGTTGGGTACATGAATACAAGGGGTTGAAGCGGGGTACCGGCCAAATGCCAGGACATAGGACTTGTTTATTTTAGGATATCTATTCAGCATGAACGAGTTGGACCAAAGGGACTGTTTCCATGCTGTACAACTGTACGACTCCGGTGGGATGGGAGAAACGTCCCAGTATCTTTTGGGAGATTGGGCATCGTTCGGGCACTGGATATGTACCAGACCCCCCAAAACCCGGTCCCAATGAAGCCTCTTTTCCCCCGACAACCCAGTCTAGAGGAAGTCATGACCCCCACCCCGGCAACCTGGTCCAGAGGAGGTCTCCGTTCCCCTGGCAGCCTAGCCCAAAGGAGGTCTTGACCCCCCCTCAACAAACAGGGCCGCAGGAGGTCCCTGCCCCCCCCCCCGACAGTTGGGGGGCAGGAGGTCCCTGCCCCCCCCTGACAGTCGGGGCCGCAGGAGGCCCCTGTCCCTTTCCCCATCCCCCTGACAGATGGGGCCACAGGAGGTCTCTACCTCCCCAAGAATGTCAGCTCATCCCGTACACTCGCTACCATCACTTCTAGAGTTCATGACGGACTTTGTGTTTGATTCATTCCTTGTGTATTGGTTAGGCCAGTATTATTGCCCATCCTTCATTGCTGTTGAGAAGATGGTGGTAAACCTTTTGAACTGCTTAAGTCCATAACTTTGTAGGTACACCCAATATATTGATAGGAAGAGAATTCTAGGACTTTGATCCAGCGACACTGAAAGAACAGCGTGGGTCAAAATGATGTATGACCTGGAAGGCATTTTGTAGCTGCAAGTGGCCCCTTGTCCTCCTAGAAGGTAGAGGTCGCTGGTTTGATAGATGCTGATGAGTTATTGCAGTGTGTCTTGGAGATGATAATTGGTGAAGGAGACAGTGCTAATACACAACCAAAACTGGCTGCTCTGCCCTGAAGGGTGTCCAGCTTCAGCGGTTGCTGGAGCTGCATCTATCCAGGGAATTGGACAGTATTCCATCACATTCCAGACCTGTGCCTTGGGAATTTCTTTAAATTCTTCAGCCAGAGAACAGTGAATCTGTGGAACTTGTTGCAGAAGCTGTGGAAGCCACGTGATTGAGTGTGTTTAAGACAGAGGTAGGTTCTTGATTAGTAAGGGAGAAGGAAGCAGAATGGGCTTGAGAAACATTTCAAAGAGTGGGGCAGACTTTCTGGGCTGAATGGCCTAATTCCGTTCTTCTGGACTTATGAGATGATGGGGAGGCACTGGGACGTCAGGAAATGAGCGACTCACTGCACAATTCTCTGACCTGCTGTTTATTTTTTTCTGAAGAAGGGGCTAGGCCTGAAACGTCAGCTTTCCTGATCCTGTGATGCTGCTTGGCCTGCTGTGTTCATCCAGCTCTACACCTTGTTATCTCAGATTCTCCAGCATCTGCAGTTCCTACTATCTCTGAAACGTATTTATACATCTAGTTCATTTCTTGTTAATCTTGGCATGTTAACTGTGGGGGATTTGGCAGTGGTAATGCCGCTTTGTGTGTGTGTCTATCTGTTCGTTCAGCAATCTAAACCAGATAGTGCGAGGGAAGTGGGGAGAGGCAGCAGTATTAGCTCACAGTACAGTCCCTCATATTGTTTTTTTGGATCAGGATTTCACATCCACTTCAGTTTTTGAAGGAATGAGAGATGAGCAGCAGCTAATTTGTTTTAAATGTTTATCCCTGAGGTATCTAAGAGTTTCGTGCCACATTTATTTTCGGTTATATTGACTGGTGTTTTTTTTTCTGAGGTTCATTTTAATGAATGTCTTTGTGTTGGTGATGAATTTCTGTCTGCTGTAGCGTGGCCTGAGGTTTTTAATACTTCCATTCTTGGACAATAAACAGTAACAGCTCTTGTTAGGGGAAAGGAATAGCCTTTTGTTAAGGCAGCTATGGTGCAGCTTATGGCTTAAACGCTTGACATTTTCTCCCTGTAAATTACTTGCAGTTTGCAAGCACTCAAGTAGATCTTTTGGCTGGTGCAAGCTTTATTTTTTTTTCACCCAGCAACCCTGCATTAAATTCCTG
The DNA here is from genome assembly GCF_030684315.1 of Stegostoma tigrinum. NCBI lineage: Eukaryota > Metazoa > Chordata > Chondrichthyes > Orectolobiformes > Stegostomatidae > Stegostoma > Stegostoma tigrinum. The sequence goes on along the minus strand of NC_081395.1, from coordinate 8,960,879 downwards.
TATTTCGTGCGTGCATCATTGATAGGGAGTTTATGATTTTGTGGAAAAATGACCAATCTTCAAGAGAGAACTTGGCCCGAGAGGCTTGGAAGGGAGAGCGTTGATGGAATGTGGTCCAAGCAGGCACTTCCCAACAGTTAATTGGTTAGGCGTCAGTCTGAACTTTACAAATGTCTTTCTCATCCCAGTTTTTATGATCGCAATTTATTGTGAAATTGGTCGGAACAGGATGAAGTAATTCTGCAACTCTTTAAAATGTTTGGCTGTCCCTCCTGTGTGTGGGGCATGCTTCTTCCCTTTGTCCCAACTCCGACATTTTTGTTTGAAGCAACAGCTATTTTGTTTAGGGGATAATCAGTAAGTAGAAATCATTAGAAGATCTTGTCAGTTCTGATAACATTGTCAGTGTCAAGCTATTATTAAAACCTTATCTGAAGCTTTATGTGATGAGATCATGCCTTTGTGGTCATTTGTGCACACTTCTTTTTAGTCCATCTAACTTTGTTTCAGTTTATCAATGAGGGAGTGGAATATTTTGTGTTTCAGACTTGCAGTGTTCAAAATAAACATTCCCAGAGCAGGCATGGTGGACCTCTCTAAATTGTCCCCTTCAAAGATTTCATAGATACAGAGTAAAGCTCCCTCTTGACCTTCAGCATCAAACGCTCTTGGTACAGGGACATCACAGGGTTGCATACGGCGTAAAGTCCCCATCAAACACTCCCAGGATGGGATATCATGGGGTTGGATACAGAGTAAAGCTTCCTCTACACTGTCCCCCATCAAACACTCCCCAGGACAGGGACAGCACAAGGTGAGATACAGAGTAAAGCTCTCTCTACACTGTCCCCCATCGAATCTCCCAGGACAGGGACAACATGGGGTTGGATACCGAGTAAAGCTCCGTCTGCACTGTCCCCCATCGAATATTCCTAGGAAAGGGACAACACTGGGCTCGATACAGAGTAAAGCTCTTGCTATATCATCCCCATAAAACAAGAGGGCGAAGTAAGGTTAGCTACAGACTAAAGTTCCCTCTGAACTGTAGCAAATATTTTATGTTGCATGTCAGTCACTGCAAAGTTGATTCTTGGAGTTCAGTTGCTTGGGTTGGGAGCAGCCCTGTTTTGACGGAATTGTGGTTCATTCTGTTATGATGTACCTGTTGGACTTATGTGAGAGCATTGCACTTGGTGATTATGAAGAAGTGTAAAAGTATCTCTTCTTTTATTTAGCAGGTGGAAGAGGATTGTTCTTTATATCTGCTGATCGCCAAAGACTGACAGTGTGCTGGATCAAACCGAACCATGCCGGGGTAGATGACAAGTGCCTTTGAGGGGCTCTGGGCTACTTTCACCCAAGCTGTGCATTCAAGGGCAGGAAGACACCGTTCTGGTCCTGAGTTAATGACGGTCTCCCAACAGTGGGGATGGGACCAGGCTACACATTGTTAACATCGGCGCAATCCACTATTGGAGCAACACTGCGGTCCTGCCAGTGGGCTCGGGGGTGTGGGAGAGTTAGAAACTGGAGAGCTGTTTAAACTGTGAAGGAGAGAGACCACCCAATTTTGCCAAGAAGTTTAATATCGCATTTTTACTGACTGGTCCATTCCGACAAAGTTTGGCACCAGCTGATTGAGGAAGAAAAGCTGGAACTAGCAGACAGACATTTTGCCTCTTTCACGTCTTTGAACTGGACCTGATTTTTGCCTCTGCTCAGCCTCCTGTTGGTTTTGTCCCTTTGCCATCTTTGAGGTGAGAAGGCTACTGGAACCAAACTCTCAACTTTAATTCTGAGCATTTCAGGTCTACATTAACCATCGTGGGAGATTCCTCTGTGCACAGTATAAGTAATTGGGAACTCATTGAAACAAAGTCAGTCTGATGGACATTCAATTCTATTGTTTCACTTTTCCCCAAGGTTAAACCATTGATTTTTCTTTTTCCTGTGTTTTTATCCACGGAGTGTGTTCTGGTGCTCATCCAGAGTCGTAGAGACTGCCTCCATGCTGTGTGACCCTTTGGTCCAATCAGTCTATGCTGGCGGTAATCCCAAACTAAACTAGTCCTACCTGCCTGCGCTTGGCCCATATCCCTCCAAACATTTCTTATTCATGTACTTAACTAAATGTGGGGTTGTAACTGTACCCACATCCACCACTTCCTCTAGAGGTTCTTTCCACATGCATACCACTCTGTGTTTTAAATAAAAAGTTGCCCCTCATGTCTTTTCTGAATCTTCGTCCTCGCACCTTAAAAATATGCCCCATAGTCTTAAAATCCCCTATCCTACGAAAAAGCCTACAAATTTGAAATTCAATTTCCGCACCCCCGACCCCCACCACCTTTTAGTTGCAAAATCAATGGACTATAATCTGTTTGGAAGGCACCCAGGAGAAGTCTTGACAAGTGTGGTAACTGCCTGGATCCATTACTGAGTCACCTTATGTCCACAGTACCAAGGCTGTGCACAAATCCCCTACCCTTGTGCTGATTCAGCAGCCTCACTTTGGATGCTGCTCAAAAGCTGATGGCATTTGGATAATGTCGCGCTGCCGTCTGCTTTTCATGAAGAGCTTCACTGTATGTGCCCAGCTTGGTATGGATTGGGTACATGCCAGGGTTCCCAGAATGGAGAGAACACAGTTATTGTCAACCAGGTGGAGAAGATGCAGTGGGAGCAAATACTCATGACCATGGGAAAGCAGTAACAGAGATTGCTGCGGGTCAAATGATTCCCTCTGAGGTACCAGCTTTTGTGGCTGATGGTACCTTCCCAAGGAGCCATCTTGCGCTTACAGAAGTTGGCTGAATTTCTGTTTCTTTTAAGATTACTTCACCTTGAAGTTAGAAGTTACCCAGAAAGGTTAAAGACCTGAGGGCGGCGGGAGGGGGGTTGAAATGCCCACTTACTTTTTTTTTCTGCCCAGTCAGATACCATTCCATTGGGTTTGGGCAGTAGTTAGTACTTTTACAAAGTGGGATGATGTCTACGTCTGAGCCTTAGTGCTGCGGGAGGAGCATTACAGCTGAATCCACTGCTGCCTTCACATAACATCCCCAAGCTGTCTTCTACTGGAAGAAGTCACCGCACAATCATGCTGGGGGCATGACCCCGGACCTCTTTCTATCAATTGCTTAACTAGAATTCATACTTCTGAATTCCCCTTCCCACCCCAGCAACTGTTGATTTTGAAAGCCTCCTGGTAGTTTTGGTTAGAGCGGGGTTATGTGTCCATGTGTTCAGCACTCCTCTCCATTGGAGGTGACTGTCTGTTATCTGCTGATTGATTGATTAATAAGCAGTTAAACTCTAAACTTCTCTCCTGGTAGGTTATTCTGAGATCAGTCTGGTGCAGAGTGGCCATCTTGTTTCTGGACCTGAAGATGGAAGGTTTACAAGTTATGGATATTGCATTGAGTACCGTGAGCCCAGAGCCCCTGCAGCCTGCTGTTCCACCCTCAGTTACGTTGGGACTGACCATTGTTTACACTGCACTTTACGGATTCCTCTTCCTCCTGGTCTACATCCAGCTCTGGCTGGTGTTGCATTACAGGCACAAGAAGTTCAGCTACCAGACTGTGTTTCTCTTCTTGTGTCTGCTGTGGGCTGCTCTGAGGACTACTCTCTTCTCGTTTTACTTCCGAGACACCATCCAAGCCAACACGCTGGGCCCTTTTTCCTTCTGGCTGCTCTACTGCTTCCCAGTCTGCCTGCAGTTCTTCACCCTCAGTCTCATGAATATGTATTTTGCTCAGGTAATTGTGATAAGCTTTCTTGCAGCTTGGGAGGGCTAATTTTGTTTGACTTCAGACCAGGCATTGTAGCAAATTGAAAATCTCCCTCAGGCCGCGATTGTTAGTATTGACAGGTGTGTGTGCTTCTCTGTTTGTTTTTGAGCTGGCATCTTTATTTTAGAGATTCTCGAACGATCTCTTTTTACCTGGGCCAAACAGGAAGTGTGACATTTTAAAAATTCATTCATGAGATATGGGTGTCGCTGGCCAGGACAGCATTTATTGCCCAACCCTAATTGCCCAGAGGGCAGTTAAGAGTCAACCACATTGCTGTAGGTCTGGAGTCCTGTATTGAGTACCAGATGTGTTTTTTCTGATAATCAACAATGGTTTTGTGATCATCATTACACCCCTAATTCCAGATATTTATTGAATTAAAATTCTGTTCTCCGCCATGGAAGGATTCGAACCTGGATCCCCGGAGCATTACCAGGATCTCTAAATTAAGAGTCTATCATTAATACCGATAGGTCATCAGTTCCCCATCTGCTCCAGCTGAAGGGTGAGAGTTCAAATCCAGCTCCTAATCATTAGGGCTTAGTTTGAGGCAGTGCTACTTCTCAGAGGTGACATTTTAGAGACAAATGCGAAGATGAGTTTAAAGACCCAATAAACACACATGCACGCGCACACACGCTTTTGTGCGTGCACAATCTTGCTATCACTCTCTCACTCGCACGTTCTCACCCCCATGCCAACATGTGAAACAAACATGTAACTCAATCCGTTTAGTATTTTCTGGAGTCTTATCAAATGCATGTCAACTCCCAGTATTGACAACACTTCAGAAATCTTTGTTTCTTGGAGTTGTTATATATGTAAATGCGCGTTTCTTTCTCAAAAATGTTTGCACCTTAGACCAGGTGTGCAAAGGCAATTCAGCCACCTCCATTTTTCAAATCGTAGAATCCCTACAGTGTGGAAGCAGGCCATTTGGCCCATTGGTTCCAGACCACCCCTCCAAAAAGCATTCCACCCAGGCCTGGACCCGTGCTGCCCTATGATCGAGCCCCTCTTGTGGCTTACCCTCCTCAATCCTTAACAGGGGAACTAATTTATCACAGACTCTCCCTGTTCTTTCATCTGTAGAAATAAAGACCTTCTCTGCAGTGTTCTTTGTGATCTCAGGAGGCTGCAAAGTGGCTCACGGCCAACAAAATGTGGCAGCCAGTTTGTGCAGAGCAAGCTCCCACAAATGGCATTTTGTTGTTATATTGGCTAACATGGTTTGTTGACGTTTGGCTGAGCGAGAAATGTTGATCGGAGCTACTCCCTTAGCTCTCACCCTTGCTCTGTTTACATTTGGCCTCAATACTGTTTAGTACCCTTCCATTAATTATTTCCAGGTAGCTCCAATTCCCAATCTCTCTTGTGCTCAGTCACGTGGTGAGATATCTTGGTTCATTCTTACCTCCTCTGGCATCCCACAGCAAGGGCCATTTTAATGCCTTAAGACTCTTGCATGGTGCTACAGAAACCTTCTGTTCAAAGGTTAAACCTGCCCTCTCTCCTTTCAGTATGACTGGATCCTGAAATGACTGATGTACTACAAATAAAGATGCAAATAAGCCAGCAAAAATCAGCCGAACCCAGTTTATTATTTTTGTGAGCACAAACAAGATAAGCTAGTGGAGAGAGAGTAGGAGCTGTAGATGCTGGAGAATCTGAAATAACGGGGCGTAGAGCTGGATGAACACAGCAGGCCAAGCAGCATCAGAGGAAGCCTTCCTGCTCCTCTGATGCTGCTGGCCTGCTGTGTTCATCCAGCTCTACACCTCGTTATCTCAGCTAGTGGAGAGTTCTGGCTTAATGTTTGGTTTCCCCTTGCATTTGGGAAACTGACTTGCATTTTATAGAAGTCAGATGACACACTTGCTCCTTGCCTTTTTTGTTTCTGATCTGTCCGTGTTACAAGGATTTTGTGACATGACTGGTTGACAGTTTGATGGTTGTGTGTCAATTCAGAGGTTGTTGTGCAATGCTGAGATGAGCTGCAGCTGCTGACAGGAGAGAAATTAGCTTCCTGCTGGCCGACGGTAAATAGCTCATTCAGATCAACAGCCAGGCTTTATTCCCAGTCTGCACAGTCAGGATTCCTGCTTGGCAAGCATGCCCATTGGTTTGCATCTGTCCAAAACTTTGTTGTGATGTCCTCTTGTTGTTGAATAGCAGCTGGCTAGATGCAATTGCTAAGAAGAGCCTTTAGAAGATAGGCAGCACGTGTGGATCGGAAAGGAATTGTCATGTTCAGCAAGTGGGCTGGACGAAAGTAAAATGCTGGTTTGAAAGTAGTGTCCTGCAGATCTGTGGCAAAAGCAATGTTTATTGCGCTAGTGGTTAGTGTTTAAGGGGGAGCAGGGAGGGTGCTGGTGAATCAAAACTTGTCTTTTCTTAGTAAGCTGAGCACCAGTGTTCCGAGTGTCCTCTGGTCTGACTGTTAATAAGTGGGTGTTTGCACTGTTTTGAGGTCAGACCAGCACAGCTGTGAATCATAGATGGCCCTAACTCCTCCTCAGAGAATCATAGAGTGCCTGCGGAGAGTAGGAACTGACATCAATTTTTAAAAAAATTTCAATTATTAACTTTTTGTTTCTTTTTTTGAGTGAGTCTAGTTCCGTAAAGTATGGTTGTCAGTGGATGCTTCTGCTCTCTGTACACGTGTGTGCACACACAAGCACACATTGCTCTCTCTCGCCCTCGCTCTGTCCCCCCCTCCCCCAATCTCTCTCGCCCTCGCTTCCCCCGAGCGTGATATTCCTGTGACCCCACGCCAAGCGGTGATTTGCTAGGCTTCGTTTGTGCTCGGTTACTTGGGAATGCAAAGTGTCTGGGCTCCAGCATGGGTTTTGTCAGAGAATGCATTACTATGTCTGTTTTCTCCCTTGCTTTCACAGAATTTCAGACCTTGGGGTGCAGATTTATAGTTTCTTGATAGTCGAATAGAATACAGTCGGGCGGACAGGGCAGTGAAGATGATGTTTGGTACGTTTGCCTTTATTGGTCAGTGCCCTGAGTGTAGGAGTTGGGAGGTCATGTTGCAGCTGTATAGGACCTTGTGGTTGGTTGGCTTGCCGAGCCGGTTCGTTAACTTGCAGACGTTTCATTACCCTGTTGGGTAACATCATTTGTGCAGCCTTCGATGAAGCGCCATTGTGTTTTCCCGCCTGGTATCTAAAGGACATTGGTTGGAATACTGCGTTCACTCCTGGTCTCCCTGCTGTAGGAACGATGTTGTGAATCTTGAAAGGGTGCAGAAAAGATTTACGAGAATGTTGGCAGGGTTGGAGTGTTAGAGCTACAGGGAGAGGCTGAAAAGGCTTGAGCTGTTTTCCCTGGAGCATCGGTGGCTGAGGGGTGACCTTATAGAGGTTTATAAAATCATGAGGGGCACAGATAGGGTGAATAGACAAGGTCTATTCCCCAGGGTGGGGGAGTGCCAAAGTCGAGGGCATTGGTTTAAAGCGAGTGGGGGGGAAGATATGAAGAGCAACTTTTTCACACAGAGGGTGGTGCGTGTATGTAACAAGCTGCCAGAGGAAGTGGTGGAGGCTGATACAATTACAACACTTTAAAAGCATGTAGATGGGTACATGAATTGGAACGGTTTAGCGAGATATGGGCCAAATACCAGCAAAAGGGGTCTAGATTAATTTTGGATATCTGGATAGCGTGGAAGAGTTGGGCCGATGGGTCTGTTTCCTTGCTGTACAACTCAATGAGTTTACTGAAGTCACTGGGTTGAACAGCCGAATGCATGTACTTTTTAGTCCTGTGAGTCAGCAATGAGTTCCAGCAAATATAAGCAATGGCCACCAAAACAAATCTACTTTAGCGCTCTATGCGTTACCAGGAAGTTTGTTTCATTGCTTTCCTTAACGATTAGAATGGTGAGCATTCAGCAGTGTGGTTGAAGATAGAACTCCTCTGCAGCTTCTGGTGCAGGAGATGTTTGGCCCTTCCTCCTCCTCCCCAGATTGATCTTGTTCATTCCATGTTGTGATTTCAACCACAATTTTCGCATCATGAGTGACCGTGTCTTTTTTAAATATTTTTATTCCAGGTAGTCTTCAAGACGAAAGCAAAATATTTCCCTGAGATGGCCAAAAAGCTGTAAGTGACGCTTCTGCAGTTACATTTCTGGGACCAAAGAGTGATCTACAAGTGTAGAGAATTGTTTAAAGAAGTAAAATATTAAATTTGTTGGGGACTGTACTATTGCTGCTTCAGCCTTTCCTGATGTGGGTACACACAGCACAGCTCATGGCTGTAGTTGTCTTGGTGTCTGAGCACTGCAGCACGAATATATTCAGCTTAATGATATGTAGAGTCATACAGCTCGGAAACAGACCCTTCAGTCCAACCAGTCAATTCTGACCATAATCCCAAACCCAACTAGTCCCACCTGCCTGCACCAAGCCCATATCCCTCCAAATATTTCTTATTCATGTATTTTTCCAAATGTCTTTTAAATATTGTAATTGTAATTGTACCTGCTCCCACCACTTCCTCAGGAAGTTCATTCCACACACCTCTGGAGGACTTCGGGAGATGGTAGAGATGGACCACATCCACTCAGTACTTCTGCTGAAGACTGTTCAAGTGCTTCAGCCTTTTGTTTTGGCGCTGATGTGTTGATCTCCCCTATCGTTGATGGTGAAGGTATTGGTGGAGCCTCTGGTGAATTGTTTAATTGCCAGCTACCATTCACGACTGATCGTGGCAGATATTCTGCGGTGCCCACTGGTTACATGGTTAAATGTGGGGTGCAGCACCTCCGACTTTGTGGTCTTCCATGGGACATTGATTGTTTCGTGCTGAGTGAGGGACGTGTTCTGTTTTGTGAGCCCTTGCACTGAAATTTGGAAGTTAATGCTTTGTATCCCTGAAGATGGAGGGGTATTGCCATGACACAACTGTGGATGCCTTGGTGGACCTTCTCTTACCTATGATGAAGGCTTCGCTTGTAAAGTAGCCAAAAATGGTGAACCTAAGATGGTCAATTCAAGCTGGTCATGCTAGCACTGTATTTTCTTTCTTTATTCATTCACGGGATGAGAGTGTTGCTGGCCAGGCAGCATTTATTGCCCATCCCTGATTGCCCAGAGGGCAGTTGAGAGTCAAGCACATTGCTGTGGGTCTGGAGTCACGTGTAGGCCCAGACCAGGAAAAGATGGCAGTTTCCTTCCTTAAAGGGCATTAGTGAACCAGATGGGTTTTTTCCAACAATCGACAATGGATTCACAGTCATCGTTGGATATTAATTCCAGATATTTTACTGAATTCAAATTCCACCATTTGCCATGGCCCGATTTGAACCTGAATCCCCAGAACATTATCTAGGTCTCTGAATTAATGGTCCGGTGATGATATCACTAGGCCATCGCTTCGCCTGCTCCTGTATGTAGCGCTCGGTCTCATCGGAGCCTGTCCGCTCCAGGCTGGCAATATCCGTTTCTCTATGTACTTTTCGTCTTTTTCTTTTGCTTCTTCTTTATCTTTGTGGTGGTAACTGCAGCGTAGGCAGCATGGATTGAGAATCTTGGTGGCAGCGGCAGGCCTGGGTCACCTGGAGCATCAATGTCATCATCTGTCTTCTCACAACAGGACTGCTTGTGGACTGGAACACCTCTGAGACCTTTCAGAAGCCCTGGAGCTGCGTTTGAGGCCCCGTTTGATTAGAAGATGAACTCCTTTTCATTCCTCTTGTAGCTCAAAATGGCATTGGATTGTGGCGACACTTCTCACTGTGTTGTCAAGATAGTTGACAATAAAAAGAATCATTTATTCATTCCACTCAAAAGGTTTACTGGAGCGATGGTAGCTTTTTTGTGTCTCGGGCAATCCCAGGGCAACTGAAAGACGAGGAAAACTGTAAATAAGTGAACGATTGGGCTAGTGTGAAGAACAAGAAGAGGATGTTTTGCTTCTGCAGCTTTATTGGAGTAGAGCTGGAGTAATCAAAGGTTGCAGTCACATGGTGGAAATAGAGGGGTGTTTGAGATGGAGAGGCACTTAATGCTTGAGGTCATGCAGAGAGAACTTAGATGTTTGTGACAAAGTTAACTCAGCTTTGTAAGGCCTCCTCCGTATAGAGGAGATGGCAGCGTTCGCAGAAAATATAAGTATGTACCAGGTCTGAACAAGAGAATGAGATTCCTTCCCTATCAGTTTTTTTTTGTTTGGCATTGAGTAATAATACCAACTGGCAAACTGAAAAGCATGCCTTTCATTTTTAAGTGATAATGGGAACTGCAGATGCTGGAGAATCCAAGATAATGAAATGTGAGGCTGGATGAACACAGCAGGCCATGCAGCATCTCAGGGGCACAAAAGCTGACGTTTCGGGCCTCGACCCTTCATCAGAGAGGGGGATGGGGAGAGGGAACTGGAATAAATAGGGAGAGAGGGGGAGGTGGACCGAAGATGGAGAGAAAAGAAGATAGGTAGAGAGGAGAGTATAGGTGGGGAGGTAGGGAGGGGATAGGTCAGTCCAGGGAAGACGGACAGGTCAAGGAGGTGGGATGAGGTTAGTAGGTAGATGGGGGTGCGGCTTGGGGTGGGAGGAAGGGATGGGTGACAGGAAGAATAGGTTAGGGAGGCAGAGACAGGCTGGGCTGGTTTTGGGATGCAGTGGGTGGAGGGGAAGAGCTGGGCTGGTTTTGGGAGGCGCTGGGGGAAGGGGAGATTTTGAAGCTGGTGAAGTCCACATTGATACCATTGGGCTTCAGGGTTCCCAGGCGGAATATGAGTTGCTGTTAGTTGGGGACCACTTTGCAGAACACCTCTGCTCGGTTTGCAATAAACAACTGCACCTCCTAGTCGCGAACCATTTCCACTCCCCCTCCCATTCTTTACATGACATGTCCATCATGGGCCTCCTGCAGTGCCACAATGGTGCCACCCGAAGGTTGCAGGAACAGCAACTCATATTCCGCCTGGGAACCCTGCAGCCTAATGGTATCAATGTGGACTTCACAGCTTCTAAATCTCCCCTTCCCCCACCGCATCCCAAAACCAGCCCAGCTCATCCCCTCCACCCACTGCATCCCAAAACCAGTCCAACCTGTCTCTGCCTCCCTAACCTGTTCTTCCTCTCACCCACCCCAAGCCGCACCTCCATCTCCTACTTACTAACCTCATCCTGCCTCCTTGACCTGCCCGGCTTCCCTGGACTGACCTATCCCCTCCCTACCTCCCCACCTATACTCTCCTCCCCACCTATCTTCTTTACTCTCCATCTTCGGTCCGCCTCCCCCTCTCTCCCTATTTATTCCAGAACCCTCACCCCATCCCCCTCTCTGAAGGGTCTAGGCCCGTAACGTCAGCTTTTGTGCTCCTGAGATGCTGCTGGGCCTGCTGTGTTCATCCAGCCTCACGTTTCATTACCTTTCATTTTTAATTTTGTTTTGTAAAAAGTGGGCGTCAGTGGTGAGGATCAGTGTTTGTTATCCACCCGTCATTGCCCTCAAGAAGCTGGTGATGAACCATCTTCTTGAACCATTGTGGTCCATGTGGTGGAGGGCCACCCACAGTGCTATTAAGGAGGGAGTTGGAGTCATAGTGATGTGCAACATGGAAACAGACCCCTTGGTCCAACTCGTTCATGCCAACCAGATATCCTAAACTAATCTAGTCCCAGCATTTGGCCCATATCGCTCTTAAACCCTTCCTATTCATGTACCCATCTTTTAAATGTTGTATTTGGATTCTGGATAATGAAAGATGTGGGAACGGGAGGATATTGTGGCTGTAAGAGCTGCTCGTTTATTTTTGAGATTTTTTCATTGTTGGTTACTTTCATAGCTGACTGCCTGTGTTGTGTAATGACAAACATCTTGGGGACTTCGGAGCTCAGTCTAAGAAAAATAAACAAACGGTGAAATTCACAGCTGAGCTTGGAGAGTTCCTGGACTTTGAACCAGCAAAAAATGGCTGATATATTTTCAAGTCTGGACGGTGTATGACTCAGAGGGGAACTTGCAGGGGGCTCTGACACATCTGTTGCCCTGTCTATATGGATGGCATAAGTCGCAGACTTAGTGGTGCTGCTGACAGAGCTTGGCAGGTTGTTGCAGTGAATCTTGGAGATGGTGCACACCACCACTGGGTGGAGGGAGCCCAACTACTGGAAGGAAGCACAAGTGATTGATGCCTGAGGAAGAGTGGTGGCTGTGTAAAGTGTGTCAGGGAATGACACTCCCGTAAGTGGAAGATGATGTGTAGGATATGGAAGCCGCTGTTTTTGAAATTCAAGGTAAAGGGCTTAGGGATAGTAGAACAGGAGCCTAGAGTTTGGTTTTGGACACAATTCCATCAGCCCTGAAGATGAGGCCACCCATTTTGAGTGACCAGGTCAGAATTTACTGTCCATCCCTACTTGCCCAGGAGGCAGTTCAGAGTCCACCACATTGCTGTGAGTCTGAAGTCACACCTAGGCCCAGACCAGGTAAGGGTAGCAGTTTCCTTCCCTAAGGACATTAGCAAACCAGGTTTTTCCAACAATTGACAATAGATTTGTGATCATCTTAATTCCAAGTTCTTGTTGAACTCGAGATTTCACCATCTGCTGTGGTGGATTTGAACCCCAGGTCCCCAGAACTTCACAGGAGTGTCTGAATTGTCAGTCCAGCGATAATACCACAAGGCCATCGCCTCCCCTGAAATATTGTGCAGAAACCGTTTTGCTGCTATTTTGATTTGGGACCAGATTCCAAAAGTGATCCACTGCACCACTCTGGTTGGCAAAAATGTTTTTCTGATTTGAATGAATGAAATCAGTCACTTCCTGTGTTCTGTTTGGGCTGACAATCTAAACGGATGCCTCTTGAGATCGGTGGTTTTTCTTGTCGCCTTCCTTTTCACCCAAACTCTCTAACTTCCTCTTTACCCCAGCTGCCTTTCGATGTGATTTCTGCAGCTGCGTTTAATTTTGTAAGAAGTGAGTGGCTGTTTGTTATGGAGGAAGTGAATTGGCTTGTCAGCTCCCAGCGCTTGCAGGAAGCTGGGTGGAAACGCATCACCGCAGACTAGTGTTTCCATTGCTTCGGCCAAGCCAGTACTTTTTTCCTAAACTCTGGTTCCGACTTGCACTTCTCTTGACGCTGGACAGTGTGGTGGTTGTAAGGGTGATCTCGGTGTCTGCCGCCTGAGTCAACTGCCATTTACTCCCCATGTTCGCGCTGTGAGGGGTGATCTTAGAGGCCTACCAAATCGTGGGAGGCAGAGATCAGGTAGATAGCCAACAGATTCTCTCCAGGGTTGGGGGAGTCTGAAACTAGAGGGCAGAGGTTTAAGGTGAGAGGGGTGAGATATAAAAGGGCCCAGAGGGTCAATTCTTTTCCACACGGAGGATGGTGAGTGTCTGAAACAGGCTGTTAGAGGTAGTGGTGGAGGTGAGTACAAGTTTGTCATTTAAGGAACATTTGGACAGGTATGCAGTTGGGATAAGTGTGGGCCAAACGCAGGACAAGTGGGACTAGGTTAAATTGTGAAAACTGGGTGGCATGGGCAATTTGGGCTGAAGGGCCTGTTTCCGTGCTGTAAACCTGTGTGCCCTGGTCCTCCTGTGTGACATCTCTGCCTTATATTTTTGACGAGGGACCTAATGGGTTGAACCTTGTAGATTTCTGGAGTTAAAAGAGCATTGCGGTTTTCCATAAGAAACTGTAAGAAAATAGGAACAGGACCAGACCATTTGGCCCCTCAAACCTGCTCCACCATTCAATAAGATTGTGGCTTCTGGCCCCTCAGTTTGCGTGGGCTCCAAACCAATTCCTAGTGGCGCCCAATAATTGCTCTTTGCTGTGATGCCTCCCCAGTTGAACAGCTTGTTAGATTAAGTTGAAGAATGGCCACTCGGATGATGAGAACAAGTTGAGGGAAGTGTAGAAAATTGTCCCTGTTCATGTTAACTGACTCCCAAATTGACTTGCTGTATGCCTGCTTTAGCCGAGTGATCCCTGGGGAGGTTCAACATTCCTCCCGACTCTTGGGGATGCCAGGCTTGCGACTGACCGAGATTAATTTGAGATAATGCTGAAACCCATTGAGAGATTTCTCCGGGACCACACTGCGGTCACTGCTCCTCCTGCCTGCCCTGCATGTGGCAGGGTCTGCAGCTCACACATTGCACCTCTGGGCACACCTGGGTCAGCGAGGGAGCGAGCCACCCTCCATTCGGAGGGATTCCCTCACTACAAGAACACCTGTCTTTGGCTACAGTTTGACAACACTCAGTACTGACCCCCAGAAGTATAATGAACGTTTGTTATTAGTTGCGTGGCTAGATACCTTCTAATGAATGAGTTTGGACATATTATGACACATCTCTGGAGCAGGTGGGACCTGAAGTGGCCTTACTGGCCCAGAGCTAAGCACACTACCGTCGTATCACGAGAGCTTTCTAGTTTGCATAGTTAGATGCTGAGCAAACTAACTGCTACTTCCTAGTCTATTGAAGGTGATTGGCCATCTTGGGCTGAATTGGGGGCACCTTTTCTGTCATGAGACTAAGTTAGTATATTTGTAAGGTTGTGTTAACCGCTGCAGTTCCTGGTTATTGTTTGGAGAACGTGACTTTATGACTGGTCGGGGATGCTGGTGTTGTACTGTGACATCATTGCACTGATGCCCGTTCTGATCAGGCATCTAGCAAGCACTAAGGATTTGCACACCAAGCCCAGGTTGACTTTGCTTTTGTGTGTGGGTGTGTCTGCAGGGCCCAGGAGAGGGGTGTGTGTACTGTGCTAATCACCGGTTCCCCTTTTCTAGGGCAGCCTTGGCTCATTGGTCATCGGAGTATCCTGGAGCAGGGGCAAATTTACCCCCCATGACCCACAATGCCAGGGACTTTTCAATCATCAGGATATCATATGATGTGTTGACAGAATTTCAGGGGAGTTGCTCCTCCAGTCGCAGAGTGGTCTCCTGTGCTTTCTGTTGCTAGGGCGTCACAAAGGCACACAGCACGTAAACAGACCCTTCAGTTCAACTTATCCGTGCTGGCCAGATATCCTAAATTAACCTGGTCCCATTTGCCAGCATTTGGCCCCAGTCCCTCTAAACCCTTCCTCTCCATGTCCCCATCCAGATGCCTTTTAAATGTTGTCATTGTACCAGCCCCCACCACTTCCTCTGGCAGCTCATTCCATACACGCACCACCCTCTGTGTGAAAAAGTTGCCCCTCAGATTCCTTTTAAATCTTTCCCCTCTCACTTTAAGCCTATACCCTCTAGTTTTGGATCCCCTAACCTGGCAAAAAAGACCTCAGTCATTTAGCCTGTCCATGCTCCTCGTGATTTTATGAACCTCTATAAAGTCACCCTCAGCCTCCGATGCTCCAGCGACCGTGAATCTACCCAACCTGTGTTTGGAGGGGCAGTGGGAATGTATGTGGTGCTGTTGAGGGGGGCAGCGGTGTGACCCAAGAGGTGCCTCTTGATGGAGCTGAGGCAGAAGAAGCATGAGTTTCTGTGGCAGGTGAGGAGAGGGTGCAGTAGCTGGGTTGTGGAAGGGAGGCGGGGATGCTGCTGGGCTTGGGTTGAGGCATGAGCAATCAGGAAGTTGTGGGGGGTGGTGATTAGGTTTCGGAGGGAAGATGGAGAGTTGGGGAAGCTACTGGAGTCAAGAGGGGTGGAGGGACAGAAATGGAGTGGGCAGAGACCGGGCAAATTACAAGGGTAGCGAGAGCAAAAAGCAGTTGCAAGGGGTGAAGAGAATGAGACTGTAAAACTGAACAGTTTTAAACCTGACAACAATGAATACTCAGCTACTTAAAATTGGAGATCTCTGAGGTGATGTATTTCTCTCAAATAATTGTGGAATCTTGGACTTAATGTTGCAAATGTTCGGGGGCTATTCATTATGCACGTTTCCATGGGCACTTGGTCAGTTGCTAAAGTTAAATCTGACAGCGAGATCTGGAATATGTTGAAAAGGGTAGTAACTTTGTGCGTAAGTGATGGAAACGCATTAACTGTGACCTCAGCAGTCTGTGGAAGTTGTAACTTTGTTGATGGCTTTCATGTGTAGAAATGTCAGTTATTTTGTAAAAAGAAAGCACTTTTATTTCTTGACAACAAAATGTGAGGCTGGATGAACACAGCAGGCCAAGCAGCATCTCAGGAGCACAAAAGCTGACGTTTCGGGCCTAGACCCTTCAACAGAGAGGGGTCTGATGAAGGGTCTAGGCCCGAAACGTCAGCTTTAGTGGTCCTGAGATGCTGCTTGGCCTGCTGTGTTCATCCAGCCTCACATTTTGTGGTCTTGGATCCTCCAGCATCTGCAGTTCCCATTATCTCTTACACTTTTATTTCTTGCCTGTTTCTTGTGCAATCTAAATACCGAGACTTAAAAAAAAAATGCTTTCAGTAAGCTGGGACTTTAAGTGCAATGGAGCGTTGATAGTCATTGAGTGTATTAGTTTATTCTTCCAAATACCCCATATATTAACACAAATTACAGAAGGCACTGTTACTTTGCGATGACTTCACTTAATATTGGGTAAGATGGAGAGGGATATTTTGACCTTGGTTCCCAATTATGAAGGATGTGAGGAGGACACTTGAAGGTTGGAGAAAATTATTGCAGGTGCTGGAGGCTGTGCTGAAAACAAAAACTACTGGACGCCACGGTGGGTTGGGCAGCATCTATGGAGAGAGAGCCCAGAGGCGTGTGGGTTAGGGTGGATTGGGCGTGCTAAATTGTCCCATAGTGACCAGGGATGTGTGGGTTAGGGTGGATTGGCTGCGCTAAATTGTCCCATAGTGCCCAGGGATGTGCGGGTTAGGGTGGATTGGCTGTGCTAAATTGCCCATAGTGCCCAGGGATGTGCAGGTTAGGGTGAATTGGCCATGCTAAATTGTCCCATAGTGCCCAGGGATGTGTGGGTTAGGGTGGAGTGGCCATGCTAAATTGTCCCATAGTGCCCAGGGATGTGCGGGTTAGGGTGGATTGGCCGTGCTAAATTGCCCCATAGTGCCCAGGGATGTGCGGGTTAGGGTGGATTGGCAGTGCTAAATTGCCCTGTAGTGCCCAGGGATGTGCGGGTTAGGGTGGATTGGCACTGCTAAATTATCCCGTAGTGCCCGGGATGTGCGGGTTAGGGTGGATTGGCCGTGCTAAATCGTCCCATAGAGCCCAGGGAAGTGCAGGCTGGGTGGGTTAGCCATGGATTTTGACGCATTGACAGTGATATTTTCCAAGTCAGGATGGGCAGTGGCTTGGAGGGGAAGTTGCAGAGGGTGGTGTTCTCATGTATCAGCTGTCCCTTGTCCTTCCAGATGGCAGTGGTGTGGGTTTGGAAGGTGCAGTCTAAGGATCTTTGGCGAAGTTCTGCAGTGCATCTTGTAGATGGTACACACTGCTGCGGCTGAGCGTCGGTGGGTGGAGGGAGTGGGATGTTTGTGGATGCGGTGCCAATCGAAGCGGGGGCTGCTTTGTCCTGGATGGTGACGAGCTGCTCGAGTGTTGTTGGTGCTGCCCCCATCCAGGGGCACTTGAGGGGTGTTCCCTCACACTCCTGACTTGTGCAGCATTTCTAGCCTTTGCTAGGCTTCGAAAGACTGTTTCCAGACCATTATCGTGGCCCTGTGAATTGCTAGTCCCTCTGGCTGTCTCCTCCTAAATTGTTTCACTCATACAGCAGAGAGAGCAGGTTTTCAGTCTCGCTGGTCAGGCTGTGCTTGGTATAGATCTCTGAGGGGTTTAAAAAATATGGATCCACTCTGTATATATCTGCTGAGACCTTTTCCAACCCAGCCACTTCCTTTCCAGTGGGTGCAAATGAACATTTTAATTTCCTTACCAGTGCTGATTATTGAAGGTAAAAATTTATATTTGGGGAATAAAAACAATGAGTCTTGGAGAAATGTATTCTAGCAGTATCCCTGAAGAGAGAGAAACAGATTAACGTTTTGAGTCTGATGTGACTTCTTCAGAACCAAAGAACTCTTCAGGAAAAAAGAGTGTCATGTCAGACTCAATGTTAACTCGCTATCCCTCTCCCCGAGTGCTGGCAGACGTGATGAGTTTCTCCTGTATTTTCTGTGTTTATTTTGCATTCCCGGCAGCCATAGTCACTTGCTTTTATTTTATATAAGGTGTTTTTTTTTAAAAATTCACTTATTTTATGTAGGGTGTTTTTTTTAAAAATTCACTCCTTGTCAGTCCTCTTTCACACGCTCTCCCTGTATGTCCTCAAATATTTTCATCCAGTTTTTCTTAAAATGTACCTTCCAGTTTTGCTCCCCATTGTGTGGCTGTTCCGTATTCTCCGGCCCTTGGAACTTTCTCAGTTGACAGGCTTCCTACAGCACAAGTAATTTTTCTACAGGAATCTACAGGGAATTCCATTATCTGTGATTAGGCTTTTAAATTCGTCGATAACAAAAGCCCAGTGTGTGAGGAGTGGGAACAGATTGTATTTACAGCAGAGTAGTGGTGGGTGGGTATGATTATTGGCCTGGCAATCTCACCCAGAAGTTCAAACGGGCTTCATAAAGCTGTCAGTGAATCAAAGCATGAAAATGATTTGTCGTCTTCTGGACCCGATGATAAGCTAATCACTTCCATCCACACACGTTTGCTACTGATTTTGATTTGATTAAGAATTAAATCGAAATTGCCAGTGCCATCTGTAGGAAGCACATTTTTTAAAAATAAACCCCTGTTTCTGCTCCCCCCTTGCTAATTCCCTCTCTGCCCGGAATACAGCACAGTTGTAAAGCCACACCATTTGTGAATTTGCTTAACTGCTCCAAAATAACATGCACCATTTCACCCCCCACCTCCGTTGCATGTACAATCTTCACTTACCTTTGGGTTGATTTGATTTATTATTGTCACGTGTACCTAAGTACTGTGAAAAATTTTGTTTTGCGTGCAGCACAGGCAGATCATAACATGCAGGGACCTACAGATGGCAGGGTCATTGAATAAGCGAGGCATGCAAAAGGTTGTGGCTGCACAAGAGGTACTTAGAATCAAGGTTGTAAAGTGCGGAACAATTGTGAGAAATGAGAGAATGAGATTTGCTGTAGGGAGCTTGCAAAGAGTTGCCCTGAATTGGCGGCATCTCGAGTAACAGTTTTCAGGAAAGAGCAGAAAGAAATTTGAGACAATATCAAGAACCAAGAGAGTGTCCAGATGAATTTTTAAAAATTAAGGCGTGGTATGTTTGCATGCGTAAATTGTCTGCCATATTTATTGGAATGTTTGATTGTGGTAGACTTTGCTGGAGAGCTTTATAGTAGGGACGTGAGACTAACTTTGTTTCCTATTTTATTGATTAATTTTTCCATCAAGACGTTGTTATATTTATTTGAAGCATTCTTCTTTATGTATCAAATTTTGGGATGGTTAGAAGTTTTTGGGGAGACAGTGTTTATGCCAGTGGGCTCGTAGTCTAGATTAAGCCATAACCTACCACTTCAACACGCTACCATGTTCCTTGGCCAACGTTCTCTGTCCCAGGTTTGCTGCAGTGCTCCAGCACAGCTCAGCGCGAGCTGGAAGTACAGCGCGCCATTTGCCGCTTGGCAGCTCTGCAGCCCTCCAGACTCAATATTGAGTTCAACAATTTTAGGGCTTTTGGCACCTCCTCCCATTCCTTTTGGCTCAACCCCATCTCACACCTGGCCTTGTTATCACATGGGCAGCTATTACACACCACCCATTGTTAGACACTGTCCCCATTAGCAGCTATTCATTCTCCCAGGCTGAACATTATCCACCCTTTGTCCAAATGTTCTCCTCTTTCTCTCTCTCGGGGCTCTATCTTCACACACCATTTACTCCTCACCCCGACCCTATTTTCTGCGTAAAAATAAACATTTTCCTAGCTACCATCCATTCTGAGGAAGGGTCACTGGACCCGAAACGTTAACTCTGATTTCTGTTTCCACAGATGCTGCCAGTCCTGCTGAGCTTTGACAGCAACTTCTGTCTTTTGTTAGTAAATTACAGGCCCAGACTTAAGCTCTGGCTTTGCCACGTCAAATCCCAACATGCCAGCTGGTGGAATTAATGGAGGCCGTTGACAGTTTGTTGTAACAAATAACCTATCAGGTTGTCCTTTCAAGGACAGAAATCTGTCATCCTGATCCAAACCAGCCTACGTGTGACTCTGCTTCCATGGCGTGGTTGACCCTTAACTGCCATCTGAAACGGCCCTGGTGAGCCATTCAGTTCAAAGGCTATTAGGGTGCGCCACAGAATACTAGCCTTGCCAGTGGAACCCACATCCTATGAAAGAATGGATTTTTTAAAAAATCTAGCAAATTGACTCCCAATATGAAAGACATTTGCCATTTGTGAACGTCACCCTGGCAAACAACAGGATTCAATTATAATCGTGCTCTGTCAGTGCATGATGCTTATGCTGAAGGACCTTGTCTTTCCCACTTCCCTCCCTTTACGTTTTTACCTCTTTCCATTCTCTGGAAGAATCTATTCCTGTACCGATGGTCAATTTGGGAGAGTGGTGAGACCACACCTGAAGTGCTGAGCGTTGTTTTCTCCAGATTTAAGGAATGATGCACCTGTATTAGTGAAGGCTTTCCAGTTAATTTGTGGGATGAGAGGCTGATTAAATTGGGTGGATATTCCCTCTCTGCGTCTCTGTCTGCCTGCGTGCGTCTCTCTTCTGTGCACATGCACACTCTCTCACTCACACGTGCACACACCTGACAGGTGAATCTAAAACATGGGACACTGTCACAGGATATGGGGCTGATCGTTTAGGATTGGGATGGGAGGAATTAACTCACTCAGAGGGTGACAAATCTTTGGAATTGTCTACCTGATCAGGATTATGGATGCTCTGTTGTTGGATACATTTAGCATTGGTCTAGACAAACGTTTGGTTTGTCCATTTAAAGCAGAGGGCTGTGCGGCTTTGGAATTCTGTCCCTGAAAAGGCGGTGGAAGCCAGCACACTTTCTGGTGTGGGTTACCAGTGACTGTTGAGAAGCATTACCCTTCACTTACCATTGCAAGGTTACTTGAGTTCAATGTGCGTTGGAACACAAACAGGCTGGAAATAGTCAGTGAGTCTGGTAGCATCTGAGGAGAGGGAAGTACAATTAACATTATGTCGTTTGATGGAAGATCACAGCACGCCTTTTGGTTAACTCTGTTTGCCTTCGTATAGTGGCTACCGACCTCCCAAGCGTATCCAATAGTTTCTGTTCTTATTCTGTATTTCCATCCTCCAAGAATCATTTAATTTTGTCACCTCAGCGGTGTGACGGTAGACAGAGCTGTGCCCTCTCTCAGTTCTGAGGTAGGGTCACCGGACCGGAAACGTTAGATCTGTTTTCTCCTTCACAGCTGCTGCCAGACCTGCTGAGCTTTTCCAGCAGCTTTGTTTTTGTTCTCTCTGTGTGACCTGTTTGGTAAAGATTTTTTTTTCTCTGCTTGTGGCTCCCATTTCTAAAAGAAACAAAACACAACGTTTGTAATTTCAGGCTTCCCATCCGATTGGTTTTCCTAGTTGCAAGCTTGCTGTTTCTGACGGTGAATTTGACCTGTGCCTTGCTGGTGAAGATTCAGCACATGGAGACCAAGACCATCGTCCTGATCCGAGTCATCATCAACGACTCCCTCTTTGTCGCCTGTGCCGTCACACTAGCAGTCTGCCTGTACGTCATTGCTAAGACGTCACCTTCCACCAGTATCTACTTGGAATCCAAGGTAATTCCCAGGTGCACCCTGTTGCGCTTCAAGCCATTTCAGTGACTTTTGCACGTGGTTAGATAGTGGTTTCATCTCAGCTGCGGCCCTTTGTCTGTTCGCTTAGACAGCCTCTCTGTGTGGGGTGAAGGCCTGTGTTTGAAACCAAACAATATCCTCACTGTCCATGCAGAAATGTGAGAATACTGTATTGCTGTTTTATAAGGAGAAACGCATAGAGATGGTTGAAGGAAAGGATTGTAAGGCTCACTGCTTTGTCAGCATTGTGACTCCTGTGAGGGAGGAGGAACAACTGGGGGTTGCAGCACTCAATCCACTGCCACTGTGTGGAGATTAGATGGGGCTGTGGCCCCTGCTCAGACAAGGACTCCATTGACATTTAATGTAAAGACAGAATACAGCGGTTGCAGGAAATCTGGAATAAACACAGATTGACTTTCTGAAAACAAAATAGATGTGAGAGATCACAGCAGGTCAGGCGACATCCGTGGAGAGAGACCGAGCTAATGTTTCAAGTCTAGATGACTGTTCATCAGAGCTGGTGTGAAGGGTGGAGGGGGTGGCATTTAAGCAGTAGTGGGGGTGATTTGGAGTGCTGGGAGAGTAAAGGGGTACTGATATTGAAGAGTTAAGTGATTGGAATGTGAGAATGGCAGAACTGTGGTGTGTCTAACTGCCAGAGTGGGGAGAACAGACAGTCCCCACAGGTATGGGCAGAGCGGAGAGAGGACATGGTGACAGAGAATGTAACAAGTAAAACTAATAGAAAGGGAAGAAACAGGTGAGGGTTCGCAATCTGAAGGTGTTGAACTCCGTTAAGTTCAGGATTTTTAAATTTGTTTTCCGTACAGATTCCAGCATGTGCAGTAATTTGCTTCTACAGTATTTGACTCTGTTCACACTTCTTGTTCAGGTATAAGAAGATCTTGCATTTGCACTGCACCGTTCTCAGCCCCCATATGTATGAAACACTTTACAGCTTATTAAATGCTTTCTGAAGTGTAGTCACGGCACTGAAACGTGCAAGCCAATCTTTGTAAAGTAAGAGAACCTACAAATGGCAATGCAGTAATAACCAGATCATCAGTGATTTTTTTTTATTCATTAATGGGATGAGGGTATCACTGGTGAGGCAGCATTTATTGCCCATTCCTAATTGCTCAGAGGGCAGTTAAGAGTCAACCACAATGCTATGGGTCTGGAGGTAGATGTAGACCAGACCAGGTAAGGATGACAGTTTCCTTCCCTAAAGGGCACTAGTGAACCTGATGGGTTTTTCTGACAATTAGCAATGGATTCCTGGTCATCATTAGACTCTTTCTTCCAGATTTTTTATTGAATTCAAATCTGCTGTGGCTGGATTCAGCCTGGGTCCCCAAAACATTCCCTGTCTCTCTGGATTGAAAGGCTTGTGACAGTACCACTAGGCCATTGCCTCTCCTGTGTTCCTGGAGGATTTTAATGTTAACCAGGGCTACGAGGAGCAATCTCCTCATTTTATTTGAAATGCAAGTGGCCGTGGGGTCTTTCGCATCTACCTGAGAAGCCAGCATGAGCCTTGGTTTAATATCCCATCCAACGGTGGTGGCACAACAGTGCACAGGCCTGCGGAGGGCTGGCACTGGGAATGTCTGTTTGAATTGTGTGCACAGGCCTTGAGTGGGACTAGAATGGCCAGCTATTCGGCACAGGGTCGTACGTGCTGCTCCCAAGTCACAGCTCAGTTATGAGACAGCAAAGAGCACCTTCCTCCCCTCACTGCGTGGGGCTATTGGGAGGCTCCAGCTTCACTTGGAAGTATTGAGGGCAGTTTCAGAGCCATCCCTTTATGTAGCTTGTTGTCAAAACTCAGCTGGGCAATGGGTTCAAAACTGGCCCGTTCTTCTTGTCAATGCTGGAGAATGACCTAAAGTCTTGTTGCAGCAGCTTTACAAGATGTTGATGAGGCTACATTTGGGGTAATGTGCGCAGCTCTGGTTTCCCTACTATGGAAAGAAAATTATTAAACTAGAAAGAATGCATAGACGATTTACTAGGATGCTACCGTAGACCGGAAGGATTGAGTTATAAGGAGAGGTTGGAAAGGGCCCTCTCGCCCCCCCCCCCGAGTGTAGGACACTGAGGGATAACCGTATACCGGTCAAGCAGATGATGAGAGGCTTAGCTAAGGTAGATAGCCGACAGCTTTTCCCCATGGTAGTGGAGTCTAACACTGGAGGGTATAGATTAAAAGTAAGGAAAAAGATACAAGTGTCCAGAAGGGCAATTTCCTCACACAGGGTGGGAAGTGTCTGGAACAGGCTGCTGGAGGTGGAGGAGTACAATTTTGCTATTTTAAGTAACATTTGGACAGGTACATGGGTGGATATGGACCAAACAAGCCTGCGTTATATTGTGTGGCGGGGACAATTTGGGCTAAAGGACTTGTTTCCGTGTTGTCGACCTCAGACTGTGTTGCTGCAAGTAGCGAGCTTCGGTGCATCACCCTTTTGAGTAGCGAGCTTCAGAACAGGCTGTAAACTGCCTCCTTGAACTGCAGCAGGGTTTTGCAATCCCACTAATCCCATCTAGTGTCAGCCTTCTGTACATAACTTAAATTCCTCATGTTTTGAAAACATCAGGGCCGGGTTAAAAAGAGTTGGAAACCGTTTTCCTTGTGGAAAAGGCGGTGCTGAAAGGGGTTCATACCTAAGACAGTGTATGCAATGTGCCTTAATGACCGTCACCCAGTGGCTCTGACCTTAATAATCGTGGAGTGCTTCACAAGACTGATCATGGCCCACATCAACTCCAGTCTCCCAATCTGCCTCAATCCCCTACCATTTGCCTACTGACGTAACAGGTCTACAGCGGATGCCATATCCCTAGACGCGCACTAATCCCTGGAACATTTGGACATCAAAGACACCCACGGCAGTGTCCTGCTTGATTACAGCTCCACCTTCAACACCATTATCCCCTCCAGACTGATCTCAAAACTCCTTGGCCTTGGTCATCTTTCTGCCGTCTGCAACTGGATCCTCAGCTTTCTGACCCACAGGCCGCAATCAGTGAGGATAGGTAACTGCACCCCCTCCATAATACCCTCAACATTGGAGCCCCCCAATGATGCATCCTCAGCCCCCTACTGTATTCCCTGTACACCTACAGACGTGTTGCCAAATTCCTAATGAATACCATCTACAAGTTCACTGACAACATCACTGCAACAACAACGAGTCAAAACGCAGAATGGAGATAGAGGGCTCGGTGATGTGGTTCAGTGAAAATGATCTGTCTCTCAATGTCGGCAAAACTAAAGAACTGATCATTGACTTCAGAGAGCAGGGAGGAGAACATGCCCCTATCTACATCAATGGAAGTGAGGGTGAAGATCACCAAGTTCCTCAGATTGATGATAACTGACAACCTGTCCTGGACCACCCACGTAGATGTGATAGTCACGAAGGCGCATCAACACCTCTTCTTCCTCAGGCGGCTCAGGAAATTCGGCACGTCCATAAGGTCCCTCACCAACTTCTACAGATGTCCCATTGAAAGCGTACTGTCCAGGAGCACAATGGCCTGGCATGGCGACTGCTCTGCCCAGGACCATGAGAAACTACAGAAGGAGGTGCGCACAGCCCAGACCATCGCGGAAGCCAACCTTCCATCCATGGACTCCATGTACATGGCTCACTGCTGTGGAAAGACTGCCAAAGACCCATCGCAACCCGGTAATGCTCTCCTCCAACCTCTTCTGTCAGGCAGAAGGCACAGAATCCTGAACGCACGCACAGGCAGGTTCAGGAACAGCGTCTTGCCAGCCGTTATCAGACTGTCGAAGGGACTCTGTCGCCTCAAATAATGCTGATCTTGCCTAGCACATGCCCTATGCAATGTAACCAGAAGGCCTCTGGCTCAGTCTTGTTGATCTGTACATCCTTTACTTACCATGATCTGCCTGTACCACTTATAAACAAAGCTGTTCTCTGTATTTTGGTGCAATAAATCAATCAATCGAGCCCCACTGGTTGTGTTGTCTGGGCAATTGACTGGATAAGTGGGGCTTGCATCTAAAAGCTGCAGCTGATCTTGTTCTTAAAGCATTCTCTGCCTTTTAATGATGGGTATTTTCTGACTGACTTTTCTTTAGGGCACATCAGTCTGTCAGACTACAGCTGTGGGAGCGTTGGTGTTCCTTCTGTACGCAAGCCGAGCCTGTTATAACCTGGTTGCTGTGATGTGTTCACCAGATTCGCACGACTCTTTTGATTATGGCTGGTACAACGTTTCCGACCAGGTGACTTGTGGGACCACAGCGCTCCTGGCTCTTTCAGACTGGGTGTGATTTTGCTGTTGACTGCCACGTTGATGGCTCAGAGATGATGGGAACTGCAGATGCTGGAGAATCCAAGGTAACAAAGTGTGAATCTGGATGAACACAGCAGGCCGAGCAGCATCTTAGGAGCAGGAAAACTGACGTTTCGGGCCGAGATCCTTCATCCAGCTTCACACTTTGTTACGTTGATGGCTCGGCTAGTTCAGGGCGACCCTCCCTGGGTTAGGGAGGCGGGAGAAAACAAGAAAGCCTTTGTTCCAGGAGGGCGCTTCCCTGTTGCGGATAAAGCTGGGGTGGGCAGGATCTGTTTGGGTTGTGGCTTTCTGCGGTGGAATGTCAGCCCGGGAAATGGGGTTCAGTCTGGAATGAGACTTGAACCTCTGACCTCGGGAGAGAGTGCTGACCGGTTATTACCTTTGGGAGTCGGAGGTGGGGGGAAATGACCAGTGATTCTACATTGCTGTAAAGTCATGAATTGCTGATGAATGGAATAAGATTGTGTGTGTGAGAGAGTGTGCATGTGCACATGTGGGGCAGTGGCAGCTACTTCCCTTGGAAATGAAAAGAATTTTTGTTTTGCCTCCGTCTCCCACAGGCAGATCTGATGTCGAATCTCGGGGACAAAGGTTACCTTGTGTTTGGTTGCATCCTGTTTTTTTGGGAGCTGCTGCCCACCGCCCTGCTGGTGTTGTTTTTCAGAGTTCGCAGACCATCTCAGGATCTGGTGAGTCGGGTGAGAGTTTGCTCTGTCGTTCTTCTCCTCCTGTGTTGGTGAAAGCACATTTCCTGTGATCCTGGTGCTTTGGCAGTGTTCACTCAGAAATCTTGTTGCTCTGTTTGGAATTGTTACCCTGAAATTGAGGAGAGACTATGTGGAAAGGAGACAATAGCCTAGTAGTGTTTACGTTGGACTGTTAATCTAGACACCCAGATAATGTTCTGGGGACCTGGGTTCAAATCCCGTCACGGCAACATTGTCGAATTTGAATTTGCTAAATGTCTGGAATGGACACCGCGAATCCATTGCTGATTGTCGGAAAAACCCATCTGGTTCACTAACCCCCTTTAGGGGGGAAGGAAATGACTGCCCTACATGTGACTCCAGACCCACAGCAACGTGCTTGACTCTGAACTGCTTTCAGGCAGTTATGGATGGGTAATAAATGCTGCATAACCAGCGATGCCCTCATCCCATGAATGAATAAAAAGGTGAACCAGTTTACCCGCCCCCGCCTCAATTTTGCTGCCTTTCACAGAATCATTCAGACTCAGAAGGCAATTTAGCCCCTTTGTCTGAAATGACTGTCTAAGAAATTTAGCTTACTGCTAATCTCCTGTATTTTGCCTGTATCTTACACCTGTTTCTATTTCAATAATCTTCCACTGCCCTCTGAAAAACTTTAATTGAACCTGCCTCCCCCCTACTTCCAGGCAACGCATTCTGGATTCTTAACTCCTCGCTGTGTAAAGATTTGACTCCTTGTCTCCTGTTTGCTTATTTTGCAAAGTGTTTTAAAATTGTGCCTGTCTGCTTCTCAGTCCTCTCATGAGCAGGAAATGGTTCGTCTCCGTCCACCCTTAACTCTCACCGTGTTGAAGACTTCGATCAAATCTTCTCTGAGCCTTCTCCTCCATGAGGGAAATGATCCCAGCCTCTCCAACGAAAACTGAAATTGCTGGTAAAACAGCAAGTCTGGCAGAGATAAAGCAGAGTTAACTTTTCAGGTCCAGTGACCCTTCTTCAGAACAGAACAACCTCTCCGATCTTTCCTGATGACTGAAGTGTTTCATCCTTGGAACCGTTCTCATAAATGTCTGCTGCACTGTATCAACGTATTCGCAACCTTCCCGAACTGTGCACACAGTACTCAAGCTGAGGTCTAACCATTGTCACGTATTAATTTATCATAACCTCCCTGTCCTTATACTCCCTATTTGTAAAACCTAGAACTTAAAATGCAAGTGTTGTTCCAAAGCAGGAGATAGGGTGCTGAAATAACACCACAGAGACGAGTATCCCATCATCAGGTAACCCTTTATTTACACATGGAGAGTCCTTGACACTGACCCAGCTTTCTCAGAGCCGGCTCTCTAAGTGAGCAGGATGTCTGACTCTCCTGTTTATATGTCAGCCAGGGCCCCCTGATTGGACCACATTAACAGCCCCGACCAGGGAACTCATACTTTATGTTCTGAGGAAGGGTCACCGGACCTGAAACGTTAATTGTGTTTTTTTCCTTCACAAATGCAGCCAGACTGCTGAGTTTTTCCAGCAAATTTGTTTTGTTTCTGATTTACAGCATCCGCAGTTCTTTCAGGTTTTTATTTAACTCCTATTCTATGATGTCCATCTGGCTGACCTCCTTACAAACACGACATCCCTCACCCCCTGAGTCTGAGGACGTAGGGAGCTGCATCTTTCTTTGTAGCTCCTCCCGGGGCATCTTAGCACTGAGGCAGGTTCGTCTGACTCTACCTCGGATATGAGCAGCATCTAACACACAGTAACTCGCCTCTCGCGCCGGGTGCGTTTCAATAGAAATTCATTCACTTTGAGCAGCAAAGGCATCAAGGTGGCAACATTTGCTGAGTCCATCTCAGATTCTGGGGTCTCCTCAACACTTGATGGAGAGGGAGAACCCACGGGCCTTTTCTGATTGTTCCGAGGAGACGGTCACATCTTACTCCCGCCCTGTTTGCGAGATTGCAGCTTTCATGTGGTCCTACATGCTTGTTCAGGACCATCGCACCTACCCGAACTTTATACATCACTGCGCCTGACCTCGCGTCAACCCATGCCTCCAACCCATTCCAGTGGTTGCTATGTCAAACTTTGTCTTCTGTCTCGCCTAGCAGAGCCTCGTGTCCAGCATTGGTGTTCCTGATGCTGTTTCACCCTCTCTTACCCCAGTCCCAGGAAGACCAGATTTAACCTGGTGTGGCGTCTTCTCCCCCATTACCAACTCTGTTGGAGATATATCTGTAGTTGCATGAGGGGTGGTCCTGTAATCAAATAGGGACTGGGGCAGTTTGGTATCTGGGGAAGGTGTAGGCTGTTTCTTTAAGCCTGCCTCCAAAGTTTGGGCTGCTCTTTCTGCCAGACCATTGGACGATGGATGATATGGAGCTGTCCTTAAATGTTGAATACCATTTGATTTTAGGAAATGCCAAAATTCCTTGCTGGTAAATGTTGGCCTGATATCTATGACCAACATTCCTGGCAACCAGTGCTTTGCAAAAGGTGCACAGTTTTTCTACCGTCATCCCTGTATTTGACAAATTGACTCTAAGCATGTCCAGCCACTCTGAGTGGGTGTCTACAATGACTAAGGACATTGAGCCCTTGAAAAGACCTGCACAGTCGATGTGTAACTGAGTCCAGGGTTTACTTGGCCATTCCCACCAATGTGAGGAACTGCTGGTGGTAATTTTTTTTCCTTGTTGGCGCTCTGGGCACCCCACCCCTCACCCCAACGCAGCTATGTCTACATTCAATCCTGGCCACCAGACGTAACTGCTCACCAGCATCTTCAGTTTGGAAACTGACCTGGTGGAGTTCAGCCAGAATCTAGCAGTGACCTTTCCTCGGAACAATCAATCATGCTCCCCATAATAATATGCTGTCCTCTACTGTGATCTGGTCTCTCCGGGTCCAAACAGGTTTTAATCCAGGTTGTGATGGCTCTTTGGTCACCGCCCCATCACCACCAGCTGTTTCAGTTTTCCCAGGAGCAGATCCTTCTGCTCCAAAGTCTGATATTGTCAGCTGTGACTGGAAGGGTGTCCAGAAAACTTAAAATTGTTTTGGACTTTCCCAGTAGTGGTACCACCAGTGATGTATCTGCCAGTGGGAGATGCCTCAATGCATCCACATTTGTTACTTGGCCTCCCAGACAGTGTTCCAACTTGTAATTGTACACACAAAAACAGAAGCTGTTGGAAAAGCTCAGCAGGTCTGGCAGCATCTGTGAAGAAAAAAATCAGTTAATATATCAGGTCCAGTGACCCTTCCTCAGAACTGAGTTCCAGCAACTTCTGTTTTTGTTCCTGATTTACAGCATCTGCAGTTCTTTCGGTTTGCAATTGTACACACTTAGTATCAGAGACCAGTGCTGAATGCGGCCTGAAGCTGTGGGCAACACAGCCTTGTCCTCTTTTAGTAGACCTGGCAGGGGTTTGTTATTATTATTGTTACAGGTTTACATCTGTAAAAGTATTGGTGAAGCTTCCTGACTCCAAATATGACCAGCAAACCTTCCAGAGTCCTGAATCCATATACTAATAGGTGTTCCTCTCTGTTGGGCCCCCATGAGCTAATACTACCCCAATGCTGTGTGGGGAGCTTTTGCTGGTTAGTGCCAGATCTTGCTTGGGATCATTGTGTGCCAACATATTAGAGGATGATCACTGTTTCTTTACTTCCCTGAAAGCTATGGCTTGGCCACGTAGCCATTTCCAAGGCTGATCCTTTACTAAGAGTTGATGCAAAGCTGCCAGGATTTGGGCCAGGTTATATATTTCAACAGCCCAAGGGAAGATCTAAGCCCCAATAGAGACATGGGAGATGGGGCACCATTGATTGCCCTCAGTTTATCTTCCAACAGGTGTAGTCAACTTGTCAACTCTGTAGCCCAAGTAGGTCACTTGGGGTACCTGGAGAACACACATTTCCCTTCTAAGGTGTACGCCCACCCTGGAGAAACATCTAAGGACTATGTCCAAGTTCTTTAAGTCCTCCATATTCGTTTTCTGTGTTATTAGCAGGGCATTTGGATAAATGGCGACCTGGGGTAGGCCGGCTACAATGTTGTGCATCGTCCACTGACGACAATTCCCCAAATGGCAGTCTCGTATATTGGTACAAACCCTTACGGGCATTAATAGCAGCAAACATCTGGGAATTCTCATCCATTCACAGTTGCAAGTATGCATGGCTCATGTCCAACTTTGGAAAGACAGCCCCCCCCTCCCCCCTGCCAGCTTTTCCTATTAATTTGATAAAAATATGTGAAGGGTTGGGTATTTATCCAGCTGCGAAAAGAGATTTACTGTTTGCTTAAGATCCCCCACAAAGGCTAACCAACCAGTCAGGCTTCACAGTCGATACGACCCATTCCGCAAACTGTACTGGTTTGATGATTCCTGCGCTTTCCAGCTTCCTGATTTCTGCAGCTACTATTGCCCATAAGGCAAATGGCACTCGGCAGGCCTTGCAGAATCATGGAATTGTTTCCTGGTCAACATGTAAGGATGTTGCTGAGCAACTTAACTGTTCCAAACCAGATGTTGGTGGACATTCCAGGGGCATGCACTCTCTTGTATACCAGCCTATGAGTTCTCTAGCTCAATTTAGTTCTGGTGGGACTCTTGCTATCTCAAGTCTGAGCAGCAACAACAATGGCTTGAAGGCCTGGATCCTGAAGAAATTTTTAACGGTTTGGTTGATGCTTGGCTTTGTTTTGGGGATTTGCTGTGGGCTGACCCAGAGTCCCACTGTTCAGGATATGTCCTGAGTGAGGCTATGCAATTACCTTCAGTCAAGTGGTGTTTCCCAAGCTCGGTTGGACGGGGGAGGGTATCCACTTCCATCGAAATACCCTGCAAATTATTTACCCCACGTGCCGCATTTTCCAATGATAAAGCCAGTTGTAGGGCCTGTTTGAAGTGCCATGAGGCCTCAGCTAATAGGCGCTTTTGCATGGTTATAGCATTAATCCCAAATACCAATTTCACAACAAGAGGAAAACAATTTCAGTTCTGTTTGTTTGTGATGCCTTGAGTTCTTTTACTAATCACATCAAATGACTGATGAGGTGCAGTATTCAATAACAATCAATCGTTTCAACCATTGCTTATTTACACAGCTGGTTTGTGTGCTGCTAGCACACCTTATACGTATGTTCTGAGTGACTGAGCTAGTCTCACTGGGGAATCATATTAACTAACTGCTGACAGAGGTCTGAATGTAGCAAAAGCATCTCTCTCCTTTTGAAAGCCAAAGTTGCGCTGCTAAGTTGTCCCATAGTGCCCAGGGATGTGCGGGTTAGGGTGGATTGGCCGTGCTAAATTGTCCCATAGTGCCCAGGGATGTGCGGGTTAGGGTGGATTGGCCGTGCTAAATTGTCCCATAGTGCCCAGGGATGTGCAGGTTAGGGTGGATTGGCCGTGCTAAATTGTCCCATAGTGCCCAGGGATGTGCGGGTTAGGGTGGATTGGCCGTGCTAAATTGTCCCATAGTGCCCAGGGATGTACGGGTTAGGGTGGATTGGCCGTGCTAAATTGTCCCATAGTGCCCAGGGATGTGCAGGTTAGGGTGGGATTGGCCGTGCTAAATTGTCCCATAGTGCCCAGGGATGTGCGGGTTAGGGTGGATTGGCCGTGCTAAATTGTCCCATAGTGCCCAGGGATGTGTGGGTTAGGGTGGATTGGCCATGCTAAATTGTCCCATAGTGTTCAGTGATGTGCAGGTTAGGGTGGGTTATAGGGGGATGGTCTGGATGGGATGCTGTGAGGATCGGTGTGGGCTTATTAGCCTGAAGGGCTTGTTTCCACAAGGTAGGGATTCTATGAATATGTTTCGAGTTGAAATGGTGTAAGAAGATTGCTGAAATGTGATAACAGATAAAGAGTTGCCTGTGATCATGGGATGTTAAAATGATTGTGGAATCATTAGATTTGATCTGTATGGTCATGTGTGGTCTGGGTGTGATTGGATTTTTTTTGGTCTCTCTCTTGCAGGCTGGGACTGGGATGATTAATGGCCCAAGCTTTGCTTCCCGTTCATATTTCTTTGACAACCCTCGTCAGTTTGAAGGTGATGACTGTTCCTGGGCAGTAGGATCACACAACGAGCAGGACAGGTATCTTTCCCATTTCTTCTCATTCCCCTTTTTGGGTTGGTGAAAAAGAAATTGTGTTTCGGTAGTTTGCCAGAGTTTCTTTGTGAATATACCAAGCAAGGGGGACCAAGGAGAGCCAGTAGATTAAGCGGTAATAGCCCCCTTAAAGAGGCAAAAGTCTGCCCTTATATTTACACTGTGTGATCTTAACTTTAATGATACGATTAACATCCCATTGATATCGCCCTTTTCTCTTTCTCTCTCTCTCTCTCTCCCCCCCCCCTCTCCTAGTTTATCGAACAGTCTCCAGCGCAATGGTTGGTATGGCACTGATAGCAGTAATGTGGAGCCAGCCTGGTACGAGGGAGTGTCCCAGCGTAGCACCGCACCTTTACTCTTTGCCAGAGACCACATGCAAGGCAGCAGCTTCTACCATACGTTCTACTCCACTCCACAGACGTAGGCGCTCCATGCATTCCAGTGGGACACTCCGATTCGGCGAGCAGCTTGTGTTTTTGTGTATCAGCGTTGTAAAACTAACCATCTCTTGGAGGGAGCAGGCGACAGGGACTGCTGACAGAATTTGAGCTAGTTAACCAAATGTGTGTTTTTAAACCGATACTGGCACCGTACCAAACAGGTCCAATTTACTTATGGACTTTCCTTTTCGGAAGCTACCGTTTTACCTTCCTGCTGAACAGCAGCCGCCCATTGCTGAAGAAAGAAGCGTGCAGCCAGCCCTGGGCTAAATGCAGAGGCCGTTTTCTATCTGATTCGATTGCTCAAGTTAGCTACTTCTCCCCTGGCGTTGCCTCATTCTCCAAACCAGTGACCTGCTTCGGTTCCCTGGTCGTTTTACCAGCGTGAGTTTAACTATAGAGGGTGAAAGTGGGCTCAAGCAGAATTGCCATTTTCTCCCGCCCTATGGTGTCACCACAGATTGATTGTGGAAAGAGGCCACTCGGCTGGTCGTGTCTGTGACCTCTCTCCTTTGAGCATCGGTGCCACTGTCCTGTTGTCTTCCCCTAACCTTGCAAAAGTCCCTTTCCAGATAACTAATTTGTTCTCTTGACTGCCTTGATTGAACCTGCTTCCACCACACTCTGAAACAGTGCATTCTAGAGCCTAAACCCTCATAATGTGGAACTTTTTTTGCTTCCTTTACTAATTATTCCAAACCTGTCAAGCTTGAATACTTCAATCGGATCTCCCCTCAACCTCCCTCTTCAATGAGAAAAGTCCCAGGTTCCTGTGTTGTACTGTTCTATGTTCTCCAATCTGGCTTCAACACTGAAGTTCCTCATTCCTGGGGGAACATTCTCATAAATCTCTCCTCCTCGTTCTCCAGTGCCTTCCTATACAGCGGTAACCAGAACTGGATGCCAGACTCCAGCTAAGGCTTTACCTGGTGCCTTGTACTTTTGAGGCAGTTCTGTTGATGTCAGCAGAGCTGAATGACAAGAGGTGTTTAACAGGCTAGCCTCGCATCCTGGCCTGTGCCCACTTTCACACACTGTGGTTTGTGATCCTCCTCTGTGGGTGCTGTCCTGAAATTGATCATGAAACCACAGTGTCTTTCCGTCAGGTCTTGGTTCATGTTAGGCTAATGGCTAACTTTACATCTGTTGCCCTACTTGCCCGCAAGCCTGGGTGAACATTTTCACTTAAAGGAGTTACAAATACTTAGGATCAAAACATAGCCAGCTCACAGGACCACATGTTTGGGCAATCTAGGGAGATGAGAGTTAGGTGAATCAAGTAAATGAGATTCTGGCCTGTAATGGTTAAGATTCGTGCCTCACCTTGCAAGATTTGACAATTTTAAGGTACATGTAATGCAGCTGGATCCGATACTGTCCTCGCCTGCTCCTCTGTACCTGTGTCTTTTTTTTGTCACTGGAATAACTGGATTAGAAAGTGGCACAAGACTGCGGAGGGTCTTGTATTTTCCCTGGCTTCTAGATGTTGGGAGTAATTGCAGCGTCATCCACCTCTGCTGAAACCTGGAAGACCAAGGACTGGCCCAGGGCCTCAGTTCGCTGGGCAGCTTGCTACCCACACTTACTACCATAATAAACCATAAGATTCACAATGGACTTTGATATAAAGGCAGGTGAAGAAGAACTTTGATATTCCGGCTACGTGAGTCTTTGTGAAGCTCTTTGATCCTCCTCAAATCCAAACGCATAGTTGACAAATGCACATTTACTTATACATAGAATATAACCAACTAGTACAGGTTTAACACACAGTGGGAGGTATCCTGACAAAGTACCACTGTCGATGAATCCTCTCTACAACATATATTTTCTACATTTTCTTGTACGCTCTGGAACCAAACTGGTAACTTATATTAACGCCTGTAAACACATCTTTATGAAGTTTGCACTGTTAGAGATGCGTGGAGCTGGAGGAGCACAGCAGGCCGGGCAGCATCACAGCAGCAGGAAAGTTGACGTTACGGGTCGCGACCTCTTTCCAAAGAAGGGTCCCGACCTGAAACGTCAACTCCCTGCTACTCTGATGCTGCCCAGCCTGCTGTGCTCCTCCAGCTCCACGCTGTGTTATCTCTGACTCCAGCATCTGCAGCTCTTACTATCTCGAAGTTTGCACTTTTTTTTCCCCTCCATACGGTAGCATTTGCACCCTTCAAGGCTCTAACCTTATTGGAAAGTGAGATGATATATCCTAATTAATTTTTAAATCTAATTTTTATGTGAAGCTTTTTATCCTGTCTTTCTGGTTGCCTCACTTTTGGGGACCAGAGTACCCCCCCCCCCCCCCCCCCCCCCCCCCCCACCGCACCCCGGAAGAATTGGTGACTATTTTAACTTCGAGGCCATCCCACACAATCCACTTGTTGTCCTTGTGTCTCCCCAGCTGTGCTAGCTGACGCTCCTGGGGTTATCGTCCTTCGGGGTCCGGGACCCCTTCGGCTATCTTGCCCAAGTTCCTCGTGCTTCATGTGTGAACCAAAGCTGGGATTGGCTGGGCAGCCGTTAGAAATTGGACGCCGGTTTCGTGGTGTCCCCCGGCCTAGCTACTGCCCGAATATGAAGTCCGATAACTCGGTACAGATGGAGAAGTGCCCCTGGAGCACTTCCATTCTGAATGTAATCTGTGCCTTCGCCTGTTCAGGTCCCGGAAAACGTGGAGACTGCAGCCAGACACGAAAGAGGAATTGATACAGGTTAATTGATTAATTTTTATATATGGATGTTAATCTCATTTGCAGATGCCCCAAGGTTTTTATATCTGTAGTCCTATAGTGGCACAGCTGAAATGTGGAATTTTATCTTGCTGGAAATGATGGGAGACGTGAACTGGCACTTGCAACTACTCCCCTATAGCCCAGTGAGTTGGGAATGAAGCACTGATTACCGTGTTCCGATATTTTATATCTGACTACACGTAATGCAACTTTTCTTGATAATTGCCTTAGTGACCTATCCAAGCATAGTTTATTTTTTAATTTGTACTGGTTACTGTACCCTAACTCCTGGAAGGTGATTTAATAAAGATGACTTCTTATCAATGGCCAGTGAGGAGACTCATTACAAAACACCAAATGTACCATTTTAGATTAACCCAGCTTGCCTTTTAGTTCTCTGGTTACAATGCACAATGTCCACTGATTTATGTGTTATGGCGCTTTTTTCCCTTCTGCCCCTTTCTGTTGCACATTACTGGTAAGTAGTCAATGTTCTCCTTTTAAAGTGTTGCGTTGTTGAAACCTAATTAGTTAGAATTCTTTTTATTCGTCCAAACTAGCGAGCATTTGTTGTCCATCCCTAATTGCTGAGGGGCTGGTTATGAGTTACCCACAGTGCTGTAGGTCAGGAGACACATGTAGGCCCAGACCAGGTAAGGTTGGCAGTTTCCTTCCCTAAGAGACATTAGTTAACCAGATGAGGATAAAAAAGGCTGGAGAGGCTGGGACTTCTTTCACTAGAGCGTAGGAAGCTGAGGGATGACCTTAGAGGTCTGTAAAATCATGAGGGGTATAGACAGAGTTAATGGTTGGTGTCTTATCCCTAGGGTAGGGGGCTTTCAAGACTAGGAGGTATATTTTTAAGATGAGAGGAGAAAGATTTCTAAAACACATGAGGGGCTTTTTTTTTTTTACACAGAGGGTGATTAGTGTGTGGAATGAACTTCCAGAGGAAGTGGTGGATACGGGTACAGTTACAATGTTTAAAAGATATTTGGATAAGCACGTGAATCAGAAATCTTTGGAGGGATATGGGCCAGGAACTGGCAGATGGGGGTCTCATTTAGTTTGAGATTGTTTGGCGTGGGTTGGTTCGACCAAAGGGTCTGTTTCCATGCTGTATGACTCTGTGACAGTGACTCTATCAGAACAGGAGTACGCTACTTCACCCTTGTATTGTCACGGTCAATCTCATTGTAGCTTCAGATCCAACTTCTTGACTGCCCACCGTGCCCCTCAGCTATGGAAAATCTGTATAACTCAAAGACAATCAATGGCCATTTCTCCATTCCTCTCTGGGAATTCCAGGTGTCTTTGGGTGGAAAAATTGCACCTCATCTCTGTCTTAAACGGGAGGCCTGTAGTTTTCAAACTCTGATCCCTCGTTCTGGACTCTGTCATAAGGGCAAACGCCACCTTCGCATCCATCGTGTAAAGCCCCCTTGTGGTCTTATACCTTTCGTTAAGAACACCTCAGTCTTCTAGACTCACAAGATTAGTTGACTCATTTGCTTCCTGTTCCATGTCAGTTTGGAATTAGAATAAATTTCTCCACTTCGTCCAATTTTCCCTAATGTTCACTGACATGAGAGTTCATTGGTACTCCATGGCAGTGACTCATTGTGTATGATCAGTTAATTGATAGGTGAGTCTTAATTCAACTATGAATTTGGACAAAATGCCTGAAAATTAATATCTTTAAAGGGCATGATGCGATAGGCAGAAGAATGTTAATCAGTTAAATGGATGTTTAATGAGAATAATTTTAGCTTGCATTCTATATATAGCCATCTAAAATCTTCGTCCTGAAGTGTTTACTGATTTGCAACCTCTTGTGGCATTGGTACTCCTGTGACATTTAGATTGTAAATAGTAATTTTTGTTTTAAAGCGGGTGACTCAGGAATGAGGAATTCTCTGAAAGAGAGCTGACCCTCAGTCCATAGACAAAGTTGCTCAAGCCCAGCCCAGTGTGGCAAAGATTTCTCTTCCCATTCTAGATGCTGCTCCTTGATGTAAGGATTGCCCTGAAAGGTCAGTGTGGTTTGTTAACAGAAAAGGTCATTAATATCCGAAAGGAGAAAAGATGTGAGGCCTTGTTTTCAAAAACCTGGCCCAATGTGGCACAGTCTTTTAGTAAACTCTGTTGAATTCTTCTTGTGGAGAGTCATAGTCGTAAGGCACGGAAACAGGCCCTTCAGTCCAACCATTTTCTCAAACTAAAACAGAGGCATGCAGCAAGCGTACTGTACCCTTGAACGTCGGTGCAAACGAGAGAAAAACCAACTAAACCAGGAGATCCAGGAGCTCGAGAATGAGCATCTGGCTTTTACAATCTACATTCGATAAAGTAAGAGAAACTAATATGGTAGAAATCCCACATTTGCCATAGTCATACGAACATACCCTTTGGTCCAACCAGTCCATGCCGAACACAATCCCAATCTGGACTAGTCCTACCTGCCTGCTCCTGGCCCATATCCCTCCAAACCTTTCCCTATTCATGTACTTATCCAAATGCCTTTTAAACACTGTAACTGAACCCACATCCACCACTACCTCTGGCAGGTCATTCCACACAAGATCACACCGTATTTTTTTTAAACAAAGCTGCCCCTTATGTCTTTTTTAAAACCTTTCTCCTTCCACCTTAAAAATATGCCCCCTAGATTTGAGCTCCCCCACTAGGTTGGCGGGGGGGCGTGGTGGGGGAACGTGTGGAACGTGGAGACCCCAGTCATTGACCTTATCAGTGCCCCTCCTAATTTTATAAACCGAAATAAGGTCACCCCCCACAACCTCCTCCGCTCCAGTGGGAAAACATGCCTGTCTATCCAGTCTATTTTTATATCTCAAACCCTCTAATCCTGGTAACTCTTATGAACTCTCTCCAGTTTAATAATACCCTTTCTTTAGCATTGTGACCAGATCTGCGAACAGTACTCCAGAAGACAGAGGCCAAAACATCAAAAGTTTACAAGGACTTTAGATATAGCTTTTGGGGCTAAAGGCATCAAAGGGTTTTTTAAGGGTTGAAGTGTCGTGGAGAGTGGACAGGAAAGTGGAGCTGAGGCTGAGAAAAGATCAGCCACGATTGTATTGAATGAAGGACCAGGCTTGCAGGGCTGAATTTTTTTAAGATTAGAATCCCTACAGTGTGGAAACATGCCCTTCGGCCCAACAAGTCCACACCGCTCTTTTGAAGCATCCCACCCCAACCCATTCCCATCACCCTATAACCCACTCATCCCTGAACACTATGGGCAATTTAGCATGGCCGATCCACCTAGCCTGCACATCTTTGGACTGTGGGAGGAAACCCAGGCAGACACGTGGAGAATGTGCAAACTCCACACATGGTCACCCGAGGCCGGAATTGAACCTGGGTCCCTGGCGCTGAGAGGCTGCAGTGCTAACCACTGTGCCACCGTGTCGCCCAATGATCTACTCCTGCTCCTAATTCTTAAGTCTTTATATTCAGAGGACCAGAGGGCTGCTCTCTTGAGACTGGTGGTAAGTACAAAGGGATAAGCACATGAGATACATAAAAATGAATGATTTCTTTGCCAAAGGTTGGGGGTCAATTTGTTTTATTTTCATGAGATTGCCCATTACTTGAATATATGCAGTAATATTGACTTGGAAAGTTCTTTAGTGGGTTTCCAACAAGGAAGAGAAGGCTTCACACCAGGGTTAGAGGGTTTGAGATATAAGGGAGAGGCTGAATGGTCTGGGGCTATTTTCCTTGGAGTGTCAGAAGCTGAGTGTTGACCTTCTAGAAGTTTATAAAAATCATGTGGGGCATGGATAGGGTGAATAGCCAAGGTCTTTTTCCCAGGTTAGGGGGGTCCAAAGCTAAAGGGGCATGGGTTAGAAAGGACACTTTTACAGAAAAAGACTGGTCTTTTATTATGCACCATTAATTACATTTTTAAAAATTGCAAAATTCATTGACTGTAAATTTGAAGATTGATTTATTATTGTCACTTGCCTAGGTAGAGAGAGAAAGTTTTGTTATGCATGCAGTACAAGCAGATCATACCATACAGAGTGCATTAGGATACTAGAACAGAGAGAGGAGTACAATGTCACAACTGCAGAGAAGATGCACAAAGAACGAGATCAACATTAAATTTAAAATTTGACAGGTCCATTTAGATGTCACAGCAGGGATAAAGTTGTTCTTGAACCTGCTGGCCTGTGTGTTTTAAGCTTTTGTATCTCCTGCCTGACAGAAAAGGTTGGAAGAGATTATAACTGGAGTTTGGTCTTTGATGTTGGCTGCCTTCCCGAGGCAGGGGAAAGCGCAGATGGAGTCGGTGGATGGAAAGCTGGTTTGCGAGATGTAGTGGGCTGTGTTCACATCTCTGTAGTTTTTTTTACAGTCGTGGGCAGAGTAATCGCTGTACCAGGCCGTGTTGCACTCGAACAGAATGCTTTCTATGATGCACCAATAAAAATTGGATTTGCTGTTGCCCAAAAGCAAACCCCATTCGTTCCCGGCAATAAGTGCAGCTTATTTTCCTGTGTGCTTTTTTTTTTCTGTCTTTCTGCTGTTCATTGCACGTGGATGTTGTCAACCATTTCCAGCTGTAATACTCCCGGGTTGAGCAATGATGTTATGCTATGCTGGGTGTTGGTGTAAGGGGAGCATTCCCTCAGAGGGTTCGAAGCTGGGTTGCGCTGATGGTGGCTTGATTCTTGTCGTTACAATGACCATCAATCAGACAGATAATGTCATGAAATAGCAATACATTTGCAAATGCGAGCTTGTATTTGTATTGTAGTGCCACCCGTGCAACTGATTTGCTGTAAGAATCTTCCTTGTTAAAAAGTCCACACGCCAACAAAATAGGGAAATGAAATGACATCATTACAACTGAAGATAATAAAGTGTGGAGCTGGATGAACACAGCAGGCCAAGCAGCATCTCAGGAGCACAAAAGCTGACATTTCGGGCCGAGACCCTTCTTCAGATCTGATGAAGGGTCTAGGCCCGAAACGTCCGCTTTTGTGCTCCTGAGATGCTGCTTGGCCTGCTGTGTTCATCCAGCTCTACACTTTGTTATCTTGGATTCTCCAGCATCTGCAGTTCCCATTATCACTGATATAATCATTACAATTGAAACCCGCTTTAAGAATAAAAGATAATAGTGCATGAATTTATAACTAGTGGTAGTTGCAGGACAAATTGAGTGCAAAGAAATCTGAGGCAACCAAGGTAAGTCAATCAATTGATGTACAGAAGGATCTTGGGGTTCATGTCCATAACTCCCTGAAAGTGGCTTCCTGATAGGGCGGTAAAGAGACCGTATGGCATGCTTGCCTTCAATGGTCAGGGAAATGAGTATAAGAATCGGGATGTTCATGTTGCAGCTTTGAGACTTTGATCAGACCACACTTTAGAGTATTGTGTTCATTTCTGGTTGCCAAATGATGAGAAGGATGTGGAGGCTTTGGAGAGGGTGCAGAAGAGGCTTACCAGGATGCTGCCTGGATTGGAGGGTTTGAGCTATAAGGAGAGGCTGGAAAAACTCGTGTTGTTTTCCTGGAGCAGTGGAGGCTGAAGGAAGACCTGATAGAAGTCTATAACGTTATGAGGTGCATAGATAGAGTTGACGGTCAGAATCTTTTCCCCAGAGTTGAAATGCCTAAAACTAGGGGGTGTGCATTTAACGTGAGAGGGAGAAAGTTCGAAGGGGATGTGAGGGGCAATTGTTTTTGTGTACACAGAGCGGTGGGAGTGTGGAACGTGCTGCCAGGGGATGGTGGTGGGGTCAAGTACGATAGAGGCGTTGACTGGGCTTTTAGATAAGCAGATAAATATCAAGGAATGGAGGGATATGGACCACAGGCAGGCAGAAGGGATTTGTTTAATTTGACGTCATGTTCGGCACAACATTGTAGGTGGAAGGGCTGATTCCTGTGCTGTTCAGTTCTAACTGAGGGACAGAGGTTTATAGGAGTGCCTATAAGGGAGCCACTCTGCATAAAAGAACTGCTGCAGATCAAAGCAAAAATAAAGGAATTGCCGAGTAGATTTTAAAAAAAATGGCATTTGACAGTGGAATAAACAGAAGGGTTCAAAGGTGTCTGGTAAAGTCACTTCTGTCCTACCAGACCATGGGACTGCTCCCTCAGTAGAGAGGCACCTTATGGTGGTTTAACCTGAAGGTCCCCCCACCTCCGATGAGGGGAGAGGTTGAGAAGAAAAGCCGTAAGCGGTTTCCTTCTCTAGCCCAGATCTCTTTGAAGCCTGTATTCCCGTGCTACAGAACATCAACCTGTCTGCATCCTATAGAAAAGGGATTGACCCAGGGGTTCAGATAGATGAACTAAGGTTTTGGAGTAGATGTTGTACTTTAGCACCATGAAGGCGTCTAATTTTGCTTAATGAGCCATAGATGAGAAGTTTTCATTTTGTCTGCATAAAGCCGGCAATGAAGGATAGTACAGTACTGATGTTGCTGGGCTAGTCTGGTACCCTGGGGCCTGGAGTTCAAATCCTACCCTTGGTGCTGGGTGGAATAGAAAAGAAGGATCTTGTTGGCGCAGCGTCTGGGTTCAAGTCCCACTTTCCTGGGAAGTCAAAACACATCAGCAAAAAAAAAGTTGGTTCAAGTAACTAACTAATTAGATCCAGTCCAAACAAACGCAAGCAGATGTTTGTTCCATAAAGTCTGAAGCCAACCTTGATGCTATGGGCTAGTGAAGAGGGACTGTAGGTCTTTCAACCACGATATGTACTGGTCTGAGTCTCCATGAGCTGCCTTTGGGGGAAAAACTGCACCTCGTGCACCCAGGAGTCAATGCCTTCAGCAGAGAAGAATATTGGATCTTTAAACTGGGATGTCTTTTATATATTTAGAAGCCCTTAATAACTAGCCAAACCAGTTCGGGCTTTTTTTTTAAAAGCATGACACAAATTTCCTGCTTTCCTAACACACCCATGTTTTGGCAGAATCTCCTGTTATTGAATGCTCCACCACCCCCCCACTCCCCAGATCTCATGTGTTCCCTATCTGTCCAAGTTTGCTGATAATTCCTTGAAAAATAGCATGAAAAATCAGGCAAGTAATCACAGATAAGTAACATTTTACTCCATCTTCTCTGGGGATGAGATGGCAGAATTCATGCTGGTGCAGCTTACACGGTCCAGAAGCTGTTTTCATTGCCTTTCTCTATGAAGTAGGTGAGAGAGTGATGGGCAGGGCAGCTTGTTCTCAATGTGTATTTTTGATGCCTGTCGCAGAATTTGTGTGGCTGTTCTTAACCTCTCTCCAACTATTTCCCCTGGAGTGTTGGAGGTTGAGGGCTGACCTTATAGTAGTTTATAGGTTTAAGGCGAGAGGGGGAAGATTTAAAAGGGAACTGAGGGACGGCTTTTTCCCACAGAGGGTGGTGCGTGTATGGAACGTGCTGCTGGAGGAAGTGGTGGAGGCAGGTACAATGACAACATTTAAAGTTCATCTGGTTGGGGACACAAATAGGAAGGGTTTAGAGGGATATAGGCCTAATGCTGGCAAATGGGACTAGATAAATTTAGGACATCTGGTTGACATGAACGAGTTGGACTGAAGGGTCTAGCTCTGTGCTGTGCATCTCTGTGACTCTGCTGTTAAAGTGCTGTCTATATGGTTGGAAAACATGTTTGCGGAGAGTCAGGCGATCAGGTCATGGTCCTTTTCCAGCAGGAA
This sequence comes from Stegostoma tigrinum, assembly GCF_030684315.1. Lineage (NCBI taxonomy): Eukaryota > Metazoa > Chordata > Chondrichthyes > Orectolobiformes > Stegostomatidae > Stegostoma > Stegostoma tigrinum. The sequence goes on along the minus strand of NC_081395.1, from coordinate 8,917,320 downwards.
GTTGGGTTCAAAGACAGACAGTTACGTGGAGAATATGAAACTTCTGTGGTACTCGGCATTTTGAATTTTGCTTTAGTTTTTGGCACTTCAGTTTCGGTGCTACACCATCCTGCAACCGCTTGCCTTGTTTACTCATAAGCCTCACTCCAACAGGTGCTGGGATGCAGTGAACATGACAGAGTCACCACAGGTTCTGGAACAAAAGTAGCTTCAGTTTGCGGGGGGAGTAAGAGCCTTAATAGAACGTAGAACAATACAGCGCAGAACAGGCCCTTCGGCTCTCGATGTTGCGCCGACCTGTGAACTAATCTAAGCCTCTCCCCCTAGACTATCCCATCATTATCCATATGCTTATCCAAGGACTGTTTAAATGCCCCAACTGTGGCTGAGTTAACTACATTGGCAGGCAGGGCGTTCCACGCCCTTACCACTCTCTGAGTAAAGAACCTGCCTCTGACATCTGTCTTAAATCCATCACCCCTCAATGTGTAGCTATGCCCCCTCGTACAAGCTGAAGTCATAATCCTCGGAAAAAGACTCTCACGATTCAGTTCATGACTCAGTGGATAATCCAGCTTGGATGGGATAAATTTTGTAGGATGGCAGGTAAAGTAGAGGGGAGCAAGTTGGAGCCAAATCAAGGCAGTTCTTCTGTAATAGTTTAAGCTACTTAAATTAATAGTAATATGGGATAACAAGGTGTAGAGCTGGATGAACACAGTAGGCTAAGCAGCATCACAGGAGCAGGAAGGCTGACGTTTCGAGCCTAGACCCTCCTTCAAAGTGAAAACAGGATGTTCTAAAGCTATTTCAACATCGTCAATTGCTTTCTGTGCCTGGACATAAGGGAAGCGCTTTGCCACAATTGCTTATTGAAACAGAGACTACAAATCATTTGAAAGCATACTGGTAACCACCTCCAAAGGAAAAGGATATGGGAAATGGACAACGGAATGGCATGAGTGAATAACTCCAATTGATTTAGTGCCAGTAAGAAAAGCACAGTACTGTCCCTACAACAAATTTTTCTTACTGCCTCCCCCAGAAATCCAAACAATTGTTTTCATTTGATTCAGCAGCTTTATTGACCTTAATTTCAACTTTTTTTTTACTTTTTCTCTGAGACTTTAGTTCATGATTATTTGATTTGTTCAAGCCGCTCTTGAGTGGGTATATTTGAGCCATTAAATTGAGACCTCCGTCTGGGCGGCACAGTGGCTCAGTGGGTTAGCACTGCTGTTTAAAAACGCCAGGGACCCGGGTTCGATCCCACCCTTGGGCGACTGTCTGTGTGGAGTTTACACGTTCTTCCCGTGACTGTGTGGGTTTCCTCTGGGTGCTCCAGTTTCCTCCCACAGTCCAAAGGTATGTGGGTTTGGTGGATTAGCTGTGCTAAATTGTCCCATAGTGCCCAGGGATGTGCGGGTTAGGGTGGGTTGGCCGTGCTAAATTGTCCCATAGTGCCCAGGGATGTGCGGGTTAGGGTGGGTTGGCCGTGCTGAATGTGGGGTGACAGGGCTGGGTCTCGGTGGAATGTTCCTCAGTGTTGGTGAATAGGCCTAACGGCCTGTTTTCACACTATAGGTATTCTACGATTTTATTACAGTAAGCGTAAGTTTTCATATGTACTCTGATACCGTTAATTCTGTTGACGACTCCTGTGTCGCTAATTTACTAGGCAGTTTATCTGAAATGCATCTTCATCAACTTTACACATTTCCATCTCTATTGTATTGCCCTCCCGTCTCAATTCACTTGCTGCTGAAACTCTCGTCATGGACTAGATTGGTCAAGCTGCCTCCTTCTGCTTGTAATTCTCTACGACTCTGCAGGACATGGATGGGCACAGCTTATTCAGCTGAGGGTACTGCGTCGGACAATGTAAGGGGAACTTTGTTAGAGCAGATCACCGCAGATGCTGGAATCAGCAGATGCAGGAGTGTGTCAAGCAGCATCTGTGAGATAGACTCGAAACATTAGCTTGCTCTATGTGACTGTCCAAACAGAGATGCTTGACCTGCAATGATCTCTAGCGTTTGTCATTTTCAATGCAGTTTAATTAGGTGTGATTTTGGGGCCCTGGCGCCCGAGTAGCCTCAACCCCATCCCTGCTGTCAACCGAGCTGCAAATTGGGTGGGTGATGCCCCACCCAGTCAAATTGCCCATTGCTGGGCAGTCGCCAGGGCGAGGATGAGGAGAATGGCACTAAGGTTAGAATTGTGTTTGAGATAATGGGAACTGCAGATGCTGGAGATTCCAAGATAATAAAATGTGAGGCTGGATGAACACAGCAGGCCAAGCAGCATCTCGGGAGCACAAAAGCTGACGTTTCGGGCCTAGACCCTTCATCAGAGAGGGGGATGGGGGGAGGGAACTGGAATAAATAGGGAGAGAGGGGGAGGCGGACTGAAGATGGAGAGTAAAGAAGATAGGTGGGGAGAGTATAGGGGGGGAGGTGGGGAGGGGATAGGTCAGTCCAGGGAAGACGGACAGGTCAAGGAGGTGGGATGAGGTTAGTAGGTAGCTGGGGGTGCGGCTTGGGGTGGGAGGAAGGGATGGGTGAGAGGAAGAACCGGTTAGGGAGGCAGAGACAGGTTGGACTGGTTTTGGGATGCAGTGGGTGGGGGGGAAGAGCTGGACTGGTTGTGTGGTGCAGTGGGGGGAGGGGATGAACTGGGCTGGTTTAGGGATGCAGTAGGGGAAGGGGAGATTTTGAAACTGGTGAAGTCCACATTGATACCATTGGGCTGCAGGGTTCCCAGGCGGAATATGAGTTGCTGTTCCTGCAACCTTCGGGTGGCATCATTGTGGCACTGCACCACACAAGTTCTTCAAGGACCGCAACTTTCCCTACCACAGTGGTTGAGAACGCCCTTGACCACGTCTCCCGCATTTCCCACAACACTTCCCTCACACCCCGCCACAACCACCCAAAGAGGATCCCCCTTGTTCTCACATACCACCCCACCAACCTGCAGATACAACGCATCATCCTCCGACACTTCTGCCATCTACAATCTGACCCCACCACCCCAGACATTTTTCCATCCCCACCCTTGTCTGCTTTCCGGAGAGACCACTCTCTCCGTGACTCCCTTGTTCGCTCCACACTGCCCTCCAACCCCACCACACCCAGCACCTTCCCCTGCAACCGCAGGAAATGCTACACTTGTCCCCACACCACCTCCCTCACCCCTATCCCAGGCCCCAAGATGACATTCCACATTAAGCAGAGGTTCACCTGCACATCTGCCAATGTGGTATACTGCATCCATTGTACCCGGTGTGGCTTTCTCTACATTGGGGAAACCAAGCGGAGGCTTGGGGACCGCTTTGCAGAACACCTCCGCTCAGTTCGCAACAAACAACTGCACCTCCCAGTCGCGAACCATTTCCACTCCCCCTCCCATTCTCTTGATGACATGTCCATCCTGGGCCTCCTGCAGTGCCACAATGATGCCACCCGAACGTTGCAGGAACAGCAACTCATATTCCGCCTGGGAACCCTGCAGCCCAATGGTATCAATGTGGACTTCACCAGTTTCAAAATCTCCCCTTCCCCCACTGCATCCCCAAACCAGCCCAGCTCTTCCCCTCCACCCACTGCATCCCAAAACCAGTCCAACCTGTCTCTGCCTCCCTAACCTGTTCTTCCTCTCACCCGTCCCTTCCTCCCACCCCAAGTCACACCTCCATCCCCTACCTACTAACCTCATCCCACCTCCTTGACCTGTCCGTCCTCCCTGGACTGACCTATCCCCTCCCTACCTCCCCACCTACACTCTCTCCACCTATCTTCTTTACTCTCCATCTTCAGTCCGCCTCCCCCTCTCTCCCTATTTATTCCAGAACCCTCACCCCATCCCCCTCTCTGATGAAGGGTCTAGGCCCGAAACGTCAGCTTTTGTGCTCCTGAGATGCTGCTGGCCCTGCCGTGTTCATCCAGCTCCACCCTTTGTTATCTCGTCCTATCAGCGCCGTCCGCTCGTGTGGGCGGGGACGATGACGACAATAGGCGGGCCTGCCCCCCTCCCCGCGTGCAGGTTGGACGCGGTGACGTCATCCAATCAGCGCGCGGCGGTGGAAGGGGGCGCGAGCGAGAAAATTAGAAAGGGGCCAAGCCGAAATCGGGCCTCTACAATATGAAAAATGAGGATTTAAATCCCCAATTCTGTGAGAAAACCTGAGGGGCACGGAGGTACAGTCTTTCGGTAAGCATAGAAGGTTCATTTTTGTTAGTTTAGCTTTCGTGTAAATAAATGTTTTGTTTAAAAGTGTTCCTTTGTGAAGTTTTAAGCATTTAATTGTTTTCCATAAATGAATATCTGCAACAAATCGAGTTAAGAATACTGAAAAGCGTATATAAACAAATATTAAATGTAGGTGTGGAAGCCAAATATGCTATTTTTGTCACGTGCGCCCCGGGCCAGGGTGTCGACCTAACGTGGTGCTTTGCACCGCAAATCCGCAGTGATTGGCCGCTTGACCGGTGGACTCGCCGTCTGATTGGCTGGTGTTTCCCGACTGTCAATCAAACCGGCGCCAGGGCCACGTGGGTTCCTATTCCCCAGGACCGGTTTGGTTGAGCTGTGCAAACCCCCAATGTGCTGGGAAGGTTTGTCAGTGTTTGTTCTGCTCCCAGGGTCCTGCTTTGAATAGACTCTAGCAAAAGCTGCATGATGTGTGCAATATAAAAAGAAAATTAAGCGGGATCCTAATTTTTTTTGTTAATGTGGTAACACCGAGGTCCATTCAGTCTATAGAGGCTGCTGCTCCATTCAATGAAATGCTAAATCAAACAAAAAGAACTAGGGATAATGGGAACTGCAAATGCTGGAGAATCCAAGATAACATAGTGTGGGGCTGGATGAACACAGCAGGCCAAGCAGCTGCTTGACCTGCTGTGTTCAAAAAGAACTAGGGTCTGGCAGTATCTGTGGAGGACAAAACAGAGTTAACATTTCAGGTCCGGTGCCCCTTCTTCCGAACTGCTGCCAGACCTGCTGAGCTTTTCCAGCAACTTTGTTTTTGTTCCTGATTTACAATATCTGCAGTTCTTTTGTTTTTTAAAAAGAACTACGGTGCTGGAGATTAGAAAGGAAAGCAGAAATTGCTGAAGAAGCCCAGTAGGTTTGGCAACATCTGTGGAGAGAAAGCAGACTTAACGTTTCGGGTCCAGTGACGTTTCAGAAAAAACCTTACCTCGGCTTTCTCACCACAGACGTTGCCAAATCTGCTGAGTCTCACCAGCCACTTCTGTTTTCTCATTGCCACCAACTCAGTGGGATTGCCCCTGATCTGATAATCCTCAATCCTACTTTGCTGTCTTTCTTTCCCCATCACCCTTGATTAGGAGATTCCATGCGCAGGTTCTTGTCTCAAGCAAATGTCATCCTTACTTCAAGGGCGTATCAGAAGATTGTAAGACGTTGGAACAGAAGTAGGTTTTTCGGCCTGTTGAGTTTACCCCATTATTCAACGGGACTGTGTCTGATGTGATAATTCTCAACAAACACAAATGAAAATAGAAATTGCTGGATAAGCTCTGCAGGACTGACAGCATCTGTGGAGAGAAATCACAATTAGTGTTCTGGGTCGAGTCTCTCTTCCTCAGAACTGATAATCCCCAACCCAACTTTAAAAATCTATCAGCTTTCAATGTAGTTAACGGCCAACAATCCTCTAAGCTGCATGCACAAACTATGCAGAAGGAAAAAGATGGGGAGAACACTGTTCAATATCAACCTATGACCCTTCACTGAATGATCTCCAATGCCAGTATATATTCCCTTAGATAAGGAGTTAAAAACTGTTCAGTTTTCCAGGTGTAGTCTAACTAGTGTCTTCTATAGTTCTGGATGTGGTTTGCTCGCTGAGCTGGAAGGTTCGTTTTCAGACGTTTCATCACCATTCTAGGTAACATCATCAGTGAGCCTCCGGTGAAGCGCTGGTGTTATGTCCCGCTTTCTGTTTATCTGTTTAGGTTTAAATAGAAGGCGGGGCATAACACCAGCGCTTCGTCGGAGGCTCACTGATGATGTTATCTAGAATGGTGACGAAACGTCTGAAAACAAACCTTCCAGCTCAGCGAGCAAACTCACATCCAGAACCTCAACCTGAGCTACAAATCTTCTCAAAACTCGCTGTCTTCTATAGTTTTAGTAAGACTTCCTTGTTTATGTACTCCATTCGCTTTGAAATAAAAGTTAGCTGTTCATTTGCCTTCAACTCTAAGGAAGGGTCACTAGACCTGAAACATTAACTCTGATTTTTCTTCATAGGTGCTGCCAGACCTGCTAAGCTTTTCCAGCAACTTCTGTTTTTGTTCCTGACTTACAGCAACCACAGTTCTTTTTGGTCTTTTTTAGTATATTTGCCTTCCCTATCACCCACTCAACTCTGATGCTAGCTTTTTATCATACATGTACAAAGACCGCTAAATCCTCAGGCGACGTGGATAACTGACCCCATAGAGTCACACAGCATGGAAATAGACCCTTGGTCCAACTTATCCATGCAAACCAATTTTCCCCACCTAAACTAGTCTCATTTGCCTGTGCTTGGCCCATTTCCCTCTAAACCTTAACTATTCATGTAAAATCCAAATATCTTCCAAATTTTGTAACTGTACCCTTGTACCCACAAGTGATATTTGTAAAAGGAAAACAAAATGAATCCAGGAAGAACATCAGTAAATGTTTATTTTGTTTTTAATTATTAACATTTTAATTGACACCTTAATTTCTGTTGTTTTTGAGTGTTGGCGCTGCTCTTCCAGGTTCAGGTCTTAGTAATTGTCCACACTTCGTACTTAAAATTGTTACGTCTGACCACAAATGGCTTCACCTTTGGGGCTCAATCTTGTATTGCTGTTGGGGCTGCTGCAATGCTTACATGCACAAGGAGTTAAGATTTTCACCTCAACACCCGCTTATGATCCCAGCTGGTGGAGATACCAGGCAAATCTGATCCTAGAATTGAACCTGACTTGACAGACCCTGAGAAATGCAGAGAATGCTGGTGAAACTCAGCAGATCTGGCACTACCTGCAGAGAAAAACAGACTTAACATCTCAAGTCCAGTGTGAATTTTTCTTTCCCAGATCTCAGCAGATTTCCAAGGTTCAAATAGTTTGCAGGAAGATCTTGAGGCCTTGTTTGTATTCTATTTTAAAAGGCACTGTTGCCTTCCTGGAAAACATCCCAAAGCAATTTGTGATGAATGATGTGTTGTTTTAATGCTATTTGTTGGTTTAATGGGTGAAATATGGTAGCCAGTTGACAAATGACAAGGTCTCACAAAGCAACAGTGTAACGATAGCCAGATTTTGTTGCGATGTTAGTTGATGAGTAAATATTGGGTGGTGTATTTGCGGAGTATTCTCCGACATGGCTCCGAAATAGTGCCACGAGATCTTTTCCATCCACTTAAAAGGCCAGATTTCATTTCAAGATCTTGTTTAAAACATGCATCTCTAAAAGTGCAGTGCCCCCTCAGTACGTCAGTTGAGATTTTTTTGTGTGGTTTAGTCTCTGAACTGGGAATTGAACCAGAAATTTTCTGGCTTGGAGATCTGATTGTTAGCATTTGGAATACAGTTTATGAAATAATAAATGTTTGGTACAAATTTGGTACGAGATGTATGCAGTGCAAACAAAAAAAATTGGAACACAACAAAATCTTGTGACAGTATTTTTAACTGGCGTCCCAAAGTTCAAGTGAATCGTGCAGTGTTTCCTGTATCATTGCAGACTTCTTTTTTGTTTAAAAACATTGGTGCCAAACCAGCTGTTTGTTTTCCTCCCAACCCCCTCCATTCCTGCCTATTTATTTAAGGTTTTGCGGTTTGTGAATTCTGAATGGCCTGCAAACTATTTGAACCTTGGAAATCTGCTACTGGGATCTGGGAAGGAAAAATTCACACTGGACTTGAGATGTTAAGTCTGTTTTTCTCTGCAGGTAGTGCCAGATCTGCTGAGTTTCACCAGCATTCTCTGCATTTCTCAGGGTCTGTCAAGTCAGGTTCAATTCTAGGATCAGATTTGCTTGGTATCTCCACCAGCTGGGATCATAAGTGGGTGTTGAGGTGAAAATCTTAACTCCTTGTGCTTGTAAGCATTGCAGCAGCCCCAACAGCAATATAAGATTGAGCCCCAAAGGTGAAGCCATTTGTGGTCAGATGTAACAATTGTAAGAACGAAGTGTGGACAATGACAGCTCTAGTCGTTGTGGCCAGTATTATAACTATCTCAGCACTGGGCGTGAGAAGGGTGATGAAAATGGAAGGAAAAATGATCAATATGTGGAAATGTTTGACAGCAAGCATTACACTGTCAGCATGCTCTTATTCTTATCATCTCCATTTGTTCTGCTTGCATATTTATTTTCTGACGCAACCATTCTGATTTCTTCAAGGTCTGATTGCCTGCCAACATTGCGTATTAGATATCATGAGCTGGGTAGTGGAGGAATGGAAATCTGAACTATCCAGCAGAGCCCTGCAGAAAATATCTGAGTATGAGACCCAGCTGGAGAAACTGAAGAAGGAGCGTCAACAGAAGCAGCTTCAACTGGACAGTTTAGAAGACGCATTCTGCAAACACAACCAAAAGGTGGATTCCATCTTAAATCTTCTTACTCCTAATTTTTGGTGAGCTATGAAAAGCATTGAGTCCTACTGGATTTGAGAGAAAGTAAAAGTTGAGATGTGATCTAGGTGCATATGGTTCACCTCCTGCCATTCAGGATCCATGTGCAGCAATAATGGAGATGATGACTAATCGAATTGATTAATTTCTAGCAGTTGGTTTGCAACAGCCCCATGTTAGCTTGGGAACCTTGGGTCCAAAGGCACCTATTCCTCCTCGATACACTAGGCTCCCACATATCAGCTCTTTAATTACTTCGATCTGCTGTAAAGTGAGTCCCGACTGATGCTTTTCATATGCAATCATCAAGGCAAATACAAGAATGCCAAAACTTAGTGACTGGTTGGCAAGTCAACTCTGAATCAGTGCCTCTTTTGAGTGTAAATCTTTGCTATTGTTTGGAATTCGGCATTCTTGCAATAATCTTGATGAGTACAAAGTGTATTGCTTTGAAAGCAGGCCTCTTTTCAGTGGTGCCTTGTAAATAAAGCTTCTTCTGTGTGCGTTACAACGCTTGAAGAATTGTTCTTAAGGATCTGAGTTTAAATAGCGTCAAAGAGATGTACAGCACAGAAACGGACCCTTTGGTCCAACTCATCCATGTTGACCAGATATCCTGAATTATTCTAGTCCCTCTTGCCAACATTTGGCCCGTATCCCTTTTAAACTCTTTAAATTCATGTACCCATCCAGATGCCTTTTAATGTTGTAATTGTATCAGCCTTCACCATTTCTGGCAGCTTATTCTGTACACGCACCGCCCTCTGCATGCGAAAGTTGCCGCCGAGGCCCCTTTTACATCTTTCCCCTATGGCCTTAAACCTATGCCCCCTAGTTTTGGACTCTCCTATCCTAGGAAAAAGACTATGGCTATTCACCACCCTATCCATATCCCTCATGATTTTATAAACCTCTATAAAGTCACCCCTCAACTAAAACCCAAATGGTGTTTACGTGAATTCTCATTGGAAAGTACAGGAAAAGCTTGCCTTTGTGTAGCACCTGACACAATCAAACAGCTCAATATCTTTATCAGTAAAAAGAAGGAATTAAGAGGGATGACTGAATGCTTTCTCAGCAATTGATTGTAAGTAGCAACTTTACAGAGGAGCGATAGAGACTGAGCATTTTCAGAGATGGAAGTCTTGTTGCGTATGCACAGCTTGAAAGGTGTTTACCTCACCATTCCAGGCACAAACCAGTGTGCTAATTTTGTTGCTACTGTTTTCTTTTTCAGCTTGAAGATGAACGGAACGAGAATGTGGCATTGAAGAGAGAGACACAGGGCCTGACAGAGGCACGCAACAATCTAGAGAAAGCACAGCAGAGGCTATGCCACGAGATTCAGGTAAAGGAGGCCCTTGTATGCAGTCTGGAGGGGCAGCTGCTGGCAGCAAAGAAACAGATAGACAACCTGGAGCAAGAACTAAAAAGGTATTGCCTGGTCTTGCGCCACTCATTTGCTGCACTGTTTATCGGGGAGCTATAACTTATCAATAGTTCACAGATTCATTTCGGAGTAGATGGAGGCCACTTGGACCATTGTCTCCACAAATGAGCAGTTCTCCACCTCTTTCCCCTGTGACTTTGCATATTTTTTTTTCTGAAGTAACATGCTATTTCTCTAAGAATTTCTTGATTGAACCTGCTTCCAATCCACTCTCAGGCTCTGCATTTGGACCTTAGCTTCTTTGAGGAAATGTTTCTCTTCGTTACTTTAGTTTCTTTATCCAGTAACATGTAAAACTGTGCCCCCATTCTCTATGCTTGTGCAAGTAGAACAGTTTCTTGCTGTCTACTCTTTCCATCCTCTTTGTGATTTTGAATACTTCTATCAAATCTCAGATGCTGGGAGCCTTTCTTGTGCATCTTTTCTGCACTCCCTCCAATGCCTTCGCATGCTTTCTAAAATGACGTGCCCATAACTTGATGCAGTCCTCCAACTGAAGCCAAGCTAGTGCCTGATACAAGTTCATTTGACCTGCTTACTCTTGTACTTTGCACCTCCAATTACAAAGCATTGGGTACTACATAATTTATTAACCATGCTGTCAACTTGTCCTGTTACCTTCAATTACTTATCTACGTATACGCCATTGGTCCTTCTCTTGCATCACTTTTAGAGTTGCACCCTTTTTTGTAATTTCTCTCCATGTTCTTTCTACTGCAATGAAACCTTTCACATTTGGCAAGGGCGGCATGGTGGATCACGGGTTAGGCGCTGCTGCCTCACAGCGCCAGGGACCCTTCACAGTTTGCAGTGCTTCCAAGTTTCATATAATTTGTTCATTTTAACAATGGCCAAAGCCTTGGTGTACAAGGAACATTTATTATACATCAGAAAAAACAAGAGTTCCAACATGACCACTATGAAGCTCTACTTCAAACCTTCCCTGAGCCTGAAAAAAAGCTTGACTTTTTTTTGTATTAGTCAGTTAATTTGCATCCATTGTGATTTGTGCCTTTGTTCACAAAGCTGTTGTGTGACGCTGACAAATGCCATTTGGAAGTCCATGTGCACCTCAATAACAACATTGCCTTCATCAGCCATCTCTTGCCTTTTTCAAAAATCAGCAGTTAACTGAACAGTTTTCCGACTGTGTTCCATAGAACACAATTCCATGCTGAATTAACCTTCATTCATCTGTCCCAAACTGTTGTTTCTGGCAGTTTCTTACCATCCATGTTAAACTAATTGGCTTGTAGTAGTTGCTGTTCTTAGCACTGCACTGAAGAAAGGCCACAGGATCTGAAACTTTAACTCTGATTTCTCTCCACAAATGCTGCCAGGCCTGCTGAGTTTTTCCAGCAAGTTTTGCGTTTTGTCTCTTATTTCCGGTATCTGCACTTCTTTGGCTTTCATGTCATTACACACATCTGGAGCAGGTGGGGCTTGAACCCGAGTTTCCTGGTCCAGAGGTAGTGACATTACCACTGCACTGCAAGGGCTCACCCCGAATCTAAGGAAGACTAAAAACTTAAGGCCAATGCCTCCACAATATCCATATTAAGTAATGGACAGGCTGTCTGTATTCTTGCTTATCAATTTCAAACGCTTTCTGCATCTCAATTACCTTTTCTTTCACCGTGGACTACGTAATTCCTTTGGATAAGTTGGGGGGTGGGGTGGAAGTGGGAATTGAAGACAGCTGAAACATTTGATTCTAAGCAATGTGAATATGGCAAGGCTTTTTTTTAAAATGGTGTGTAAACATCTGCAGCCTCCGTCCAGAGCTATGAATCAAAATCTAACGTCCGCGGATATGGAATGTTCTGATGTTTTGCAGTTTGTTATGTGGGGCTCAGCTGTTGTGATGTTCTGTTGGTTACATGAAAATGCCTTGCCGTGGATGAAAACTTCTGTCGTTCATTTTCTTTTTCCAACCTGTGACGTTTTTTCTCTTTCCTTCCCCCTCCTTTTTTATAGGTTTTAAAACCAATGATAGGTGTTAACTTAAACACCTTCCTAATTTCTCTCCACTCTTCTCTTTCCAAGCTTGGTGGTTCATCCTTGCATTTAGGGTTTTGCTTCTTCATCTCTAGCCTCTTGACAATAATGGTTTTAAGGGTTTAAAAATAACTTTTTAATACAAAGTAAAACCATGGAATGCTTTCAGGCTGGAGGCAGAACTTGAACGAAGTCAAAGGGCCTCAACACCAACAGAATGCCAGCTCCACCTTACTCCAACTCAGATCTATCCTGTGTGTTCCGTGCTCAGCAGGCCTAATGAGGGTGAGTTTCCAGAAAACCTGGGTGGGAGTTCTTTTTGTTTTTACTATTCTGGTTTGATCTTGATGTGCCTGGTATAGCTAACAGATAGGAACGTTAACTTTCAGGAGGAATTGGATAATTATCTGAAGAGAAGGGGCGGCACGGTGGCTCAGTGGTTAGCACTGCTGCCTCACAGCCCCAGGGTTCGATTCCATCCTTGGGCGACTGTCTGTGTGGACTTTGCGCGTTCTCCCCGTGTCTGCTTGGGTTTCGTCCGGGTGCTCTGGCTTCCTCCCACAATCCAAAGATGTGCAGGCTAGGTGGATCGGCTGTACTAAATTGCCCTTAGTGTTCAGGGATGTGTAGATTATGTGGGCTATAGCAGGGTGGGAGGCTTTGATGTTTGTTGTGGACTTGTTGGGCCTCACTGTAGGGATTCTATGATTCTATGAGAAGTGTTCAAGACCGCAGTGAAAAGGCAGGAGAGCGGGGACTTGCCGATTAGTTCTTGCACGAGCCTGTACAGACCCGATGGGCTGAATGGCTGCCTCCTGTACCATAACCATTGTGACTTTATTTCTTTTTTTTTTGGAGAGTGGTGAAGCTCATTTGTCAAAATTCTAACTTAACTTTCTCCCATATCCAGTTCTCTTGTTTGAATAGGAGTTCGGCAAACACAGATGAAACACTACTGGGTTTGTCTTTAAGCTGACCAGTAGGGATTATCATGCACCATGACCACTTGGCCTGGATATAAATTTGAAGAATCAAAGTCTCTATTCCTGTCTTTTTGTAATTTGACGTTTTTTTTTCCCAACCTGTTATTATGCACCTCCGGAGCAGGTTGTACTTGAACTCAGGCCTCTCGGTCAAAGAGTAGGACACCACCATTAGACCACCAGATGGTCCTCCTGTCTGTTTATAAGGTTGAACTGCTGCACAGTCCTGGTTTTAGTTAGCACGCTGTTTTTATCTCCTTTTTTTTGCTTATGTCTCCTAGAGAGACCAGCATAGCTACTGTCATTCTTCGTAATACTCCAACCCAGGAGACCAGATTGCGTGTGGGAGGGATAGATCACTGGCTTCACCATGCTTATTGACTGTAGAAATTATAACTCTGAGAATGGCCTTTTGGGATCACTGGGTGTCTATTCTCAAACTTAGAGAGTTTTGATCACCGGTTTGTGATCAAAGTTTGAGGTTCTTGTCACTTCTTCCCCAACCCAACACAGGGTTACTGGAACCATTTGTTGATCTTCCAGATTAATGGAGAACACTGTACAGCTTGGATCAGCTCTGGCATACACCTGGTCTGTTTGGTCCAGTTTTCTCAGAAGGGCAGTTAACACTGGAAACCATAAGTGAATGAGATGGATGCTCTTCTTAAGTTGTCATGAACATGCTTTTATTTTGCTCCTTATATCAGTTGGAAATGAGCATTCCGGGATTAAGAATAGCATAATCAGAAACATAGCATCAATGTTAATCTAATGTTTCACCAAGATGTTTCTCAGTAGTGTCCTAGCCCCAATCTTCAGCTGCTTTATCAATGACTTTCACTCAATCATAAGGCCACAAATGGAAATGTTTGGTGATTATTGAACAATCTTCAGCACCATTCACAACTCCTCAGATATTGAAGCAGCCCATGCCCAAATGCAGTGAGACCTTGATAACATTCAAATTTGGATAGGCAGCTAATCTTTGTGCCACAAAGTGCTCAAGCAATGATCATGTCCAGTAAACGAAAATCTGTCCAGTGCTCAATGGCATTATCATCACTGAAACCCCATTATCGAGATCCTGGTGGCTACCAGTGACCAGAATCTGAACTGGACCAGCCATACAAGAGCAGGTCAGAGACTTGATGTCCTGCAGCACGTAACTCCCCTGCTGACTCCTCAGAGCCTCTTCACCATCTATAACGCACGTCAGGACTGTGGTGGGATGTTCTCCACTTACCTGGATGAGTGCCGCCCCAACAGCACTCAGGAAGCTTGATATCATTCAGAACAAAACCACTTGTTTGATTGACACCAAAATCACTTCCTCTACCACTGACTTGCAGTAGCAGCCATGTGTACCACCTACAAGTTGCAAGGAGAAATTCACCAAGGCTACGTGGACAGTATCTTCCAAACCCATGGCAACAACCATCTCGAAACACAAGGGAAGCAGATATGTGGTTGTGTCACCTGCCTCCAAGTTCCCCTCCAAGCTACTCAATATCCTGACTTGTATATCACCATCCCTTCACTGTTGCTAGTCAAAATCCTGGAATTCACTCCCTAACAACAAATGGACTGTAGTGGTTCAAGGATGCAACGCAACATGTTTAAAACCCTGGAGCGACAATGAGAACATTGTGTGAGCAGTATTTCTAACTCATTCAAGTTCTGCCTGGTGACCTTTGGTGAGACAGTAAGGTCCCTGTGTGTCTTTGCCATGCACTAATGACTCCCTAATGTCAACGACCAAATAAACGTCATGTGCTTCATCCCTGCAGCCTTTTGGCTACCTGTTGTCTCAGTGCATGGGGTAAATAATGAAACCTGACTCACAGGGTTTAAGAGCACACATTAAGGCTTCTCACTTTAATCTGTGACTGACCCTGTGTTATCAGGGTGGTAGAGTTGCACAGTATGGAAACAGACTCTTTGATCTAACTCATCTGTGCCGACCAGATATCCTAAATTAATCTACTCCTATTTACCAGCATTTGGCCTGTATCCCTCTAAACCCTTCCTCTTCATGTACCAATCTAGATGCATTTAAAATGTTGTAATTGTACCACCCTCCACCACTTCATCTGGCAGCTTATTCACCATCCTCTGCATGGAAAGTTGACCCTTTAGATCCCTTTTCTTTCGCCTCTCACCATAAACCCCTAGTTTCGGATGCCCCTATCCTGGGGAAAAAGACCTTGGCTGTTCATCTTAACCATTATTTTATCAAGATTTCTAAGGTCACCCCTCAGCGTCAGATGCTTCAGGTAAAATAGCCCCAGCCATTTCAGCCTCTCCCTGTAGCTCAAACCATCTAGTGCTAGCAACATCCTTGTAAAGCTTTTCTGAACCCTTTCAAATTTAACAACATCTTTCCTATAGTGAGAGTTGAGCGCAGTATTCCAAAAGTGGCCTAACCAATGTCCTGTACAGCTGCAGTCTGACCTCCGAACCCCTACAATTCCTGCACTAACCAACAAAGGCAAGCCTTTTTCACTACACCGTTTACCTGCAACTCCACTTTCATGTAACAATGAGCTTACAGACCAAGGTCTCCTTGTTTGCCAATGCTCCCTAAGCCTACTATTAAGTGTATAAGTCCGAACCAAAATGCAACACCTCACATTTATTTAAATTAAACTCCATCTGCCACTCCTCAGCCCATCTGATCAAGGTCCTGTTGTACCCTGAGATAAACTTCTTTGATGTCCATTACTCCACGTCTCCTGTATTTGCATCCAAATAATTAATATAAATGGGGAAAAAAAAGCAGTGGACCCAGCACTGGTCCTTGCAGCACACTGTTGGTTACAGGCCCCCAGTCTGAAAAACAGCCCTCCACCATCACACTTTGTCTCCTACCTTCAAGCCAATTTTTATGTCCATTTGGCTAGCTCTCCTTGGATTCCATGTGATCTAATCTTGCTAACCAGTCTACCATGCAGAACCTTGGTGAATGCCTTGCTGGAGTCCACCCCTCTGCCGCCTTCATCTTATTTGTCACTTCTTCAAAAAACCTCAATCAAGTTAGTGAAACATGATTTCCCACACACAAATCCATGTTCACTATCCCTAATCAGTCCTTTCCAAATACATGTAAATCCTGTCCCACAGAATCCCCTCCAACAACTTACCAACCACTGATGTCAGGTTCACTGGCCTATACTTCCCGGCTTTCCTTTACAAGATTTCTTAAATAATAGCACCACGTTAGTCACCCTCCAGTGAATGCCACTCTCCCTCTTTCCCCCTTCAATCCTTCCTGTAGCATCTACACCCTGGAACATTAAGTCTGCCTTCCCTCAGCCACTTTTCTGTCATAGCTATGATATCCCAATCCCATGTTCCCAATGATGCCCTGATTTCATCTGCCTTACCTGTCAGGCCTCTTGCATTGAAATAAATGTAGTTTAATTGATTAATCTTGCCTTGTTCTCCGGCTTGTTCTTGCCTTCTTGACTATTTGACTTGCTCCTCTTTTCAACTGTACCAGCATCAGACTTGTCTCTTTTCTCACTATCTCTTTGGGTCCCCTGTACCTCAGTTTAAAGCCTCTCAAGTAGCACTAGTGAATATCCCTGCCAATGATCCACAAGTGCAAATCTCTGCCTCAGCCACCCATTCATCCACTCTATCCTATTCCTACCTTTTACTAGACCATGGCACCAAGAGTAATCCAGATATTAATTACCCTCGAGTACCTACTTTATAACCTGCCTAATTTCCTATATTCTCTCCTTAGAACCTTGTCCCTTTCTCTCCCTCTGTCATTTGTACCAACATGTACAGCATCTTTCCGCTGGCCACTCATCCCTTTGAGAATATTCTGCACCCTCTCTGAGACATCCTTGACCCTGGCACCAGGGAGGCAATGCATCATTCTGATGTCTTGCTGTCGGCTGTGAAAATATCTGTCTCTGCCTCTGATTAGAGAGTCCCCTATCACAATTGATTGCTTGGAACCTGACATACCCCTCTTGCAGTGGAGCCAGTCTCAGCACCAGAAACCTGGCTACCAGTGTTACATTCCTCTGAGACCCCATCATCCCCTACATTTTCCAAAACAGCGTACTTGTTTGAGATGGGCATAGCCAAAGGAGACTCCTGCACTACTTGTTTACTTTACTTTTCCTAGAGGTAACATATCTATATGACTGCCTTTCTGCAGTTTCTTTACCATCCTGAAACTGCCATCCTTTGCGCTACCAGCTCCTGTAAATTCCTCATTGCCTATAACTACTGCTAAAACCGATGCATGCAACCCGATAAGATTCACAGTCAAGCACAAGTCCTGCAGACATAACCAGGAACATTTGAAATTCTCCCTAATCACCCACATCTGACAGGAAGAACACATCACTCCGCTAAAGGCCATCTCTGCACCTTAAGCAGTCTACAGACCCAGAAAAAAGTACAGACTTAATGCTCTTAAAAACGTTGCCCTAGGATAACTTTGTACCTGTATTTTATATTTTTTTAAAAAATTAATCGAGGCAAAACTCAGTAAAACTTCTAAATCTATAATAGTGAGTACGGTAAGGTTTTATTTTAAAGATTCCTGCTGACTTTTGCACGCTTGTTAAGATCATGGAAAATACTGTGTTATCTTGACCAGGATAGAATTGCCGTAGTGATTAAAAACAGAAAATTGTAGTTGGACCAGAAGGTTGGTTGGCAACTGTGGTGAGAGAGACAGTTCAGAACAATGAGGATGCTTCCACCCTGAAGGCATTTGAGTTTTGTTTTAAATATTGATGTTCTTTGAATTTGGTTCCTAGGAAGGATCCGTGTTTGCCAAACCATTTCTTCTCTTTGTTTACACCACTGTTTCCCTTAGGCAGGCTCTCCAGCCCCTGAAAAACTGACTGAGTCTGCTGCCAGACAAAGAGCTGGAATGTAGTGTAAATGTAAAGAGCTGACTTGCAGCCTCTGGGCTTCCAGCATCTGTTTTAAAATGAGGTTTTTTTTATTGCCGACATCATGTTTTGCAATGACTTAGTCTGCCAAATGTCTAACCTTCAAGGTTATGTGAAAGGCAGGAGCACTTAATCCAGTGTTTCCTGGGAGTTAAAAGGGCACTTTCTAACTGGTACCACCATCGCCCAGCGTAGTAGTTTGATTTATACTTGTTTTATTTAATTGCTCTTGAGATGTGGGTCTTGTCGGCCCTTGTGAAGGTGGTGGCCCATCCCTCTGAAGCCTGTGCATCTGTCTCAGTGCTGTAAGGGTAGGAGATCTGAGGAATTTTTGTCCCAGTGATAATGGGCTGGTGTAAGTGAATTTGAAAGTGTTCCCGTTGCTCCCCTCCTTCTGCGCGGTGGAGGTTTTGAGGGCTTTGTGACATGCTTTCCACAATGCCAAAAAAAATTATAATGTTTACTGTCACATTTTGATTTCTAGCTTCTAAACTAGATGAACTGCAAGAAAAATATAACCAGGCGATAGAGGAGAAAAAGCGACTAGTTTCGGAGGTGAAAGCTCTGAAGCTGCAGGTTGGTGACATTTGTGCAGTTGCATAATGTTGGGTACAGATGAGTTTGACAGATGAGATCATGGTGTGTTGTTTGTTCATCCCTTGTTTGCATTCAGCTGTATTTTACTTCCCACTGTACTGAAAAGGCAGAACAGTGTTTGCAGCACACATGGGCAAGGATTTGGGTTTGTTTTATGTTTTCAGTTTGGAACCTTACAAATGTTGAGAGCTGATGAGGACATAGGGATCCCTCTTTCCTCTTGAAGATTGATAGGCAGATCTTGGGCCATGTTAACAGTCCACTGACAAGATACTGGAGAATTCACAGCATGTAGAGAGATGTCAGCGTAAGAATGAGAGTGAAGCTATTGTAAGAATGGGAGAGACTGGGAAATTTTTTTAAAGAGTATGTTACTTGGCAGGAGTGAGAAACCTTCGTTGAATAGTCTCCAGTCTTTTGTCCTCCCCTCTGGAACCACTCTTCCCACTTCCATTGTCTTTTCAGCATTTCTTTATGTTTAAGAGCTCTCTTAACATCAGATTACTTATCAAGGAAAATAGGGAATGGGCAATAAATACTTGCCAAGCCAGTGCCCCACTTCCCATGCATGATTGCAAAAAATAATCTCCTCTTCTAATTCTCTCACCCCTCTGTGAAGCATCTTGGATTGTGATATTGCACTGAAGACTTTGCATAAATTTGTTCACAGTGCAAATTGAAGAAAAAAAAAAATCCTGCTGGGACTCATTGGCAGTCTTCCGCTCTTTGACCTCTTCCCTCTTCTAGCGATTAGAATCGCTTGTTTGTGACGACAGAAGTAGGCTGCTGAATTGAACCTTAATGGAATGAGCTAACTTGGGCTGGAAGCTTTTATTCTTTTTAAGTACCATCTTTAATTACAAAAACTCCTTTTTCTCTCAACACAGAATCCCTTCAGTGTGAAAGTAGGCAATTTATCCCATCGAGCCCCCACCAACCCTTCGAAGGGCATCCTGCACAGACCCACCCCCTACCCTGTCCCTATAACACTGAAGATAATGGACCTTGTCAAGTGCTTTAGTAAAGTCCATGTGGACAACATCTACTGCCTTACCCTCATCAATCATCTTTGGCACTCCGTCAAAAAGCTCAATCAAGTTTGCGAGACAAGACACTCCCTCCATAAAGCTATACGGACTATCCCTGATAATTCTATTCTCCAAATGCAAGTAAATCTTGTCCTCAAGAATCTTCTCCAGTAACTTCCCTACCACTAATGTATGGCTCACTGGCCTATAATTTCCCTAATTATCCCTGTTGCCCTTCTTGAACAAAAGAATAACATTGGCTATTCTTCAGCCTTCTCGGGCCACACCTGTGGCGAAAGAGGACTCAAAGATCTCTCAAGATCCTAGGATCTTATCAAAGTGAATTAAATTTTATTTTATTTGGTCAAGATTTTGTCATTTTGCCCCTGACAGCTTGCACTGCATGAATGCTTAACTCAAGGTCATTGCGAAAGATTGGCTTAAAGATCCCATTCCCACTTCCCTTCACTCTGTGAAAAATGGGTAGTGGGACCGTTTATTACAGAGTTCCTGTTGCCACTGTATTCTTCAAGTCAGTGCCTTCAGGCTGGGGTGAAGGAGACATTCTTGAACTCCTCTTCCAAACTCACTCACTAAATGTTCTTCGACCAAGGTTCAACAGTTGCAGTTCAGCAGCAACAAGAGTCACCGAGAAAGTGCTCCACAGCAGATTAGAGCCTCCACGTTTTCATGGCAGCAAGAGGGAACGCCACCTTGGGTACCTGAGAGCCCTGTTGGACAAGGATCACCTTCCTCTGTGTTTCCATGGGAGCAGGCAAGGTCTCCTCTGTACTACAATTCCAGAAGCCAGAAACAGAACTTCAACAAAGCCAATACCCTTGGATCGGAGTCCAGGAGTGGCCACCTCGGTCCCCTTGAAGTGTCTGCAAATGCTGAAGTGCAGGAATTGAGGAAAGAAAACCAAGGTACGGATGAAGGGTCTAGGCCCGAAACGTCAGCTTTTGTGCTCCTGAGATG
The DNA here is from genome assembly GCF_030684315.1 of Stegostoma tigrinum. Taxonomy (NCBI): domain Eukaryota; kingdom Metazoa; phylum Chordata; class Chondrichthyes; order Orectolobiformes; family Stegostomatidae; genus Stegostoma; species Stegostoma tigrinum. Next base: position 8,896,715 of record NC_081395.1, on the reverse strand, counting down.
CTGCTTGGCCTGCTGTGTTCATCCAGCCTCACATTTTGTTACCGTGATGTTCTGATGTTTTTGCATGTTGTTTAGATTTCTGCTGTCTCCTTTCTATCATGCAGATTCCACCACATTCCTGTTTAGCCAGTCTGGCAACCCACGTACTTGACAGTTACAGAAAGAAGGTGCAGTTATCTCATCTCTCATATTGAGATTTGTGGAAAGTAGCCCTCGGGGTGGGGGGGGAGAGAAGAGAGAGATATCGGATTGAATTATATTCCAATGATAACAGCACGAAATGCTGGAAAATGCCCACTCAGCAAGTCATTAGGGAGAGAGAGAGAGAGAAAGAAATAATGAACATTTTCAAAAAGGTCATTAAGCATGTGTAGAGTCAAGGAAATATGGGGTGTGGGGAATAAGAAGGAAGTATATAATGGTGTGGTGGGCAACGCAGAAGGATGCAATAAAAACAGAACAAAATACTGAAGCAAAAGATGCTTCCAAAAAGGTGTTAATGATGAGAGAGAGCCATTACTGCCTGCTGTCTGAGCATATAGGAGTCGCTGAGAGGAGGGGGTTGCAAGGTGATGGGGCAGACACTGGATTTCTTATGTGGGGGAATTTTGAGCGAAAGGGGAGGGATGTTAGTCTTCAAAGAGTGGAGCAGTATCTGGGCTGCTCCTCACTTCTCTAGATTTCTTCAGCAGAGCTTTTTTTTAAAAATATATTCTTATTACTTGACTTGAAAGCTGGGATTTTGTGAGAATTAATTCCAAGATGATATTTTACAGAGAAGGAATCCAAGGTAGACAGGGTGGTGAAGAAGGTGTTTGGTTCACTTGTCTTCATTGGTCAGTGCATTGAGTATAGGAGTTGGGATGTAATGTTGCAGTTGTACAGGACTTTGGTGAGGCTACTTTTGGAAAACTGCTTTAAATTCTGGTCTCCCTGCCATGGGAAAGATGTTGTGAAACTTGAAAGAGTGCAGGAAAGATTTACAAGGAAATTTGCTGGAGTTGGAGGGTTTGAGCTATAAGGAGAGGGCTATTTTCCTTGGAGTGTCGGAGGCTGAAGAGTGGCTTTATTGAGGTTTATAAAACCATGAGGAGTATGGATAGGGTAAATAGCTTATTTTTCCCCTTCTAGGGTAGGGGAGTCCAAAACTAGATGGGCATAGGTCTAAGGTGAGAAGGGAAAGATTTAAAAGAGGCCTAAAGGGCAATGTTTTCACACAGGGTGGTGCATGTGTGGAATGAGCTGCCAGAGGAAGTGGTGGAGGCTGGAACAATTACAACGTTTTAAAAGCATCTGGATGAGTATATGAATAGGAGGGGTTTGGAGGGATATGGGCCAAATGCTGGCAAATGTGACTAGATTAATATAGGATATTTGGATGGCGTGGACAAGTTGGACTGAAAGGTCTGTTTCTGTGCTGTACAACTATGTGAGCTGAAGCAAGAGTGGAACTGTGTATGTAGTACGTAAACAATTGGGTGTGTGAACAAGATGTGTTGATAGTGAAGGAGTGCTGGTGATTCAGAGACACCAATGCCCACAGGCATTTGATAAGACATCACACAAAAAGTCAGTTGGCAAAATATAGGCTCAGAGTTGTGGGTAATCCATCTCTCTCTGGATAGAGAATTGATTAACTTACAGAAAATAGTGGACATAAATTGGCCTTCTTTTCAGTTGGCATCTTGTAGGTGATTATTTGAGTGTCTCAAGAATGAGTGATGGAGACCTCAACTTTATATAATCTATACTAATGCCTTGGCCAAAGAGATCATGGGCACTATGCTCAGTTGCTGATAATACATAGCTACACAGAAGGTAAGCTATTAGTGGCTGCAAAGAGAGAGACAGGTTAAGTGAATTGTGAACAAGACTCTGAAGAAGAGTCAGCTAGGCTCAACGTTACCTTGATCTCTATTCATGGATGAAGTCTGACTTGTGATCGCCAGCATTTGTTGTTTTCAGCAAAATAAACGCGTTGATTGCAGGAAGATTGGAGTGCAAGAGTAAGAGTATCTCCTACACAGATGCTGCCAGACCTACTGAGCTTTTCCAGCAACTTTGTTTTTGTGCAAGAGTAAGGGTCTTGCTAAAATTGTTAGAAGGCTTTGGTGTGACTTCACCTGGATTGCTGTTTATTTGAAGAATGCTTTCCATTGGAGGAAATTCAGTGAATGTTCACAAGATTAGTCTCTGGAATTAAACAGTTGTCTTATGATGAGATTTTAACTAAGGTGGGGATTAGAGAATGAGGGGTGACCTCATTGAAATATTGAAGATTCTGAAGGTGATTATTAGGGTAGACACTGAGAGGTGATTCGTACTGGCTGGTGACTCTAGAACATGAGGGCAAAGTCTCAGGATAAGGGACCACTCATTTAGGATTGAGATGAGAACTTTCTTGCTGAAAGAGTTATGTATCTCAAAACAATACAGCTTCCAGAATCCTATTTTGGAATAAAAAGAAGTCAATATGTTTAAGGCTGAGATAAGTGGGTTTTTAGAATCTCTGTAATCTAGAGATGTTAAGAGTAGGCAGGCAAGTGGAGTTCAAGATTAACCTGGTTGTGTTTAAATGGCAGAGCAGGCCTAATGGGCCAAATGGTTTATTTCTGCTGCTATCTCTTGTGTTCTTGTAAACTTTTATTATATTTTAATATGAATAGCAAGTTTCAGTAGGTCATAACTGCTATTTAGTCATGTGCAAAATCCAAGAATGATTCTTTGCTTGCTATCATTTGCAGTGCTGCAGAGTACCATGTCTGAGCTGGAGGTTTGCGTTCAGTCCCAAGAGAAAGAGATTAAAAATCACCTGAACAAGTTGCAGGAGGTGCAGTCACATCTGGAGAAATCCAGAGCAGAGCTGGCAATGAAAGAACAAGCTTTGAGTAAGAGCAGAGATGATCTAATGAGAGCAACCATACAGCAAGAGCAGAACAACAACAAGGTTTGTCCTTCCTTTGGGAGTTGAGCTATACTTAACTGAGCTGCCTTACAAAATGAGATTGGAGCACAGAACTCTTAGTATAAAGCGCAGTGGGGTAACGTGAATGGCTGATGAAAATGATTAAATGCTGGGCTTCTGTCTCTGCGGCCTGGATTCAACACCAGTCTGTGCTTGATGGAATGAGCGTTTTCTCCACATTTGTGGACACAACTTAAGTTGGGTTGAGTTACTTTATTTTCACAAAGTAGGGAGTGGAGTTCTACTGTGCACTTAGCCTATTCAGCTGAGGAGGTTTCATAGGACAATATAAAGGGAACTTTACTGTGTCTAACTCTATGCTGTATATGTTCCGGGAGTGTTTTGTGGGACCGCTGTGGATGGGACTTTACTTCCAGTTTCAAAGAATAGAGAGAGCTTTTCTGTTTGTAACCTTATGTTGTACCTGTCCTAGGAGAGTTTGAGGATGGTGTAGAGGAAACTTCTTTTTCTTTGTTACAGTGCATTATTGAAAGGGTATTCTTTATCTATGACGAAATTTCTCTTGCACCTGCGTACAGAAAATGTTTTTTTTTTAATCTTGTATGTGTTGAAATGGCGTGGCTATTAGAGAATGAAGTTGGGTTTTTTATATATTTTGTCATGCTAGTGTGTAGTGCTGGAGCAGAAGCTGAAGCAGGTTTCTGAGGAGCTGAGCTGTCAGAGACAGAATGCAGAAAGTGTTCGACGCCTGATGGAACAAAAGTCTAAGGACAAGGAGAAAGAACACCAACAGGTTAGAATAAATAGTTTCGTGTAGAATGAGAGTAGTCTCTACAAACTATTCTCTCATCCTTCCATTACCTATTACCTTGCTGTCTTGCTGTGTATTGGAGTTGTCTCCAGCTCACACTTTCTCTGGACACCCCATTCTTTACAAAGTCCACTTGAGATGTGAGAATCGATTTAAATGGGGTTCAACTGTTGGCCTGGTTCCACAGGCACCAGCAGTTCTCATGTAGAAAGTGGGCCTGTAAAAATGTGGGTGGAACAGCCAAGCCTCATGCTCTTAAACAACACTTCTAGTACTTTGCAGCATTCTGTGGTGGTTGGGAGCAGGTGTCTGGCTGGTTTTCCGCTGCTAATCCAGAGGTGCATTTCTGGAGTCCCAGATGCTACACGCTGAGATTGGGTTTCTTGCAACAGAATGGACTAAGTGACGTAAGGCTTGTGTGAAGGTGTACACTGGATTACTTACAAAGATCGGTAACTTTGCATTATCACATGGTTAAAATGTGATATGCCAGTACATGAGAACTGTTGTGTTAGTCAGCACTAATCGTGGAAATATAGCTGATGAATGAATATAATTCTCACCTCTCTACCTATTAGGAGCTGTCCGATCAGCAACTTGCGTATCGTAACCTCGAACATCAATGCAAGCAAGAGAAAAACCAATTAAACCAGGAGATCCAGAAGCTCAAGAACGAACATCTGGCTTTACAATCTACAATTGATAAAGTAAGCGAAGCTAATGTGATATTGTCATACAGCATGGAAACAGACCCTTTGGTCCAACCAGCCCATGCCGAACATAATCCTGATCTGAACGAGTCTTGCCTGCATACCTCCAAACCTTTCCTATTCATGTTCTTACTTAAGTGTCCTAACTGTGCCTGCATCCACCACTTCCTCGGGAAGTTCATTTCACACACGAACTACCCTCTTTTTTTAATTTGCGCTTTGTGTCTTTTTAAATCTCTCTACTCTCACCTTAAAAATATGGCCCCAGTCTTGAGATCCTCCATCCTAGGGAAAAGATCCACCATTAACCCTACCTGTATGCCTCGTGATTTTATAAACCTCAATAAAGTCACCTCTCAGCCTTCTGCGCTCCAGACCCAATTGATTCTGTGATGGTTTAAAGAAAGAATTTCATTCAGTATTGGGGTCAGATTTTTATGATAAAGCTTACATTTTAAAGTGCAAGTTTGCTCAACAAAAGGAGCTTTCATAAACATGGTTGTTTTACTTGTGATTATACTTTTTGCTGAGGTTGTGGAGACCGTGGCTGGTGGCTCAGTGCTTAGCGCTGCTGTCTCACAGCACCAGGGACCCAGGTTCGATCCCACCCTCGGGCAACTGTCTGTGTGGTGTTTACACATTCTCCCCATGTCTGCGTGGGTTTCTCCAGGTGCTTCGGTTCCTCTCTCAGTCCAAAGATGTGCAGGTTAGGTGGATTGGCCATGCTAAATTGCCTATAGTGCCTAGGGTGGGAAATGCAGCCTGCTTCCATACTGTAGGGATTCTATTACCTTGAGTGGAGACTGTTGTTTACTGTAAGAACCAGATTACTGAAACAACCTGTTCCTTTGCTGTACGTTTCTCTGTGATCCTTCAATGGCACTTAATAGAGAGCACAGCTTTGTGCGGAACTGTGGATCAGCCTCCATCCTGACCTTTGCTTGATTTTTATGAAATCTGACGGCCACATTCCCACCCTGTGTAACCCATGTTCTATTCGATAGAAAGTAAAAGAGAGGGAACAAGATCTTGTGAAAAATGTTCACTGGATTAATTCTGATTTGTTGATAAATGATCTGGATGAAATTACTTGGGACATCTCAAATCTTGCAGATGCCCCTGATCTTGGTTAAATATTTTCTGGGCTGGGTAACTCTACGTTTGACAGGATGGTTCTTGTGAGCTAATGTCACTTCTTTTCTGACAGATGGCAGCACAGAGACAGCAGGTGGACAGAGAGTTGGCAGAAGTCAAAGCTAATTTTCACTCCGCAGAAAAGGAACTAGTGACTTACCAAAGAAAAGGGGAGACTCTGCAGAAAAGTCTCCAGGTGATGTTTATCGTGGATGTTGCTGTATTTTAACAAACCTGCCTTTTCAATGGTAATTGCAACTTGTCTATTTTTCATGTTCCCTGCTATGGAAATGAAAACTGGATGTGCCAATTAACCTTGGAATCAGTTACTCCGTGTGTAACAGCATGGGAACAAGAGTAGGCTATTCAGCCTGTCAAGCCTGCTTCACCGTTTGCTTAGATTATAGCTGTTCATCTACTTCAGTGCACTATCCCTTGTAGTTACTGGTCTCCAGAAACCTGTCAGTTCCTGTCTTGAGCATGCTTCATGATTGATTGAGTTCCACAGCCCTCTGAGGTAAAAAAAATTACAAAGATTCACCATCTTCTGAATGAACAGATTCCTCCTCCTCCTCCTCCTCTGTGTTATGTGGCTGGTCCCGAGATTACTTCCGCAGGTCCCTGCCTCCCTTGGTGCCCTCCCGGCCTGGCGTGGTGGCTTTCCCATCCAGTGGAGCAGCCTCCCGGCATGGCATCCTCATCCACTATGGTGGTCTGATGCGATCTCCCAGTCTCATGATCCCCAAGGTGAAGCCCGGTGCCAGTCTGAAGCGAAGGATCCAGTGCAGACTGGAGACTAGGTGCCAGGGTGGTATGGGTTGGAAAGACACTGTTCTGGACTTTTATTTCTGCAATGCTGGGCATATTATGTCTATTTTCTAAGATCTTGTAACTTAAGAGGCTGTACCCGGATACTTTTGTACCTAGGATAGCAACATATGAACTTTTCACTGCACTCATTGCATATATTTGACAATAAAGCTAATTCATTCATTCACATACTAGCCAGGGAAATATCTGATCTATGCCCACCCTGCCCCGTCCTGTAAGAATTTTAAGTTTCAATGGAATCAAGTCCACTCTTAATGAAATCAGCATACTATTTGCCTTTCTAATCACATGATGTGACTTCAGTTCAATCAGATCTGTGACTTTAATCTGCAGATTTACCTTTGCCCTGATATGTTACAGTTTACGAAAACCTTTTGATCTCAGATTAAAAATGATTAAAAATCATCAAACATCGTTGTTAAGAGTTCCAAGTCCTGCCACCCTTGCAGTAGAAACGTTGTTTAACGTCACTCCTGAAAGGACTGGCTCTGAATTTTAAACTATGTACTGTATGCATAGGCATTCCGGACATCTCCTCTATCTGTTCCCCTTTGATGTTATGGAACATCAATCCAATCCAATCACCCCTTCTAATTCCAAACCTCATTTGTGAAATTGCACTTGGGTCAAGCCTGCCCTCTATATTTCCAATACCTTTTTAAGGGGTCCAGATGAAAATTAGGTGGGAAGGAGAAACAAATGATCTGGCAAGCCGGCAGCCTTCATGACTTGATCCAAGATCATAGTGTAGGTTCATAATTCCGTGAAAGTGGAGTTGCAGGTTGACAGGGTAGTGAAGAAAGCATTTGGTGCATTTGCCTTTCTTGAACATTACATTGAGTATAGGAGTTGGGATTTATTGTCAAGTGTACCGAAGTGCAGTGAGAAGTTTTGTTTACAAGCAGTACAGGCAGAGCATAGTAACAAGATTGTACAGGTCAAAAAGTCTTAAAAGCATACTGGTTACATTGCATATGGTGTGCACAAGGTGAGATCAATGTTAGCAAGATCAGCATTATTTGAGGCTAGAGAGTCCATTCGTCAGTCTAATAACGGCTGGGAAGAATCTGTTCCTGAACCTGTTGGTGTGTGTGTTCAGGCTTCTGTATCTTCTGCCTGAAGGAAGAGGTTGGAGGAGATCATTGCTGGATTGCGATGGATCTTTGTTGACAACCTTTCAGTGGCAGCAAGCTGTGTAACTAGAGACCATGGATGGAAGGTGGCTTCCATGATGGTCTGGGCTGTGCTTCTGTAGCTTCTCACGGTTCTAGGCAGAGCAGTTGCCATACCAGGCTGTTAGGCACCAGGACAGTACGCGTTCAATGGTGCACCTGCAGAAGAGATCACATTGCAGCTGTATAGGACATTTGGTTAAGCCATTTTTAGAATAGTGTGTTCAGTTCTGATCTCCCTGCAATAGGAAAGATGTTGTGAAACTTGAAAGGGTGCAGAAAAGATTTACAAGGATGTTGCCAGGGTCAGAGGGTTTGAGCGATAGGGAGAAGATGAATATACTGGGGCTGTTTTCCCTGGAGCTTCGGAGGCTGAAGGGTGACGTTATTGAAGTTTATAAAATCACGACGAGCATGGATAGCAGTGAACAACCAAGGTCTTACCCCCAGGGTAGAAGTGTTCAAAAGTAGGGTGCATAGGTTTAATGTAAATGGGGAAACTTTTTCTGCAGAGGGTGGTGCATATATGGAATGAACTGCCAGAGGATGTGGTGGAGGTTGGTACAACGTTTAACAGGCATCTGGAGGGACATAGGAATAGGAAGGGTTTGGAGGGATATGGGCCAAATGCTGGAAATTAGGACTAGATTAATTTGGGATATCTGGTTGGCGTGGATAAATTGGACCAAAGGGCCTGTTTCCATCCTGTTCACCTCTCTGACTACATGCGCTGGCATATAATTTCACCAGTGTTTCTTTAACGTCTAGGTGTTGGGGTAAAGGTTATTGTAGGTTTATCATCAGCTTTATTCACTTTTCTGTTTGTGACTTTTTCTCCCATCCTTCAGGAAGCACTGGAGGCGAAAGACCGCTTTGGTACCCGGCACGACCAAAGCACTCAAAGAATCATGCACCTGGAAGCACAACTGAAAAAGCTGCACAAAGAGCTGGCTCTGAGTCAGAAATTGAGAGAAGGAGCTAAAAGTGAGTCTATTACTCAAAAAATGCCTTAACTGTTGTAGTTCTTAATGTTGTATGCTCCCCAGTAAAATTAAGGAAGTCTTGTCTTATCAGTGATTTAAGAGTGTTAACTCCTGGCCCTTCACAGTGGCTCGCACTGCTGCCTCGCAACAGCAGGGACCTGGGTTCAATTCTACCCTCTGGTAACTGTGTGGAACTCGCACGTTCTCCCTTTGTCTGCATGGGTTTACTCCAGGTGCTCCGGTTTCCTCCCACAAAGATGTGCAGGTCAGGGTGATTTGGTCATGCTAAATTGCTCCATAGTATTCAGGGATTTGTACATTAGGACGGTTATAGAGGGGTGGGTGCTCTGAAGGTTGGTGTGGACTTGTTAGGCCGAATGGCCTGTTTCCACTCTATAGGGATCCTATGATCTATGAACTCAACATGAGTGACTGATGAGCTAAATTCCTGTTATTTTAATAGGCAAATATGGGCTTTCTGGTTGGTGCTTGCTCTGTGTGTGCTGGTACTGAAAGCCTTGACCAGTGCCATCATTTTGGAGGTTTTACTTTGGGATAGAACAGGATGAATTTTGTGAATGGGTAAAAGCTGAGCTGTCTGTGTCTTGTACCCACTTCGCATTAACATGCTGACTCTATCAGGCTTTGTGTGACTGGAGCCGAGTCCACAGTGTGAGTGAGCCTTTATCGGAGGGAGAAATGGTGCGTGAGCAGATTTTTAATTGCAGTAGGCTGAATCATGAGTTGTATACTTACCAATGAACAATGCACTCATGAAATGTCTATGTACAGAGACACTGCTCAATTGTTGTATCATTTAGGCTTTTGGCCCAGATTTCACTATATATAAAAACATAGCCTACTCTTGTTCCTATTTTCTATTTACTCATTTGTGTCTCCTCTGCCATAGTGTGATCATAGCTGACTATCCAACTAAGTATCCTGCTCCAGCTTTGGCCTGTTACCCTTTGATAGCTTTAGCTCCAAAGACAGACTATATCTATCTCCCTCTTGAAAGCATTTATGCTTTGGCCTCAGCAGAGTAAGGACTGGTGATTGTGATAATATGCCTCTTTAAGAGGGATTTGTCTATCCTGGTTCTCTTGAAAGGTGGTGCTGAGGTGACTGTTCTGTGGAAAGCAGAGTAAATGGCTTTGGGTTTTGTTTACTTACATGAGACAAAAGAAGCACGAGTGGGTGGAATCAGGCTCGCACAGGCCCGTGGTTTTCGGCTTTGCTTTCGGTGGTTGAAGATGGGGGTTTTGGAATTGAAGCTGCTAAATACGGCCCCTTCTCTTTTGCTGTGCAATAACTTGATTTCTTTCTTAGCTGCTAAATTCATTCTGTCGGTTTTCCTTCTTTTGGACAAGGGGAAATAGCAAGTGATGGAAATTTGTTTAGCTGAATTTGCCTTTCCCAAGGGTGTGTTTATGGGATGCTGCTATATTGGAACAGTTGGTGAGTGGTGGTTAAAAGCAATGAATTATTTTGTTTAAGTATTTTGATAGATTAGAGTTATGCCCATTCTTCTTCTTCTTGTTTGTATTTTAATTATGATATAAGAATAAAGTGTGTTTTGCTTAAAGCCTAGTAGTTTGATCCATCGAATCACACCTGGAATCAGCACCTTACAATTTGCCTTTAAATGAGCTAAAAGTTAGAGTCTAGACTCATCTCCTTGATATGTTTTGAGAGAATTTGGACTGTTCCATAACTTGATAATCCACTGGTTTTTGCTTTTTTGACAGGGTGCACAGTTATTATCACCATTACAAACTTAGCAAAGTTTAATTTTGTTTTCTTTTAATTTTAGCGGAGAACCTAGCTCTTGTATCCAAACTTTATGACCTTCAAAAGAAACTGGATTGTGCATTCCAACCTGACTCCAGGAGCATGGGACTGTCGCCAGTGGGGTGCGAGCTGAACAGCTGTGATGGGAATGAGGTCAACAAGTGTGATGTAGGTGAAGAGCAAGACAACCATCAATCAAAAGATGAGCAACCTGATAAAGTAGAACTGGTTGTGGGATTGTCACTAAAAGCAGAAGAAGAAATATTGGACTGGACAGAAGGAAGTCGACTTGGAGAATTGGAGCTGTCAATGAAGCCTGTTAACTTGGACCAAGACAGTGGCACCAATCTGGAAGGAGATCCAGATTTAAACATTGAAGTAATATCTGAAGTTGTGCAAAGTGGAACATTGATAGAATCCCACAGATTGGAAGAAGCAAGGAATGTCCTTCCACACCCTGGGGAGAATGTGACATCACGACTCCAGGAATTCAACAAAGAGACCAAGGAGGAATTCAAAGCGGATGGGGTGGAAAATACAGCTGTGCCCAGAGAGCCTGTAGAGAAAGATGAGGGGACAGCTGACTTGCTTGATAAACCAATTACGGTGTCTGTACGTCTAAGAGAATGTGAGTTAGAATTGGATGCAGTAAAGTCAGAAAAGCAGATGTTACAGCAGGAGCTGGATGATGTGAAGCAAGCACTTGATAGCAAAGTGATTGAAAGCCAGAAAAATCAGCAAACTATTGTGGAGCTGAGACACAAGCTAAAGAAGGCAACGCAAATAAGCACTGCAGAGACTGAGCACTCCGCTCCGCTGGTTACTGTACAGGCAGGACAGATCAGTGCCCTGGAAAAAGACCTTAAGCATAAGAGAGTCAAGGTGGCAGGGCTGCAAGAGACCAGTAAGTTGCTGGAGCTGGAGTGCAGTAAAATCTCGGATCTAACGACATTGATTGATGGCCGTATGAGACCAAATGAGGATGAAATTCAGATTCTGCAAAATGCTGCATCTAAGAAGATACAGCGGCTTGAGCAAGAAATAGTGGATCTTGACAGTGAAAAGAGCTGCATCGAGGAAATCATGAAAGAAAGCAGCGGGGCACTTATTGTTGCTGATGAGAGCCGTGGCCCTCTCCTGGAAAATCTACAACACCAAGATGCTGAAAACCTTGAGGTTAACGAGACCTTTCCCAATCATCTGCATTGTGACTCAGGAGAAGCACTGGAGCAGAAACTGAACGAGGAGAGAAATCTTTCTGTGGAGGTTGTCAAGACGGGCAACACGAGTAGCTACGAGAGAGACACGAGCGAGCTCTTCCTGGAAAATGAGAGAGACAGTCGAGAGCGGTTCCTGGAACGCTTGAGGCGCAAAGTTGCTGAGCAACTTGAGTTTGACAAGCAGTCACTCGAACATTTAAAACAACTAAGTGAACTTAAGAAAAAATGTCAAGAGCTGACCACCGAGAAGGAGCAAGAAGAAAAAGCCAAAAGACATGCTGAGGAAAAATTTGACAATCTGCAGTCGAGAATTCACAGGGAAACACAGCAGTTAACAGTTGCGCTGGAAATCCAAAGTAAGAACATTGAGGGTCTTCTCCTGAGCATGGAAGAGAAGGACCAGACCATTCAGGTTTTGAATGGACGCCTGCAAGATACTTTCAATGTTCTGTCATGCCTTCAAAAGGAGAATTGTGATCTGAAAGCCAATCTGAAGATAGTTTTGCAGTCCGAGCAGAAGTATGCTGACAATGCAGTTTTATCCAGGGATGCCGTGCTGGAACAAACCAGTGAAGGGTCGCTTCCTCAGGGCAATCCAAGCTGGAGTGAAAGTGGCAATATGTTGCCCATGCAAAGCTTGGGATTGGGTGAGCAAGCTGCCATAATAAATGGAGGAGCGGTACCTGCTGATGGAACGGTTCAAAATTCTGAGCCCGGCCACGGTGAAGATGCCTTTGATACTCTGCTTCGGCCTGAAAAGCAATCATTTTTGGCTCTGGAGCATCAGTGTGAAGAAGCAGAGGTGCCCTCTGTGTCAGAACTGAAAGATGATCCTGAAATGCGGGCGCAGCAGAACACACCTTGCTGCCAAAGCCTGTTTAATCCAGTGTCGGCTGTGCGGAGAGACCAGAGGGTAAGTTCTGTTCCATCTACAAGGCCACCCTCTGACGTACCTGTGGTAACCTCAGCAGTTGGTTCTGTGCGTCAGGATCTAACTGAGCTGCCACAGGGTATTGAAAACCAAAGGCAACTTGTGGAACTGAATTCTGCCATCATTCCTCTGCTCAATGTTGCCCAGCATTCGCAGAACCTCTGGCACTGCAATGGCTTGCAGGGGACGATTGATACATTGCAGAAGGAGTTGTCAGCCTTGCCTATAAAGCAGTTTTGTGATGAAACTGAAACACAAATCGAGGAGGGAGCAATAGAAGTTGCTGATTCTAAGCTTGCTCTTGCTTTTGAAGGAAAGAAGCCGGTTGACGAATTGAGAACAGAGGAAGAGCTAGTTGAAGAAGTGGAAAGGGTAATAGGCAGGTTGACTGATGCCTTAAACATTTCAGAAGAGGAGCTCAAAGAGACAAAGCAATTGAACCAGCAAATGGTCAGCAATTTGAACAAGGAATTAAATCTCTTGCGTTCAAAATGTACTATTCTGGAACAAGAAAAGGAGCAGCTTTGTTTGGAAGTTCAGGAAGCCCAGGAGGCAGCTGGTGACCAGCTGTCTGCGAAAGAAGACTTGATGAGTGCAATCCAATCCAGTGAGGCCCGGCTTAGAACAAGTACTGAAGAGAAGAACCGCCTAAAGCAAGAGTTGAAGGCTCTGCGCAGTTGGAAGCAGAAGGTTCTGGAAGGTGTCGCTGGCTCGGAATCCTGGCAAGAAAGTGGCCAGGGAGAACCATGTGTAATGCAGGAGTCTGTACTAGAGATGAGCAACCAGATCCAGCAACTAGAAGAAGAAAGCAAGACTCTGAAAAATGCAGTTGAAATTGCAAAGTACTCCCAGAAACAGCTCCAGAAAGAATTGGAGACAATTCAGTCCGAAAAGTCAGCGCTGCAAAATCAGGTGCTGTACACGGCTATTTTTTCTCCTGTTTATTTTCCCCATTTCTTTTCCTGCAGGTGCCAAATACCACAGGACTATGACTTGTGTTACATGTGCTGGTGACTTGGCCTCTCGAGCTTGCGCTGGTTTCAGTAAGATTTCAGCTGATCTAATTGCTCCATATTCCCATCTGCCTACAATAACCTTTCCAGTTTTCTCACCCCCTCCGTGCTTATCAAGAACCTATTTATCTTTAAAAATATTCAAAGATTATGCTTCCACTATCTTTTCAGGAAAGTGCACCAAAGGCTGAATAATTTCAGGCAGGGAGCAATGTGGAGGTAGGATTCTGACTGATATCATCAGGGTCAAGGTCAGAAGTCACATGTCATCAGGTTATAGCCCAACAGGTTCATCTGAAATCCTAAGCCCTCAGAACGCCGCTCCCTCGACAGGTGAAGTGAAGAGGTGAACATAGACGCAGAATCCACAGGCTGAGCGACCAAAATATTGCACAAGTGGTATGAGTGGAGTGATGATAGGCTGAACAAAAAGTCTCCGCAGGCAATCAAAAGCAGCAGTCGAAGTGAACAAAGTACAGCAAGTGAAGGGATGATTTGTTAATGTCTGCCATCTTGGGTCATTTAGCACCGTCAAGACAGAACGAGGCCAGCGCACGCAGAGACACAGTGAGACATCTCCCGTACTCAGGGTGGCAGACGTTAAAGCATTGTCTCTTCGCTTGCTGCTTGGCTGATGTCAGTTTGCCCTCGTCGTCTGATGCTTTTTACTGCCTGCGGAGGCTTGTTTGGTCTATTGACAGTCCACTCATACCATTTGTGTAACCTTTTTGGTCTCTTTGCCTGTGTGCTTCGCTTCGCTTTGCCTGACGAGGGGGCAGGGCTCTGATGATGGGTTGTGATCTCAGATGAACCTCTCGTGACTTCTGACCTTGTTCATCCCTGTCCTACACCAGCACCTCCACGTCAGGCTTACGTTAGGAGAGGATGATAGTTCAGCAGCCCGGCTCCTGTGTTGAACATTGTCAAGTACGCCCAAGGTCTGCATTTGATGGTTCCCTTGGGCGTTTCATTTTCGCACCGATACATCCTCTTCTGTGCAGCCAGAGTCTTTGCCCAAACACAGTTTTTTTTTTAAATTATTCACCGTCTGAGCTTCTCAAAGTCGTGTTTCAAGCCCGTGCTAAAATGAGAATATGGAACTGTAGCAGGCATAGGACGTTCAGTCCATAACGCAAACCTCTAGTCAGGTCATGTCTGATCACGTGGTGCAAACTCCTGTTTCCCTGCATGTGCCCTGTCACCCCTGACACCATTGCCAATCAAAAATATTTCAATGCGTGGACTTTGAGCTGACTGGTTAGTCGTTAAACGGGCATTTGGCACAGCATGCAAGGGCACTTTAAATTACTGCTGTTCGATTGCAGTTTGTACTCAAGCAGGGCCAGTCTCGAAGTTCCTGAAATAGGCATGCTTTCATCACCTGTCTGAACGCTACTTGCAGGTGGAACATCTGCAGAAAATGGTCGTTGAGCTGAACAAAGAAAAGATGGAACTGCATGCCAAGTTGAAGCTGTGGGAAAGAAACACTACTATCAAAGACGACGTGCCCAAGGAGGTTCTGTGGGCAAATGATCTTCACGAGGACATCCGGCCAGTAGGCAACCAGCAGCAGGGTATCATTTTAATTACCTTTTTTGAGATCTGTTAATGATGTTGGATTGTGCAGGTTTCAAACACAGATGGGTATGTTCTTTTGTATTTGAACACTACATGCGATTCTGCCCTCCCTGATGTTGGAAGAATGTTGTAAAACTTGCAAATCTTTTCTGAACCCTTTCGAGGATGTTGCTGGGTTTGGAGGGTGTGAGCTACAGGGAGAGGCTGAATAGGTTGGGGCTATTTTCCCTGGAGCATCAAAGGCTGAGGGGTAACTTTTATAGAGGTTTATAAAATCGTGAGGAGAATGGTTAGGGTGAATAGCCAAGGTCTTTTCCCCAGGATAGGAGAGCCCAAAACTAGAGGGGCATAGGTTTAAGGTGAGAGGGGAAAGATTTAAAAGGGACCTAAGGGGCAACTTTTTCACGCAGAGGGTGGTGCGTGTATGGAATGAGGAAGTGGCGGAGGCTGGTACAATTTCAACATTTAAAAGGCAACTGCATGGGGACTTGAATAGGAAGGGTTTAGAGGGATAGGGGCCAAACGCTGGCAAATGGGAACAAGATTGATTTACGATATCTGGTCAGCATGGATGGGTTGAGCAGAGGGGTCTGTTTGTATGCTGTACAACTCTATGACTCTTTGGTCTTGAGTGAATTACTGTAAGATGACTATATAGTGTTGTGAAGAGACGCAGACCCTACCATTTTGGTTCTGGGCCCTTTCACTCTCTCGAGCTGATGGCTGTGGTTAGGCCACCACAGTTACCCTCCTGTTCAGAGACAGCAGATGGAGAAGAATCATTCCAATGTTATCGCTGCCTTTGGCGCCTCATCTCAAAAGAGCCCCTCACTCACCAGATTCATGGCATAAGAACAATATCTTAACTGAGGCTAAAGCTTTTTGACTGAAACTTTTCAGATCTCCTGATTTCCAGAGGGAAGCCTCTTTTCCTTTTTGGGACCCAGTGGTAGATATTGTCAGGTTTGACATGGACGAACAAGGTATTGAATTACGTTCTGGTCGATTTAACTTGTTTCTGTACATTTATTCTAAACGTTGTTTTAGTTTTCTCTTGAATTGCATGTAAAGCCAAAATGTTTGTATTTATGATTAGTTCATATGCATTGAAGGTAAGCGATTGTATGCCTCAATAGCTGGATGCTTTCTGGACACTTAAGTGTTCATTTTTGCTTCAGCTGTAACAGTTTTTTCCTCCACCAGAACTTGTACGTAATCTAATTTAATACTTTGACAAGTATCCAGTTTGTATCACCACAAGAGATGTAGTTTTTCCAACATTTAAACCAAGGCCCTGCCTGTTCAGAAGTGTGGTTAAATTATACTATTCAGTTTTGCGATGGTAACTGTCCCAGTGGCTGGTCAAGTTTTCACTCTTTGTCTGACGTCACTGAAAGACCCCTAGCTGCATTTTTCCAAATGTCTTTTAAATGTTTTAATTGTACCCACATCCACCACTTCCTCTGGAAGTTCATTCTGCACAAAAAGACCCTCTGTGTAAAAGAGAAACAAAAATTGCCCCTCGTATCTATTAAAATCTTTCTCGTCTCACCTTAAAGATGTGCTTCCTACTTTTGAAATCCCCCCACCTATAGAAAAGACCTTTAACCCTATCCGTGCCCCTTACTATTTGATAAAATTCTATCGGGTTGCCTGTCAATGTCCCACGCTGAAGGTGTTTAAAAAAAAAAGTCCAAGCCTATATCCCTATAGTTCAAACGCAGAACTAACAGGGAGAGGCTGAAAAGGCTGCAGCTATTTTGTATGTGAAGCAATTTGCCCTGTTCTGTTCCTGTTCGACTTTGGACCGGGCCAAAAATGATTGAATGTGAAACCAGCTGAGAAATTTCCATAGGAGATGGCAATGAATTTCTTTGCAAATTTGTAAATTAACAAATTCTCCTGTGGGCTTTATTTTCATTCAGGAATTTGTATCAGTTTTAATAAGAATGATAAAATGCACAAGTACAGCAGAACAGAAACCAAAGCTAACAAATTGTGAAGCTGGATGAACACAGCAGGCCAAGCAGCATCTCAGGAGCACAAAAGCTGACGTTTCAGGCCTAGACCCTTCTTCAGAGAGGGGGATGGGGAGAGGGTTATGGAATAAATAGGGAGAGAGGGGGAGGCGGACCGAAGATGGAGAGAAAAGAAGATAGGTGGATTACAAGAGAGTTGCAGTGGGAGAGAGATTCCCTGAGGTTGGTCCGGAGGGAGGAGGGTAACTTCTTCAGGTTAGGCATTCTGGAAGAAGCTTCGCAGTGAGGTTAAAATTGTTTCAGAGATAATGGGAACTGCAGATGCTGGAGAATCCAAGATAATAAAGTGTTAAGCTGGATGAACACAGCAGACAATTTTAACCTCACTGCGAAGCCTCTTCCAGGGATGCCTAACCTGAAGAAGTTACCCTCCTCCCTCCGGACCAACCTCAGGGAATCTCTCTCCCACTGCAACTCTCTTGTAATCCACCTATCTTCTTTTCTCTCCATCTTCGGTCCGCCTCCCCCTCCCTCCCTATTTATTCCAGAACCCTCTCCCCATCCCCCTCTCTGATGAAGGGTCTAGGCCCGAAACGTCAGCTTTTGTGCTTCTGAGATGCTGCTTGACCTGCTGTGTTCATCCAGCTTCACACTTTGTTATTTTGGATTCTCCAGCATCTGCAGTTCCTATTATCACTGAAACCAAAGCTCTATTTTTTAATATAATAAAATGTGAGGCTGGATGAACACAGCAGGCCAAGCAGCATCTCAGGAGCACAAAAGCTGACGTTTCGGGCCTAGACCCTTCATCAGAGAGGGGGATGGGGAGAGGGAACTGGAATAAATAGGGAGAGAGGGGGAGGCGGACCGAAGATGGAGAGTAAAGAAGATAGGTGGAGAGAGTATAGGTAGGGAGGGGATAGGTCAGTCCAAAGAAGACGGACAGGTCAAGGAGGTGGGATGAGGTTAGTAGGTAGGAAATGGAGGTGCGGCTTGGGGTGGGAGGAAGGGATGGGTGAGAGGAAGAACCGGTTAGGGAGGCAGAGACAGGTTGGACTGGTTTTGGGATGCAGTGCGTGGGGGGGGAAGAGCTGGGCTGGTTGTGTGGTGCAGTGGGGGGAGGGGACGAACTGGGCTGGTTTAGGGATGCAGTAGGGGAAGGGGAGATTTTGAAACTGGTGAAGTCCACATTGATACCATTAGGCTGCAGGGTTCCCAGGCGGAATGTGAGTTGCTGTTCCTGCAACCTTCGGGTGGCATCAATGTGGCAGTGCAGGAGGCCCATGATGGACATGTCATCTAGAGAATGGGAGGGGGAGTGGAAATGGTTTGCGACTGGGAGGTGCAGTTGTTTGTTGCAAACTGAGCGGAGGTGTTCTGCAAAGCGGTCTCCAAGCCTCCGCTTGGTTTCCCCAATGTAGAGGAAGCCATACCGGGTACTTCCGCACCTACACAGGCCCCAAACCCCACCTCTTCCTCCGGTACATTGATGACTGTATCGGCGCCGCCTCTTGCTCCCCAGAGGAGCTCGAACAGTTCATCCAAAAAGCTGCTTGGCCTGCTGTGTTCATCCAGCCTCACATTTTATTATCTTGGAATTCTCCAGCATCTGCAGTTCCCATTATCTCTGACTCTATTTTTTAATGTTCAACTGGGGGTTTAGCCGCAAGAAAATATCTAATTTAGTGTACTCAGAAGCATTTTTTAATATAATTTTCTCATTTTTTCTGTAAGATACCGCGCAGGTAATAGCATGCAAACTTGGTGCTGATCTGGAGGCTTTGAGACAAACCGTTCAAGGGAAGAGTGAAGAGGTTGATTACAATCTGCTCAGCTACTCTGATTTACTGAACAAAGACCAAGAGCTAAAGATAGCTAACAAGACCTTGTCTAAAGCGGTGGAGCGTTTCTGTGATTGCAGGGCTGAAACTGTGGCTAGTGGTCAGTGGCCGACTGCAGGTTTGGAGCCGCGGTCCTCAGCTGAAGAGAGGAAGCCAGGCGTTGGACAGCGCATTGGTGGAGAACCTCCTCAGACAGCTGAACAGGACCAGACTGAGAGTAGTCACAGGTCAAAGGGGCGCACCAATCCTGAAAGACACTCAGTAAGATTAAATCCTGCAGAGCTTGCGATGCAAATCAATACTGCTGAACTTGCTGCCAGAATACAAAGGAATCGGCTATTCAGGCATCATCTGTCTGTAGCATTTGATGAAACGGAATATGAACCATATGGATTACCCGACGTCGTGCAAAAGGGTACGTTAATGACCTTATTTCCCTTCTCTTCTGCAGTTAACTCACCCTAAGGGCTAGTGATTTATGACCCCTTGAACTCTTTCAGGACAGCTACAACGTCAGGGTGAATATAGAGTAAAGCCCCTGCTACACGGTCCAACAAATGCCCAAACCCTTGCACTTGTGCTACTAAGGTAGATAGCACAACTACGGCAAGCTTTTTATTAACTGGCACTTGTAGGACCAGGCTTTTACCAGTTGATTGATCAGATATTCTGGTTGATCATAGGTCCACATAATGAAGTTTAAAAAAACACAAGGTAAAACAAAAGGTAATGCCGGAAGTATACATATCAATTTATTTACAACATAAATCACATAAATAAAAGTGCAACATTGCCTGAAATAAAACGATTGGCAGACAACCTTCTCACTCACACCCTCTGCTGACTACTTGTGATAATGTAATGAGCTTCTGGTATTTAGGGTATATAATTTTTGCTGGTTTATCAAGAGTACCAGTTAAAACAGTTTGCTTTAGTTATTTGTAACTTTTTTGAATGCAGTTTATGTGAAAAGTAAATCTGGTGGATTTGGTGGAATTCAGAGATGGGAACTTAAGCGCAGGAGTTTGAATTGCAGTCGCAGTTGCAACTTGCAATTTGGTGGGACCACCTTAAAAATCTGGCAAGGCACCTCCGACCTTTAAAAGGGAATTGGTTAAATACTTCAAAAAGACAAAGTTGGGGATAACAGTGACTGAATGGGACTAACTTAAAGGACTGCAGCAGACATAATGAGTGCATACTTCTGTTGGTGCTCTGATTATGTTTGATGTGCTTTCAGCTGTTGGTATTTCCAGACCCAAAACATAGTCACTGAAAATGCTAAAGAAACTCTATGCTTCTAGCAACATCTCTGGAGAGAGTTAGAGTCAATGAGTCCAGTATGACTCTTAATATTGAACATGATGCTCATTTCTTCTTTCCCCATATGCTGTCAGACCTGCAGCAATCTTCCACACACTGACATAATGCAATATGATTTCATTCTCTTTAGACGTGACATGCTTGAGTACATTAAGAAATATTTACATATTTTATTAATACATCTGAAAGTCTGCTCGTTGCAGCAAGGGTGTTGAGTCCTCTCGCATTTGAATAATCATAAAATGACTGAAAAATAATTTTTACAATCTACTGTACGATCTGATAGTTTTATTTTGGTACAGACTGATCAGTATGTTTTTAGTGAATGAAATATAATTTGGTATTGTGAAACTTAGAAAACCTTATCAAACTTATTGAGTCTTTATTTTTAAAGGAATGTTCTGTGGGTGTGGTACAATTCCTTGAAGTATTGGGGCCTTTTGCACATCTTTGCATTTACAGCACTCTCTCTAAATCGTTGATTGTCTCTTAGTCCTCGTCGGGTGTTGTATTGAAGCATTGTGAAGAACACTGTTCCTTACAGGTCAGAAGAGAGATTAATCCTGTGCAAAGTGCAAAACCTGACGGTGACATGAGCAAAGGCCTGATGTTAGCATGTATCATCAATTCAAACTGTATATTTAGAAATTAGCTTTCTTGGATCAGTAACAATCAGTGAACCTGGGAGATTTTGCTTTGTCGGGGTGGCCAGTTTGGAGAATGTTAATTGACGTAAAATATCATACAAACATAAGGATTAAACATGACTGAAATCAACAAATGCTGGAGATCTCAGTGGGTCAGGCAGCATCCACGGAAAGAAAGCAAACTAACGTTTCGAGTCTAGATAACTCTTCAATTCCAATAAATTCAGATTTGCTCCTAGCATTAATCATGATATGCATTTCAATTTCCCTGATCTTTTGTACCGTCTCAATCAATTCTGCTGAATTGGACTTATTTTTCAGCTGGCCATATCTCGATCCCAAGCCTGACTCTTTTTAAAAGTTTTTTTCTCTTCTTAACTATTTTTATCAAATATTTGTAAGCAATTTGTGAAGCTTCTTCTGGAGTACTGTGCGCAGTTCTGGACGCAATGCTAATAGAAGGATAGTAGTTAACTGAAGAGGGTTCAGAAGAGATTTACCAGGAAGTTCCGGGAATGGAGGGCTTCAGTTAGAGGGAGTGGCTGGACCGGCTGGGACCTTTTTAACTGGAACATAGGAGGTTGAGAGCTGACCTTTCTGGGGGTTTATAAAATCATGAGGGGTATAAATAAGCTGAAATAGCAAGGGTCTTTACCCTGGGGTGGGGTGGGGTATTTCAAAACTAGAGGGCATATTTTTTAAGATGAGGGGAGAAAGCTTTTAAAAAGGACCCGAGGGACGATTATTTTTTATATGAAGCGTTTCATGTGTGGAATGAACTTCCAGAGGAAGTGCTGGATGCAGGTACAGTTACAACGTATAAAAGACATTTGGATAAATACGTGAATAGGAATGGCTTGGAGGGATATGGGCCATACACAGGCAGGTGGGACTAGTTTATTTGGGAACATGTTCGGCATTGACTCGTTGTTCTGTTTCTGTGCTGTGTGATTATGACTCTGAGTTGGCAGTGATTTGTTCAAATCTGCACAATCCCTGTGAGTTCTGACGTTAGTTCTTCTATTTTCAGGCTTTGCAGATATCCCTTCCGGTCCTTCCTGCCCACATGTTTTGCGCCGAGCAACTCTAAACTCTACAGTTTGACCCCAGCAACAAAGCGAAGGGCAAACCCGATTTGTCTTCTTCAAGGTACTAGGTGTTAGCAGTAGGTACAGAACAATGAATCCTAACTGGCAGCGGTTGAAGGTTTCCAGATGAATGTTTCTTGGTCCTTTTATATAACGTGGCATCTGCTTACAGTCCTTGACCTAGTTTTTTTTAATATAAGGTATATATTTAGAATTTTTAAACAGTGAATGCAGATGGCTAACATGTCTGCCTCTCTGAGATTAATGAATCAGAATTTTAAGTTGCACAGTTTTTTGACACAATGGATTAATGGCAGGTTTCTTAATGTTTAAGTTCCTTCACTTGATCTTAACTTAATTTATTGGATGTTTATTTTTAAAGGAAGGTTCTGTCGGTGTGGCACATTTGCTTGATGTGTTGGGGCCTTTTCTTCCATGTACACTAACACACACCCTTGCATTTACAGCACTCTCTCTAAATCGTTGATTTATCTTTTAGTCCTCGTCAGGTGTTGTATTGAAGCATCGTGAAGAACACTGTGTTCCTTGCAGGTCAGAAGGGAGATTAATCCTGTGCAAAGTGCAAAACCTGACAGTGCCAAGAACAAAGGTCTGATGTTAGCATTTATCGTCAATTCAAAGTGTCTTTTGGTAACACGGAATTTGAGAATTGCTGGTAGAAGAGACATGCTGTTCAAGCTTTTATTTTGCACTCATCAGGACAGAAGCACGAGTACCAAATTGCAATGGGAGCAATAATTTGTGCTACATGAGAAAATTGATGATTTGGTTGGCATGTGGATTCTAAGTTGACTTGCCTGTATTGAATTTAAACAAAGGCTTGGGGGTAGCTGCTCCTGACACATTCTCCAATTTTTATACCAATTAATGCCCACTTGTCAGCCAAAGTACGCGTTTTTGTCTCACAAATGTGTAAATTGTTGTTCCTCTTATAATTTGATGTTCTTACAGTTCTGTCTTTGATTACAAGACAAAAATCCTCCTTTTTATATCAATGCTTGTCTGCTCATTTAAATGATAAATTCATCCTTTTGATCTTGTGCACAATAAGATTGGGATTAATTTTCACAGTGAGAGAAGTAACCATAAAAAGAAATATTGATCATTTGAACTTTCAGAAAGAAGGAAATCTTCCCAACTGTCTGCATCATATATCTAGTTTATGCAATTGGTGTAGGGATCCAGATGAATGGTTTGATTTATTCATGTTTTAATCGGGATTTTGATAAATGTGATGGACATTTTTTTATACCCTGATTTAAATAAATACTGTATCTCTGTTTCAGTGTTGTCATTTTCAGACTTTTTAATATGGATGAAAGTATTATTTTCTAGGGCTATTTTGTTCTGTAAAAATGTTTCCATTTTGGTTCAGTTACTCAATTCTGATGATGCACTAAAGGATATGTTACCCCTGAATACTTTGGTTTTGTACAGAACATGACTACAGATCTTGTATTACAGTTGTAAAGTGGACAAATAAATCATGTTCTGCTGTGGTTGCAAACATCATGATACACTCTATACTTCTGGATGAAGATATTGAATTTATTTTTATATGTTTCTACTTTCTGGTTGTGTTCCTGTTTTATATGAGCAACAGTCTCATAAGAGTTTATTTGTTGCCTTGTATCCACTGAGAGATGTGACAGTGTGTTATGATTCCATGCAGACAGTGCTGAGTTGGGTCTTCTTGATACATTTCTGATAAACTAACTGTAACAGGCTTTCATATCCAGATGAGACAAGTCAGTAAAATCTTGAGCAGTTTTGCTGTCTTGCACAACCTTAATAAACAATATTTAGTAATTTACAACGGCTCAGAGAATACATTGAATGAAAGATGGCAAGTAAACTGTAAAGAATTGTCTCAAACACTAAAATGCTATTGGAGATAAATATCTGTCGCTGTAACAGATAACTACCAGCACTGTCAGCAGGAATTTGGTATGGTAAATTCAAGTTGAATTAGACTACACAGCTTTACCTGCACAGAAACTAGGATATTCTGCATTCTGCAAAACATTGGAAGGCACATTTTACATTTAACAACAGAAAACTTCCTCCTCCTGAAATGGGACAGTTTATTTGAAATGTTTTCAGTTCACTTTTTTTTTTAGTCGCTTGGAGGTACACATTTTCACTCGTTTGGTGTGATTTGTTGAGATGGATTATAATTGTGATTTCATTCAATTAGTGAATAAACAAGAAATCCCACATGTTTTAACACTATAGGTTCTCTTCTGACATTCAAGCATCTACCATTGACGTGTCTTTCCAGCACAGTCTATGCCAGTGACTGTCCTGGCACCTTGTCTTAATCCGGGGATGATTAGCCTGAAAGCATCCATTTTATTTCAACTGTGGGGATGGGATGGTGTATTCCTGAAAGTTTGATATTTTGAGAATGACTGCTTCACTTTTTAGCGGTACTGATATCTGTTGGGTAGCTGGATAACCTCAAGATCCGTGGTACTTGGCCCTGCACTGAAACTATTCCTTGTGGAGGGTTCGAGCTGGTGTACGCTGGTTGGAGTCTCCCTCTGGTCAGTTGATTGTATGGGAGATACCATGAATTGGGATATTCATGTGACGCTTGAGCTTAGCCAGGTAAAATACCCTGATTATGGCAGCCTTGTAGCAATATCTGGAATTACATGATAGTCTCTGTTTCTCGTGTGACCCTTCAAGCTCTGAGGTTTGCACATCATATCTTTCCAAATTTTTTTTCTTGCCTGTGGAGTTGATTCCAATGTCAAATAAAACAGGAGCAATCATCTTGAGCCCTGATGACTGTCAGCTGTGGTTTCTGTTTTTCCAGAAGTGCATTTACTTTAGACCTTGTGTTTCATCATCTATGTGTAGAAATCTTTCTCATGTCCAGCTGCTCAGTGTTCTTCAGTCAGTATAAAGGTGTCCTCACATCAAGAGGTTCAATATGAACTATATAAGCTGTAATCCTGGAGTTCTTCACACTGATTTCAGCTGCTAAGGTTACTTTCATGTGGACAATGAAATGATTAATGACACTGAAAGAAATAAAACCACATAATGGTACAGTGGAAAGTACGTAAGGGTGTGTGTGATGTTTTCCTGATTAAAGCTGCACTAGATATGTGACAGAGGCTTTAATGAAAAGTGACCTTTCTTGTGATGACCTCATTCCTGCAGAATATGTGATGGGTTATCCAACCTTTTGTGATTGTGCTTCAAATTGCAAGATCTTTGTGTGCAATTTGCTCTCTCTTTAGCAGTGTTTTTGAATATTACTGAAATATCTCTATGAGCAGCGGTACCCTGACACCAAGTGCCCCTTTGTTCACACATGCACAGAACATGACAGTGCCCCATCTATAAAAGCTGGCTTCTAGCGTGAGCAAAACCTCTGACACTCCTGTTTATATCAGTCACCTAGAACTCTCTGACTGGGGCTATTAATCTGGCCCAATCGGGGAATTCATAATCTTATGCAACCCACCTGGCTGACATCACCCCAATCACTACATCCCTCCCCCTCTAAGTCCTGGGATGGAGACCTGTTCTTTTCCCTGTGGGTTCTCCTGGGGTGTCTTTACACCAGGTCTGTTAACTTTGACTCTGCCTTGTGTACCAGACCACAGCCCCCCCCCCCCCCCCTCCTCCTGGAGCATCTCGGCCAAAACTCCTCAACTTCAAAAGTTGTAATGGCATTGAGGTTGTGATATCTGCCATGTCCTTCTTGCTCCTTCATTGTTAGGTGGAGAGGGTGAACCCACGGGTCTGACAGCCTTGCTAGATGTTCTGAGGGGCCGGGTATGTTTTGCTTCTCCCCTGTTTTGTGAGTTTGCTGCTTTCATTTGGACCATGTGCTCGTTCAGAACCGTTTCACTCCTTGAACTTTGTGTGTCATGGGACCTGACCTCACGCCGACCCAAGCATTTTACCCATGCAGGGCCATTCCTGTGGTTTCGACACCAAACTTTGTCCTGTGAAGTAAACAGTCCCGCATGCTCGGAGGAGTCTTCTGTCTGGCATTCGCACTTCTGATGGTGTGGGTGTCTCCGGGTTAAATCTAATCTTTCCTGACCCGGTGGGAGGGAGAGTGAAATGGCGTCAGCAACACCGTTGCTGGACACAAGACTCCACTAAGCGCGAGAGACAGTTTACTTCAGGGGCTGAAGTTTCTTGGAGGAACTGCGGGAATGTCCCTGCATGGGTAAGGGGCATGTTCGATGTGAGAGCCGGTCCAGTGACTTTGAATAGGTATGACAGTCCTGAACAAGCACGTGGACCATATAAAAGCTGCAAGCTTGCAGTGTGCAAGCAAAATGTGCTGTGCTCCTCGACGGCCTTTCCTACTGTTCTGGAACCTGAGAGTTCTCCCTGTCTCCAGATATTACAGAATCTGGGATGGACAGGGCACATATTACTGTCTCAACTCCTTTGGTGCCTGAAGAAGAAAATGAATTTCTTCTGAGACACTCTGGGCCCAAGAGGTGAACTACTGTGTGTTAAACATGCCACTATCAGAGTCAGAGTTGGAGGTACCTAACCTAGTGCTACAATGCCCCAGGACAAGCTACAAAAAAAAAGGCCAGGACTTGGAGAAGAAGCGGTGTTGTGATTGTAACGAGGTCAGTCAGTTGGACCTTTTTATAGACTATGGGTTCCTTGATTGGATCAGTTCAACAACCCCAATCAGGGAGCCCTGGCTGACAGATATGAACAGGAGTGACCTGGATCAGTGTCAAGGACTCCAGCTGTAACTGAAGTGTGACTTGGTCATGGGATACCACCCTCTCTGGAATTATTTCAGTCATAAGTGTGATATTTTGGACTGGCAATATTTTGAGTAAATGTGGGAAGTGGAGTTCTCGTTGCTGTCCTGAGTCAGTTATCATCAGCAATCATTTGCTGATGACTACCCACCTAGGAAATTCTCTGTCACTGATCATGGGTTTTGCTATTTCCCACAGAATTCAAAGAATTACAGATGCTGGAAATCAGAAACAAACAGAAATTGCAGAACTGTTCTGAAGAAGGGTTACTGGATCCAAAATGTTAACGTTGCTTTCTTTCCACAGATACTGCCTGACCTGCCAAGTTTTTCCAGTAATTTCTGTTTTACTTTGCGAAAGGATCACCGGACCTGAAACGTTAACTCTGCTTTTCTAGCAGCTTCTGTTTTTCTTTTGAGCTGTGTAACCTCTCACGTGGCAGATGAGCTGTATCTCATATCCCATATTTTCCAGGCGCATCTAAGAGTTGGACTTGGTCCTTTGTTTTGGATCGCTAATGAACCTCGGAGCTAATATATTGGAAAGTTGCTGTAATAGGGAATTTGATGTGTGAAAATTGGATGCTGCATTTTACAATGTGACTAGTTTTGTTTAAAAGACATAACAAAAGGTGGTGCTGAAGGAACAGGAAAGCTGACGTTTCGGATCGCGACCCTTCTTCGGAAAAAAAGCCTATTTAAAATTTGTTAAACATTGTTTTTTCAATGGTTGTGAAATGTTTCCGTGGGCTTTAGGGATGGGTTGGAAGAGGTGCTAGCTCAATGCAAATTCCAAACCTTCAAGACTTCTCGTCTACAAGGGGTGGCTAGCCAATCGAGATTGTCGCTAGGAGACGACGGACCAATCAGCGTTGGGGTTGGTGGACGAGTGACAAACCTGAAGCCCCATCAGAACCGTGACACTCGAGGAAAGGGCCAATCAGAGCGCTAGTGGGCGGGACATTCGCGTTATTCCAAGTACGCAGGAGCCGCCATCTTGGGAGGACCCGTTGGGTGGGCGGGACGGGGCTTTAATTTTAATTAAAAATTTTTTCGGCATTCATTAGACTGATTTTTTTCTTCTCGATTGAGAGAACAAAAAAAATGGTAAAAATATTTATCGGGAATCTGCCGCGCATTGCAACGAAAGAAGAGATTAAGGAGTTATTCGAGAAGTACGGCAAACTGACCGAGTGCGACATCATCAAGGTGAGGGGGAATTAACCGGATAAAGTAACTCATCTGAAAAACACAGTCTGAAGCCTGCGTCTGTTTTATAAACATGAGCGAACATTTTCTTTATTTTGAACTGCGGGGAAGAAATGAGGTGATGGACCAATGTCAATGCAAGGGTGTTACACTGAATTTCTTCCCCAGTCCCACTGAATGGGCGTCCATAGTCCTTGAGTCAACCCGTGGCACGCCTGCACCATTTCTGTGGAAACCTATAGTGGAGGGGAAGAAGAGAGAGCGAGAGGGACCCATTTCTCTGAAGATTCCCATTCTTTGTGGAGAGTTGTTCACCAATATTACAGTCCGAGTGTTATTATTTCCTCCCAGTCTGCCTCCAGCATTGGGCAGGAGATAATTGGATGAATGACTTCCATGACCAGTGATGCAAAGTCTACTGCTGTTGAGGCACTGAAGAATGCAATAGATTCTCGGCATTGGTTTCATGTTTGAGCTAGGTCACTTGCTTTAGAGACTTGAGCGTGAGAATCTAGACTGGTTCTCCAGTGCCATTACTGACAGTGTACTGTGCCCATCTTTCAGAAGAGTGGGTCGACCAAGATCTCGCTTGTGTTCTCCGGATGTGACCACTATTTTATAGATGATCAGTGAAAGTTATCCCCTGGTGATCTGAACGATATCTAGCCGGACATGGAAAACATTATTTGGCCTTTACCCCATTGCTTTTTGTAGGAGCTCCCTATATTGCAGAATTGGTTATCGTGTTTTTACATTACAATGACAATACCTCAGAACTACTTAATTGGCCAGAAAGTGCTTTGAGTTTACGACATTTATGAAGATTTTGACAAGGAAGTGAATGTGTAATAGCCAAGTTTGCAAATATCACCAAAATAAGTGGGAAGGCAAGTATTGAGGATGATGCTGAAGTGGGATACAGACAGTTTAAGTGAATTTTCAGTAAACTTGACGGAATATAATGTGGGAAAACCTTAGGTTATGCACTTTAGCACAAAGAATAGAGGAACTGAATGTTTAAATGAATAAATGCTGGAAAACTAAGGCACAGACGAATTTCAGAGTCCTCATGTAAATCACAAAAAGCTAACATACAAGTTCAGGTAATTGGAAAGGCAAATGGACTGTGATCTTTGTTTCAAAGAGATTAGAGTATAAAAAAGTTTTGCTAAATATAGAAGGCACTCGTTAGATGACAGCTGATGTACTATGAACAGTTTTGGGCTCCTTGTCAAAGATCTATTAGAAGATGATCTTGAAATTGACATTAGAACCATCAGGTTAAACTGTAAAGATCGGATGTGTTGAGAAACTCCAAAGGTGTTCTCCTTGAGAGAGGGATACTGGGATGTATTAAAGGTTTTATTGAGCATCTGAAACCTCCATAAGATCAAAAATGTAGGAGTCAAAGAAGGCTATCCAGCTCATCAAGTCTACTCTGCCGTTCACTAAGATTATGGATAATCTGACATTGTTAAAACTCCACTTTACTGATTTTTCTGCGTAACCCTGATTCTTTTGCTGATTAAAAATCTGTCCATCTCAGATTTGATTGCACTTAATGACTTAGCCTTGACAGACTTCTGTGGTAAAGAATTCCACATGTGCACGACCTTCTGAGAGAAGAATTTCTTCCTCATTTCTGTCTTAACTAGGTAGCTCCTTACTCTGAGATTATGCCTTCTGGTCTTTAGACTCACCAACATCAAGAAAAATGTCTCTGCCTCTACCCTCTGAAGGCCACTAAGAATCTTAAATGTTTCAATAAGTTCGCCTCTTATTCTTCTAAATTCCAATGAGTACAAACCCAACTACTCAAACTCTTCGTGTAAAATCCCTAATATCCCTAATATGCCGTCAACCAGGATGTCTTTCCTTAGATAAGGGAACCGAACTGTTCCCACTCTTATGAGTAGTGATCTAACAAATGTTTTATACAGTCTTCATATACAAGGCTCTAGTTAGGTCACACCTGGAATATTGTGAACAAATGGCTGTGAAAGTGTTTTGGCAATAGTACTGAAGACCTGTGCTCCATAACAGCTCATGTCTTTAGCTAAACTGTTCCAGCACAGCTACACCATTAACATCAACTCAGTAATTTGGGAATTGCCCAAGTATGCTAGTCCTCAAGAATTCGCACAAATTCAAGCCAACCACTTATTGTGGTGTCAGTTTTTTCTCAACCATCAGCATAGTGAATCTGCTCACTGACGTTGAATTTGGGTTCTGCCATGGCTGCTGTGCATCTAAATGCATAGTGTCGTTTGTCCAGATATGGATAAAGGAGCTGAATTCCGGAGGGGCAGTGAGAGAATCAAGAATGGAATGACTCAGAATGGAATAAAAGGGTGCCAGCAAAGCTGGATGCTCCACGAATTGGTTCCTGAGTCTGCACTTGGTCTCACCAATGTACAGGAGGCGTCATTGAGGGCAATGGATAGAGTAAACAAGGTTGGAGAACGTACAGGTGAACCCCTGTCTGATGTGGAAAGTTTGTTTTGCGTCTTGGATGGAGGTGTAGGGGGAAGTGTAGGACCACCTGTGTTTGCAGGGAACGGTACTGGGTGTGGTGAGTTTATTGGGGAGTGTGGAGCAGCTGAGGGAGTCGCAGAGTGACTATGAAAGGCAGATAGGAGTAGGGAGGGAAATACCTTGTTGAGTGGGGTTGGGTTGAACATGGCAGAAGTAGTTTTGATTGTTGAAGATCAATCATCTCTGTCATAGGACATCTGGGGGAAACATCCTTAGCCAAACCATCTTCAGGTTCTTCATGATGACATTCCCACCCTGTATCACTGGAGCTAGGGAATCAGAGTTTCCTCTAAAAATCTTTTTGTGGACTTTTGAGGTCTCTGCCTGTCAACAACAACTGGAACTGGGAGTCATTACTGCGATCTGCATCAGCACACCAGTTGCCATGTGTAGAACAGCACTGAATGTGCATAATCACCATGACCTGCAGAGGTTCAAGGTGACAGCTCACCGCTTCCTTCTCTAGGGCAATAAGGCAGCGGCAATAATGGCTGGTCTCATTAATGACACCCACACCATATCAATAAATTTTTTAAGAATCTTGCTTTAAATAAGGAGGTTTGGACAGTACTCCAGTTGTGGCCTCTCTGATGCTGTATACAATTGTAGAGAAACATCCCTACTTTTGTATTCCAATCTCCCTTCGATAAGTGACAATGTTCTGTTAGCCTTCCTAATCACTTTTTGCACGTATTAGCTGTACTATGTGATTCATCTCACAGATCATCCAGTTTCCTTTGTACCTCAGCATTCTGTAGCTCCTGCACTTAAATAATATGCTGCTTTTCTATTCCTGCATTAGTGTACAAGTTCATATTTTGCAATATTGTACATTATCTGTGGATTTTCTGTGTACTCACTTAACCTTTTGCTGACTCCTTATGTTCTCTTCACAACTTACATCCATATCAGCCATTGTATGATCAGCCAGTTTTACAGTCATATGCTTTATCCTAATTAATTAAATAACTAGTGCACAGTTGAGACCTCAGGACCAATCTCTTTGTTACTCTACTCATCATATCTTGCAGCGTGAAAATTATCCATATATCTCTGCTTTCTATTTCCTGTTGACTAACCAAACTTCTGACTACATTGTTGTGTTGCCACAATACCATAAGCTTTTTTTAGAGCAGTAATTCTGTGATGAACCTAATTGTTTTTAAGTTCTTCCCTCTCCTCTGTGTTCACCTCCAGATCCACAATTATTTGTGTCCTTTCCAATAAGGATAGATGTAAACTATCTGTTTGTTTGATCTGCTATTTCCATATTTCCCATTATTCCCAAGACTGGCCATCCATGAAACACTGTGGGCCATCAACAGCAACAGAATTGTACTCCACCACAATCTGTAACCTCATGGCCCGACATATCCCCCACTCAACCATTACCATCAAACCAGGGGATCAGCCCTGGTTCAATGAAGAGTGCAGGAGGGCGTACCTGAAGATGAGGTATCAACCTGGTGAAGCCACCAAACAGGACTACTGGCATGCCACACAGCAAAAGCAGCAAGTGATAGACAGAGCTAAGCGATCCCACAACCTCCAATGGATCGGATCTGAGCGCTGCAGTCCTGCCACATCCAGTGGTGAATGGTGATGGACAATTAAACGACTCATTGGAGGAGCAGGCTCCGCAAATATCCCCATCCTCAATGATGGAACAGCCCAGCACATCCGTGCAAAAGACAAGGCTGAAGTATTCGCAGCAATCTTTGGCCAGAAGTACCGAGTGCATGATCCATCTCGGCCTCCTCCAGTGGTCCCCACCATTACAGATACCAGTCTTCAGCCAATTCTGTTCATTCTACGTGATATCAAGAAATGATTGGAGACACTGGATACTGCAAAGGCCCTGACAACATATCCGTCAATAGTACTGAAGACTCCAGAACTCACTGCTCCCCTAGCTAAGCTGTTCCAGTACAGTTACAACACTGGTATCTACCTGACAATGTGGAAAATTGCCCAAGTATGTCCTGGACACACACAGCAGGAAAAATCCCACCCAGTCAGTCACCACCCCATCAGTTTCCTCTCGACCATCAGTAAAGTGATGGAAGGTGTCAGTAACAGTGCTATCAAGCAGCACCTGCTCAGCAATAACCTGCTCAGTGACGCCCAGTTTGGGTTCCGCCAGGACCACTCAGCTCCTGATCTTATTACAGCCTTGGTTCAAACATGGACAAAAGAGCTGAATTCCAGAGGTGAGGTGAGACTGACAGCCCTGACAGAGTGTGGCATCAAGGAGCCCTGACAAAACTGGAATCAATGGGTATCAGGGGACAAATGCTCCACTGGTTTGAATCATACCTGACACATAGGTAGATGGTCGTGGTTGTGGGAGATCAATCATCTCAGCTCCAGAACATCTCTGCAGGAGTTCCTCGGGGTAGTGTCTTAGGCCCAACCATCTTCAACTACCTCATCAATGACCTTCCCTCCATCATCAGGTCAGAATGGGGATGTTCACTGATGATTACGCAATGTTCAGCACCATTTGTGATTCCTCAGATTCTGAAGCAGTCCAACTTCATGTGCAACATGATCTGGACAATATCCAGGCTTGGGCTGACAAGTGACAAGTGACATTTGTGCCACACAAATGCCAGGCTATGACTGTCTCCAATAAGAGACAATCCAACCACTGCCCATTGACATTCAATGGTGTTGCCATCACTGAACACCCCACTATCAACACCCTGGGGGTTACCATTGACCAGAAACTCAACTGGACTCACCACATAAATACAGTTGTTACAAGAGCAGGCCAGAAGCTGCGAATGCTGCGGTGAATAATTCACCTCCTGACACTTCAAAGCCTGTCCACCATCTACAAGGCACAAGTCAGGAGTGTGGTGGAATACTCCCCACTTGCCTGAATGAGTGCAGCCCCATCAACACTAAAATGGTTTGATTCCAGCCTTGGGCAACTGTCTGTGTGGAGTTTGCACATGCTCCCCGTGTCTGCGTGGGTTTTCTCCAGGTGCTCTGGTTTCCTCCCACAGTCCAAAAATGTGCAGGCCAGGTAGATTGGCCATGCTAAATTGCCCGTACTGTTCAGGGGTGTGTGGGTTATAGGGGGATGGGTCTGGGTGGGCTCCAAGGGGCAGTGTGGACTTGTTGGGCCAAAGGGCCTGTTTCCACACTGCAGGGAATCTAATCTAATCTAAACACTCAAGAAGCTTGACACCATTCAGGACAAAGCAGCCCGCTTGATTGGCACCACATCCACAAACATTCACTCCCTCTACCACTGACGCTCAGTAGCAGCAGTGTGTACTATCTACAAAATGCACTGCAGAAGTTCACCAAAGATCCTCAGACAGCACCATCCAAACCCATGGCCACTTCCATCTAGAAGGACGAGGGCAGCAGATACATGTGAACATCACCACTTCCAAGCTCCCCTCCAAGCCTCTCACCATCTTGACTTAGAAATATTTTGCCGTTTCTTCACTGTCACAGGGTCAAAATCCTGGAATTCCCTCCCTAATAGCATTGTGGGTCAACCCATAGCAGGAAGAGGATTTGTGCTCGCTTTAGTTACTGTTTTCAAGTGCCGCTGAAATTCTTCCCGTTTTTGCTACATTTCTCTCTCACTCTTAATTTCTTCCACCTAGTTAATATTTTAGTCTGTCCTTACAGTTCTTGATATTCTGCACGGTCTTCTGATTTGCCACTCATCTGTGTAAATTGATATGCATTCCCTTTCAATTTGGTACTACCTTCAACTTTAATTAGTCACGGATGTTAAGTCCTTCCCTTTGGGCAGAGGTCTTTCTTTCTAATTGGAGTGTACCTCTTCTGAGCATTCTGAAGTATCTCCTTAAACAAGGAGTTTTGTCTTAATTTGTTGGAAGAGTGGAATTGGAGCTCTCAGTTTTTAGAGATATAGGGAAAAAAGCAAAGTTTAAGGAGGACTCTGTTAGATGTCCTGGTTCAAAAGATCATGGGAAGTGATGAGCTCATCATGCTGCTGTTCTCATACAGGGATAGCACAGGACTGGGTGGCAGGAAAAAATTAAAATGTCACCGCTTTTTTTTTGCTTGATAGAATTATGGCTTTGTGCACATGGAGGATAAAGAGGCAGCAGATGAAGCGATCAAGAACCTTCATCACCACAAACTGCACGGGCTTCCCATCAACGTCGAAGCCAGCAAGAGCAAGGTGAAGACCTCAACCAAGCTTCACGTCAGTAACGTTGGAGCCGAGTGCACGAACCAAGAGCTGCGGGCCAGGTTCGAAGAGTATGGGCCTGTCATCGAGTGTGACATTGTCAAGGACTATGCCTTCGTGCACATGGAGCGGGAGGAAGATGCCATGGAAGCCATCCGAGGCTTTGATGGCACTGAGTTTAAAGGTGAAATTGCTGTAGGGTAATGGGCGGGGACATGGTATCAGCTTGGGCACCAGTCGCATCAAGCAATGATACTGCCGCAGTACTGACTGTAGTATTCCCTGTCGCGGATGGCAAGTGGAACAACAGAGGCAGTAATTGACATCTTTTTGAAAAAGTGTTAGTTACTCTGCCCCTACCCAAATACCTGTACGGTAAAATACTAGGAGCTTCAAAAATTACCTGATCTTTGCACGTCCTGTTTCTAATCTCTCATCTACGTCCACACTTACTGATTTGTCGATGTTGCATCGTGTTGTTTTTAACTGGCTTCTGGTGAAGAATAGTGAGGTTCTGACCGTTGCATCATAAAAATCCTCATTCACATTCCAAGAATTTACTGATTGGACAAACTATTTGACTATATTCCTGACCTGGTGGGGTGAGGGATTTAAATCTACGTAGCTGCTGACCACTACCGAATGACCTCCCTTTCCCCTCCCCCAACATTTGGGAGTGGCACCTGTTGATCATTGAAAACAGAGTTGATACTTCCCACAGTTGTATTGATCGCCTGTAAGGGACTGACAGATGAATGAAGACCTACCTGTTTGAATGCTGCTGGTAGGTCTAGCATTCCTGAAGTGTGATTGGTTCTGCAGAACTTGCAGGTCTGCTAATTTCCCTAAATGAGTAGTATTGGGATCATTCATTGTACTTCCTTTCACATCAGTTAGTTTTCTAGTTCTGTTCTCACAGTGGTCAGGTGGTATTCATCTCACGTCTATTAACTGCATTTCAGGCTTTGTTTGAAAACTGTGTGGTGATCCTGAGTGCAGGGTCACTTTAGCAATGTCTGACTGCGTGTAAAGTGCTGCTGTCGAACTAACACGAGCTGGGCAGGAATCACCTGGTTGAGATAATGGTATTGAAAATGATCAGCATCCGTGTTACTGGACTAAGGATCTTGTCTGAAGGGCTTTGGTCGATTCCTTGCCTGTCTAGTGGAAGTTGCATCATCTTTGCTTGCTGGAGGGGTGATGGAAACAGACAACTGTAGAGTAGGTGATGTAGTGAGAGGAGGACTGGTTTCAGGTCTGTTTCCCAGCTCAAAAGCCCATTATCTCGACTTGGAGGTGAAACCAGCCATACAGGAGAAACATTGTACTCCAATAGAAGTTATTGCAATCAGGAGAACACTCATAATAGTGGAATTATCTACTTTTAAGAGAAAGCACTTACTGTTCGCAAGTTCTAGCAAATAATCAAAAAACTTGTTTAAGCTATAGCCCGGTTGCATTAGCTAGAGATGTGAAAAACCCATTCACTCCTAGATAAGTTACAATAGCTGAGCTGGAGAGACACTATATTTTAAATGGAAGATCGGCAATTTCACTAACGACTGCTGAGATTACTGTGCATCACTGGGATTGAATTTAAGTGCTGAGATTGCGTTAATGCTGTTGCCCATAGTGGTTTGTGGGCTGACAGCTGCTCTCCTGCTCATTTGCTGTCTATCTGTCTGTCTGAGATGGCAGTTCCAAAACCTGCTGCCACAAGAGTTGAACGAGGACTGTTTTTCAGCAGTGGGCTACTGGAGTTTGCAAGTGTGTTCTATTTGATGATGTAATGTGTGCATTAAAGGGGTAATTCAGCAATGCTGCAGTCCCAGTAATGCCGCACACAAGAAGAGTGCACAGACTAGAGTTGGAACTCTGGAAATTTGTCACTAATCCTTGGGCCGAACCCAGTGGAATGCACCATCATGGCTTTGCGCCAAGTGCCTCTGTTTCAGAGCAGCGTCTGAATCTGTAAAGTTGCCAGGCTCCTGTGAAGCAGGTTAGAACTTGGTCTTTTCCCAGTCAGTCCAATTTGAAAATAACACAGTGCTGCTGTCTGCACAGTTCAGAAGGTTTATAGAGAGAATGGCGAGTTGTAATGTCAAGTCGACCTCTTGTGTTCTCCTTCTTATCTTCCACGTTCTTAGTGATGTCATTGATGTTAATTCATGTCCATCTGCGACCAGAAGCCAATCACCAGGTGGTCGTTGAAGCAAAAATAACTCCTTTTTGTGCTCGAGTTTGTTCTGTATGAAATTCTTGCACCTGGGAGTGTTCTCAGCACTTGTCGCCTCATTAAATAAAAGCCAAAAGAACTGCTCTAAATCAGGAATAAAAACAAAGTTGCTGGAAAAGCTCAGCAGGTCTGGCAGCATCTGTGGAGGAGAAAACAGAGTTGACATTTCGGGTCCGGTGACCCTTCCTCAGAAGTCACTGGACCGTCCTCGTTAACTCTTGCTCAGATGCTGCCAGACCTGCTGAGCTTTTCCAGCAACTTTGTTCTTGTTGGCGAACAGTGTACCAACAACTTGAAGTTACTGTAAATGAATGTGGCCACAGAGATAGAAGGTTATGAAGCCAGACATTTGGAAGTTAGATCAATTCTGATTTGATGTATTGAGGGATAAGTCTGTCACTCTTGTGTTGAGCTCGAGGTGCTGTTTGCAGAAGGAACTAGTACCGGTTGCCTTTCCAAGTGGACATGGTGTAGAATTCTTGTGCGCTTGCTTTGGAGCTTCACCATAATCTGGTGTTCCCTGCAGCTGCATTTTTGCGTCGTTGCCAGCACGTGTTCCATCCTCCATCAATATGCTTTGGAGATGGGTGTGTGTTTGGAGACACTTTACACGCCTGGCCAAACTCATGCTGCTCTCTGTTGTGCATGGAAGTATCTTGTGCGGTTCCTTCCCACCATTCTGACATTCTTCGGAAGGATACCATTCAGCAGCACAGTCTGACCTGTCTGCTGCCTCCTTTGAGGAAACTTCATTATTTTGCTCCTTTTGTAAATTTGCCCCTTGTGTTTACTTTGGGGAACATTGATACTCTACACGGACCTCATTGAATTGAAAAGTGGTAAGAAGGTGAACTAACTGAATATCACATCTTGTGACATATGTTTTGGTTTCCTCACAGTCTGGCTGAACACCTGTCTGGTTTTACTTCATTCTCCACACTTAGTTGAGACAAATATGCAAAAAGGTATTTGTCTTAATGACCAGTAACTAGGGAAGTGTGCATCTCCATTGAGAAATGCTTTTTCATTTATAAGAATCAACAAAAAGGTTAACATCTTTGCTTTAAAGTGGTGTTTTCTGCCTGATGGTTACCGTGAGCTTGAGTCCCCTTCTGTGTCAGACCAGTGCACAGTGTCACCCAGCCACAGTTCTCAGCTGATGGAGAGAAGGGATACACATCTTTGGGTACTATCTCTGGTAACTGTGGTATTCAATCAATCTTTCCTCGACAAGGTTTTAAGGTCCGTCAGCATTGTAGCACTTAGGAAATCGCAGCTGTATTCTTGTGAGGAATTTTCACCCCTTTAGGGAGTAGGGGAATACCTTAAATGAGAAACTATCACTCTCTTTTTAAATGTGCAGTGTACAAAGCTAGTTTACAGTTTGTCCCCAGTACCAGCTATGGGTGTGTGCAAACTCTGTTCAGCCTCGTGCACAAAAACATTTATAGAATTGATGTCTGTCTTTCCCCACCAAACCCCTGATTCCCACTCTGTCCCAGCTAAACAATGGTTATTTCGACTCCCCATGACTCGACTTGCATCCTTTGGTAGCAGTTGAAACCGGAACTCCCGTCCCAACCCTTGCCACCTCTGCTCTGGGTTTAAACTGAACCACAGCAAGAGACCCGCATTTTTTTTTCCACAGAGAAGTGTCATTGAGCAAACTCTCTTGCGTCTTGTTTTCAAAGGCAAACGGATCCATGTCCAGCTGTCGAGGAGCCGGCTTCGGACACAACCTGGGATGGGCGAGAAAAATGGCTGTTACCGGTGCGGTAAAGAGGGCCACTGGTCTAAAGAATGCCCCAAAGATCGCGGCGGTTTTGATGGCGGATTCTCTTGCAACTACCCCCAACCTTACCCAACGCGGCCCATGTCAGCATACGGAGAGCGTCCTATGTATGATGAGCGGTATGGGATGGCTCACCACTACGAGACCTACCCGGCACAGCCATATGCGGCGACGGGAGACCCCTACTTTGATCAGCGGCCAACTCAGCTTGCACCTATAGGCACTGCGATGACCAATTGTGTCCCTGGCGGGTTAGATCCCTATGGGAGGCACCCAGTGCCGTCCTCACCCCTTCCCTATTACAGCCGGGATAGGAGCCCTCTGCGACGGATGCCCCTGGCCACCTCGAGCACCGGATATGGGTTTGATTACACACAAGTCAATGCGGCATCAATGTCCACTAGATCTCCATATGACATACCGAGCACAGTGGGGAATGCCTACATGGACCGTTCACGATACTCTATGTTTTGATCCAAAGGTGAGGCACTATCCTCTTTCCAACTGCAGGTGTGTGTCTGACATTGCAGGCGCTACTTCAGGCGGCTATTGCACAAGGAGCTTCAAGGCTCCTCTTCCTCTGCCCCCTTCCTCCCAGGATGGTTCAGGGTTGGCTGGGATTCCCAGTGTTATTTAGTAGGCTTCTGATGTGCTTCCATTAAGATTGATGTGTGGATTGGGACCAATTACACATTTTAATGGAAGGAAACCCGTGGAACCAGAGCTCCTCCATATGGAGGTGATGACCGCAGGTGATCGGGTGCACATTGACCTGAACAGCAGACTGCACCGTGATTGAAGTTGATACGTGCTTAGTGTATAACCAAAGTGCTAACAGAACCTCGTGCTCTTTATCTTTATATTGAACAGTTGTTTTTCTTTCTCTGCTGCCGAGGATCTCAGTTCTTTGTGCATTAGCCACTGAATGTCTCTGAGTCTGTTATCGACGTGGCTCGTGTAGGACAGGGTGAAATGGCTGCATATTTCAGGGTGGTCGATTTCAGGCTACAAACTCGAGGTGAGATGTGTGCCTCTTATTTAACATATATATTTAAAGAAATCAAAATTGACATCCGTGTGTGCTTTTTTGTTTCTTACAGGAATGATTAAGTATCCCCCTGATGAGAGTCGGGTACCCCCAGTATACGTGCAAATCTTCGGGTTGTGCAGGACGCGTACATCAGCGGGATATAGTGCAAAGGACGTTTGGTGCGATACCCCACCCCTAATTTTTTTTTTAGAAGTACTTACAGAAGTAAAGTAAAACTCAGTTCTAGACACAGGCTCACTGTATTCCCAGTGAGCAATGGCCAAACCCTGCCCCTCTCCTGCTTTCTCTGAAAACCGGGCTTGTTCTGCGTGTTCTGTTTTTTAGTCGTAACGATTCTTTGTGCTGGTCAGGAGTACATTGCGCCTCTGTCAGCAGTAGAAAATTTACCCTCTCCTTTTTTTTAAGTTCATGCATTTTCTTGTATTGAAAACTAATACAATAAATACCAGGTGTTTCACATTCAGTTCTTGACTCTGAGTTGCTGCTTTGCGTTTGGTCCCTTTCTTCTTGAAATGGTGTGAGACTTGGGGTGCAGTTTTTCTGCCTAACGAGAGGTAGCTTGAGGCTGTTTTATCAAGGTTAGCTGCTTGCCCAGTTTAGCACTTTGCTTGTTCTGTGTTAAATTAGTTAATGCCTGCCACTCGCTCATTTTTCTTGGTTTTGTCACCTGAGCTGAGATGTGTGAACCTTGATTGGGATATTTGGGGTTAAAAACCTAGCACTATATCAAGATTGTGAATTGAGCTGCAGTGAGATTCTAGTCTTGAATATGGCTTATGATACTTTGGGCTATGGATCCTTGCTGGATATCTCCCAGAATTATATACTAAATAATGTTCAAGGACGCATCTGGCATGGTGTGGGCAGCAATAAAGATTAAATCATTGCATTTTACTGAGTTAACAGGGCAATGAGGGGGAAATTTTATCTCTTGTCTGACCTGAAAGTGCTGATACTGCCACCATTGTGTAAAGATGAGTATCCAAGGTCCTGTGCACTGCTAAGACCACATTCTCAGGATGATCTACCTCATTTGGAGGAATTGCTGTAGCCTCTCTAAATACTGCACCTTTGACTGCTATCAGATAAGTTTAGATGTGTGTTTATTTCCTCCCCTGACTTGCTGATCTCACTTGCCAAGTCCTCAATTAAGCAGTGAAGAGTTACTGAAACAGGGCTTTCATGTGTGTTATTTGTACAGTGTGTAAACCAATGGATAATTGATAGATACCTTCGTTAGTTGAATTGTCCCTCTGTCTGGCATTCCCTGAACAGTCACCTACACATAAACAAAGTGTGCTGAAAATTGGATATCCAGGAGAAATGTTGCTTGAATCAACACACTAATCTACGGGTAATGTGTTCCAGCCGCTTACTGGCAGACTAGGATTGATTTAAGCGTTTCTGGCACAACATGAGATGGACCTGTTTAGTTTGAAGTTGTTTGGTATCCTTTTGTCTGATGTGTTGTGACGGTGATCGTGTGCTTTTTGCAATGGGCCTAAATGCAACTCCAGACTACAGCGAAGTGTTTGACTCTTAGCAGCCCTCAGAGATGGCCTAATCATCTCAAGGGGCAATTAGGGATGGGAAACAAGTATCTTGTCAGTGACACTGGCAATCCATGAAATCCATGAAGAGAAATATAGCATTTAATAACAATTTTAAATTAAAATTCAACTCATATGTTGCTCTTTGCTACAAAGCTCTTGTCTTCAATGTTACAAATGGACTGTGTATGTTCATGATATTTGAGCAGTCAGCAGATTTCTTCTTGGATTTCCTGAATGAAGATAGACACTTTGTCCTGCCATCGGTCAGATGTTTTGACAAACAAATTTCTAGATGGGGAAAGAGTTAGAAGTTTTGATGAGAACAGTTTGGTTTTACTGTGATTCTTTGTGTTGTATTCCAGAGTGTAGAGGACAAAAGGAGCTCGCAATGACTTACTGAGTTATAACATCAGTTCACTATCCCAAAGACTTCAGCAACAATCAGTAAAGTAATTTGAACTGTATTGATTATCATGAGGTAACTATCATTAGGTAGATGGTTGGTTGCAGCAAGATGTATGTTGAGGGAGGCCTATTTAGCCAGGACAGCTGAGGTTTGAATAAAGCTTACCAGGCTGAATTTTCGACTCTCCCAACTCAGCTCGAACAAAAGCCTCTCTTCTAGCCAAAGCCCCTCCCATCCTATCATCCTTTGAAGCGGTCTCCTGGCCAGGCACTTTCAAAATACCAAACTTAATCCTGCATTCAGGCTACATTTATTTGCCATGATAAGTGGGACTCTCAAGCAAGTATTGCGCATCCTCAGTTTAAGGGGGCAGTGGCCTATGGTATTATCACTAGAACTATTAATCCACAGACTTAGGTAATATTATGGGGATCTGGCAGACAGTGGAATTTGAATTTTTAAAAAATCTGGAGTTAAGAGTCTAACGATGGCCATGAAAATCATTGTCACAAAAACCCCATCTGGTTCTCTGATGTCCTTTAAGGAAGGGAACTGTTGTCCTTACCTAGTCTGGCCTACATGTGGCTCCAGACCCACAACAAAATAATTAAATTTTCTGGGCATTTGGGGATGGCATTAAATGCTTTCATAGCCAGTGATGCCCACATCCTGTGATTCAATAAAAAGAACTACTTTCCCTTTAAGAAGCTGGTGTTGAGATGTGTCTTGAACTGTTGCAGCTGTTGGTTTTGAGAAGGGCAACTACAGTGCTGTTAAGAAAGGGAGTTGCAGTAATTTGACCCAGCAACAATATGGTTCAACGTTGGGATGGTGTTTGGCTTTGTGGGAAATTTGCAGCTAATTATGATCCCATAGATTTTGTTGTTGTTGGCCTGTAGGTGGTGAATGTTTCTGGTTTGGAAGGTGGTGTTGAAAGAGCCTGGACGAGTTGTTGCTGGCCTGTAGGTGGTGAATGTTTCTGGTTTGGAAGGTGGTGTTGAAAGAGCCTGGACGAGTTGTTGCTGGCCTGTAGGTGGTGAATGTTTCTGGTTTGGAAGGTGGTGTTGAAAGAGCCTGGACGAGTTGTTGCTGGCCTGTAGGTGGTGAATGTTTCTGGTTTGGAAGGTGGTGTTGAAAGAGCCTGGACGAGTTGTTGCTGGCCTGTAGGTGGTGAATGTTTCTGGTTTGGAAGGTGGTGTTGAAAGAGCCTGGACGAGTTGTTGCTGGCCTGTAGGTGGTGAATGTTTCTGGTTTGGAAGGTGGTGTTGAAAGAGCCTGGACGAGTTGTTGCTGGCCTGTAGGTGGTGAATGTTTCTGGTTTGGAAGGTGGTGTTGAAAGAGCCTGGACGAGTTGTTGCTGGCCTGTAGGTGGTGAATGTTTCTGGTTTGGAAGGTGGTGTTGAAAGAGCCTGGACGAGTTGTTGCTGGCCTGTAGGTGGTGAATGTTTCTGGTTGCAGTATCTCTTGTTGTGACATACATTGCTGCCTGTCTGCATTGGTAGTGGATGGAGTGAATATTAGATGAGTTGCCAGTCAAGCTCGCTGCTTTTTCCTGAATGGTATTGGAGTTTCACAAGCATTGTTGGAGTACTGCTCATCCAAGAAATAAAGTGTATTGCATAACATTAATGGCTCAGCGATGGTGAACAGGCTTTGAAGGCTCAGGAGGGCATTACTCACTGCAAAATTCCCAGCATGTCGCCTGCACTTGTAGGTGTGATTTTTACATAGCTGTTTCTGTTTAGTTTCTGGTCAAGGGTGTTGATAATGGGGGATTCAGAAATGCTAATACTGTCGATTGTCGGGAGCAATGGTTGGATTGTCACTTGCTGGAAGTGGTCATTGCTCTGTACTTGTGTAGCACACGCGTTATTTGCCATTTACCACCCTACGTCTGGATGTTGTCAGGGCCTAGCCGTGTTTGGATACACACAGCTTGAGTATCATGAATGGTGGTGAAAATCGTGCAATCATCAGTGAATGTTGCTGCCTTAGACCTTATCATGGAGTGACAATCATTGACAAAGCAGCTGAAGATGGTTGACCATGGGGCACTTCCCTAAAGAACTACTGCAATGGTAAACTGTGGCTGAGATGATTGACTTCCAGCAGCCACAGACAACATCCTTCGCGCTAAATATCACTCCATGGAGAGTTCCCTCCATGATACACAGTGACTCCAGTTTTGCCTGGGCTCTTTGGCACCAAACTTGGTAAAGTGGCTTATTGATGTCAAGGGCAGAAGCTGTGATCGCACCTCAGCAGTTGTCTTATCCAGATTTGTACAAAGGTTGCAGAGGTCAGGAACCGTGTGCTGTCAGAGGAGCAACAAAGTCGACGTTTTGGGTTTGCACCCTTCATCAGGACCTTTGAAGGATGTAAACCTGAAACCTCATCTTTCCTACTCTTCTGCTGCTACCTGACCTTCTGCGTTCCTCTAGCTCCACACTGTATAGACTCTGACTAGAGCATCTGCAGTTCTTGTTATCTCAC
Organism: Stegostoma tigrinum; assembly: GCF_030684315.1. Lineage (NCBI taxonomy): Eukaryota > Metazoa > Chordata > Chondrichthyes > Orectolobiformes > Stegostomatidae > Stegostoma > Stegostoma tigrinum. The sequence continues at coordinate 8,852,502 of NC_081395.1, read as the reverse complement.
AGGAACTGTGTGGGCCAGGTGGAACCCACACTGACTGTATTTGAGCAATTTACTGCTGACAATTTCAATTACTTTGATGATTGGGGGTAGGCTGGTGGCACTGTAATTTTCTGGATTGCATTTCTCCTGCGGTTTTCTCGAAATGGCGTACCTGGATAATTTTCCACAAAACTGGGGAGGTGCCAGGGTTGTAACCGTGCTGGATTTCTGACTAAGGCCGAGATGATTGTCCACTGAACAATTCTGGCTGAAGATTGTTGCAAATGCTTCAGTCTTGTCTTTTGCGCTGATCTGCTGGGCTTTCTCATCATTGAGGAAGGGGTTTTTTGGGGACCCACCCTCTCCTATTGTGACTTAATTTTTGAGCACCATTCACAACTGGATGTGGGAGGACTGCAGAGCATAGATCTGATCTGTATGGGCGACACGGTGGCTCAGCGGTTAGCACTGCTGCCTCACAGCGCCAGGGACCCGGGTTCAGTTCCACCCTCGGGCAACTGACTGTGTGGAGTTTTCACATTCTCCCCGTGTTTGTGTGGGTTTCCTCCCACAGACCAAAGATGTGCAGGTTAGAGTGGATTGGCTGTGTTGAATTGTCCCATAGTGTTCAGGGATGTGTGGATTGGGTGCATTGTGGGTGGATGGATGGGATGCTGTGAGGGTCAATGTGAACTTCTTGGGCTGAAGAGCCTGCTTCCACACTGTAGGGATTCTGTGATGTTGGTTGTGGAATCACATAGCCCTCTCTGTTGCATTGGCATTTGCTTGGCATGCTGGCAGTGTTGTAGCTTCACCACCTTGGGAAAATGGTGACGTAGTCACACTGTCTCTGGACTAGTAATCCAGAATCCCACACTAATGTTCTAGGTACTTACGACGAATAACTTTTGTGATGGATGGTGATACTTGAATTATTTTTTGTTAAATATTCCAGAACGAATATTCTAGAAGCAAGCTAGATGGCAGCTGTGTAACCACCTTATATTGTAGTTAAAAAAATTCTCCTGCCCGGAATTGTGGTTGACGTAGGTTCAAATGAGGCTTTCAGGGGGACATTGGATGTGTGCAGGGATTTGGGGGAAAGTAAGGAGATTGAGTCAGTGCAGCCCCAAGTGGCCGATAAGCTCCTGTTGCACTATAACAATTCTATGAAGCTGTTCACTCTTGGAATGAAGGGTAACAACTGCTGAAAGCAATCCTGTCCAAACCTGGTATCCCCAAGTCACTTTACAACAGGATTCACTGGAATATGAAAGGGTTTCTTGGCAGTGAGACTGTTTTTATATTTCTGAAGATAACTTGGTCCTACTTGAACAGAAATAAGATATCTCGGTGTAGACGAGATCAGTACCGGTGAACCTCTTGGTACAACCTCCTTCTTAACAGTTGGGTGATTGGGATTGGGACCAACAGTTTGTAGGCCCTGATGCTTGGAGAGAGAATCTGATATCTTAAAAGATAACAAAGTGTAGAGCTGGATGAACACAGCAGGCCAAGCAGCATCTGAGGAGCAGGAAAGCTGACGTTTTGGGCTTACACCCTTCTTCAAAAATTAGATTTCTGATGAAGGGTCTAGGCCCGAAACGTCAGCCTTCCTGCTCCTAAGATGCTGCTTGGCCTGCTGTGTTCATTTAGCTCTACACCTTGTTTGTTCATTTAGCTCTACACCTTGTTACCTCGGATTCTCCAGTATCTGCAGTTCCTGTTCTCTCTGATACACTTCTGTATCTAGTTGTGTTCGTTGTTGAAAGTTGTGTCCTGTATGGTACTGTGTAGCTATCTTGGACTTATATTGCATTCTGAACTATCACAATGAACTAGGTACTCCTAGAATTTGAGATACTATCAGAGGCTAGGCGTTGTCTGATCTCTGTCTCTTTTAAATGCATGTTCATCACCTCTGAATACTACAATTACCTTGGGAATGTTGGTTCTGAGGAGGGCAGCGTTAAGCCTAACTCTTTAATGCTGTGTCACAATTGAACAACCCGCTAACACTTGCTGTCCAGTTTGATTCATGAAGGAAGCTGAGTTTGGATAAGGTCCCCAAAGCTGAATAGAACCCATAGAGGTGGACTCACTGCTCCAGAATCAGTGGGGAGGGAAGAAAGCCGCTAGGTGCCTGAATTTTATCCAGTCTGTTGCTGCACTGCACAGATCAATAACATCCCAGATTTATCATTCCTGCATCTCTCCAAGCCAATCCCTTCAGCAAAGAGCAGGATTGAAACTTGGCCGTGATGGTTTCCTGCTCCTAAAATGCTGCTTGGCCTGCTGTGTTCATCCAGCTCCACACTTTGTTGTCTCAGATTCTCCAGCATCTGCAGTTCCCATTATCTGTGACGGTTGAGCAGTTGACCTCTAGTGCCTGGGTTGTGAGAGTAAGAAAGTGTGGGATAGCTGTTTTTAACAGATTCTTTAGATGATTGTATTAAATGAAGATTTTAAGAGTTTTTACATGGAAAATGTTGCGGTACATGAAGCTGAAGTCAAGAGTATGTTGTCAGAGCAGCATAGCAGGGTATTTAGCTGTTATGCAGTTATACAAGATACTAATCATCTGTGTCCCAAGTCACAAACATCTCATTCCCAAGCTTCACCATTTCAACCTGGATTAAACTTATTTTACGGGAGGCAGTGGTCTAGTGGTTTTATCACTGAGCTCTTAATCCAGAGACCCAGTAAACATTCTGGGCACCTGGGTTTGAATCTTGCCGTGGCAGATGGTGAAATTTGAATTCAATAAAAATAAATCTGGAATCAACAGTCTAATGATGACCATGAAGCCGTTGTCAATTGTCGGAAAAAACCCACCTGGTTGACTGATGTCCTTTAGCGAAGGAAACTGCCATCCTTACCTGGTCTGGCCTTCACGTGGCTCCTGACCTTCAGCAATGTGGTTGACTCATAACTGCCCTCTGGGCAATGAGGGATGGACAATAAAATGCCATGCCCTCATTCCAAAAATGAATTTTTTAAAAATCCAGCCAAGTGTGTAGTACATATGTAAAACAGACAGAATGATTTTTGGTTATAAAAAAAAGGGCACGCTGTGGAAGACTCTCATCTTGTACTCATCAGGACAGCATCTCAAGAATGTCAAATCTTGAAGGGCGCAGCAACTTATACACTGAGTAGAAGGAATGAAACTGTGGCAGCAGTATTTTTATCTTATGTACATCTGTGTGATTATTTGAACAGAGAGCATTAAGATCTCTGGGGTGGCTCGGTGGCTCAGCGGTTAGCACTGCAGCCTCACAGCGCCAGGGACCCGGGTTCAATTCCACCCTCGGGCAACTGTCTATGTGGAGTTTGCACATTCTCCCCGTGTCTGCGTGGGTTTCCTCTGGGTGCTCTGGTTTCCTCCCACAGTCCAATAATGTGCGGGTTTGGTAGAATGAGCATGCCAAATTGCCCATAGCGTTGATGGATGTGTAGATTAGGTGGGTTAAAGGGGGATGGGTCTGGGTGGGATGCTCTGAGAGTCGGTGTGGACTTGGGTTGAAGGGTCTGTTTCCACACTGTAGGATTCTATGATTATATCTAATTAAGTTGACAAACATAAGCTTAAGCACAGAGTGACCTGCTCCTGCTTTTGTGATCTATTACCTTCTGAAATGCCAGCGGACACTATGTCTTATGGTCTTATGGCAGCTATTACAAATGAGATATTTCCAGGGAGCATGCGGTGTCCATCAATATTTAGTGAGAAGTGGGCACTGTGGGGGATGCACTGCTCTATTTCTTCCTCCAATTTCATGTTGATTTAGTCTCATCCTTCTCTCCCTACCTCCCCTTCACTTTTGATGGTTTGCATAGCCCATAATGGGCTTTGCTTGTAAAATACTCCATTAGATACACTGGTATTTTACTGGTGGTGATTACCAGTTATTTTTTGAAGCAAGTACAAAGTCAGAGTGATTGTGGTGGGAATGCACGCAGTTGTGTGTGACAACGTTTCTGCATAGCGAAGAAAAATAAAAAAGTTTCCAGCGAACACACTGTGATCCATCAGTGGTCGATGCCTTTAGACTGAGGTAGTCACCCTGGGGGTATACAGTGTTTTAGTTTTATTTCCCCTTTATTTATTCACAGGAAGAGGGCGTCACTGGCTAGGGCCAGCATTTATTGTCCTTCCTGATTGCCCAGAGGGCAGTTAAGAATCAGCCACATTGCTGTGGGACTGGAGTCACATGTAGGCCAGACCAGGTAAGGATGGCAATTTCCTTCCCTTAAGGACATTGGTGAGCCAGGTGGATAAATGTTTAACTGGCTACATGTGTGTTTTTTATTGGTGGTGGATAGTGTTTAAAAATAGAGAAACAAGCCACAAAAAAAGATTCCCTGGTGATTTTTGGAGGTGGGAAAGTTATACTGCTCAGAAATAGACCCTTCGGTTCAATTTATGCGTGTCAACCAGATTTCCCAAACTAACCTAGTCCCAATTGCCTGCATTTGGCCCACATCCCTCTAAACCTTTTGCTATTTATGTATCCGTTGGAATGACTTTTTAATGGTGTATCTGTACCTGCATCTCCCATTTCCTCCAACAGTTCATTCTGCACACAAACCACCCTCTGTATGCAAAAGTTGCCCCTCATGTCCCATTTAAACCATTCTCCTCTGACCTTAAAATCAGGCCCTCTAGCTGCCAAGCCAATTTTGCTCAGTTGTGCGTATTGCACGTCTGGATTTTTGAAAAAAATAACAAATTTCTGGGGAGCATGCAGTTTGCGTCAATACTCTTGATGCCTCTAGAGGTTTCTGAGCAATTTGGGGTAATATAGTGCTTTATTTCCCCCCTCCAACTCAATGTTGTTTTAGCCCCCTCTCTACTTCCCCCTCAGTTCTGATGTCTTATTTTGCCCTTAATGGGCTTTGCTTGCAAATATTTGATTGGCTGTCCGGGTGATTACTGGTGATGGTTAGTAGCTTAAAAAAAACAAAAAAAGTGTCGGTGATTTTGATGTGGGACATTACTGAATCTCCTAGCCCAAAGGTAGGGATGCTACCTCTTCACCACACACGCTACCACCTAAATGTAAGATAACAAAGTGTGAAGCTGGATGAACACAGCAGGCCAAGCAGCATCTCAGGAGCACAGAAGCTGACGTTTCGGGCCTAGACCCTTCATCAGAGAGGGGGATGGGGTGAGGGTTCTGAAATAAATAGGGAGAGGGGGGGAAGCAGACCGAAGATGGATAGAGGAGAAGATAGGTGGAGAGGAGAGTACAGGTGGGGAGGGGATAGGTCAGTCCGGGGAAGACGGACAGGTCAAGGAGGCAGGATGAGGTTAGTCGGGAAATGGAGGTGTGGCTTGAGGTGGGAGGAGGGGATGGGTGAGAGGAAGAACAGGTTAGGGAGGTGGGGATGAGCTGGGCTGGTTTAGGGATGCAGTGGGGGGAGGGGATGAGCTGGGCTGGTTTGGGGATGCAGTGGGGGAAGGGGAGATTTTGAAACTGGTGAAGTCCACATTGATACCATTGGGCTGCAGGGTTCCCAAGTGGAATATCAGTTGCTGTTCCTGCAACCTTTGGGTGGCATCACTGTGGCACTACAGGAGGCCCGTGATGGACCTACTAACCTCATCCCGCCTCCTTGACCTGTCCGTCCTCCCTGGACTGACCTATCCCCTCCCTACCTCCTCACCTATACTCTCCTCTCTATCTACCTTCTTTTCTCCATCTTCGGTCCGCCTCCCCCTCTCTCCCTATTTATTCCAGTTCCCTCTCCCCATCCCCCTCTCTGATGAAGGGTCTAGGCCCGAAACGTCAGCTTTTGTGCTCCTGAGATGCTGCTTGGCCTGCTGTGTTCATCCAGCCTCACATTTTATTATCTTGCCATTGTCTTTGTTTTTTTCACTAGAATTGTTCCTGAAACTCCTGAATTTTTAATTCTCCCAATCAAGACTTTATTTGCCGACATGCTTCCTGGCTCTATTGATATTTGTAGCTGTAATGTTGTAACCTGAGATGCTTCCACACTCAACCAGGGTGGCTCAGTGATTAGCACTGCTGCCTCACGGTGCCAGGGACCCGGGGTTGATTCCACCCCTGGGTGACTGTCTGTGTGGAGTTTGAGTATTCTCCCCATGTCGATGCAGGTTTCCTCCCAGTGCTCCAGTTTTCTCTCACAGCCCAAAGATGTGCATGCTAGGGTGGATTGGCCGTGCTAAATTGTCCCATAGCGCTAAGGGATGTGCAGACTATGTGGGTTTGTCATGGTAACTTAAGGGTTACGGGGATAGAGTGGAGGGCTGTGCCTGGGAAGAATGCTCTTTCAGAGATAATTGCAGACGCGATAGGCTGAGCAGCTTTTTTCTGCACTGTAAGTGTTCTATGATTCTATGACCTACTGAGTGTTGGCAGGACTTCCATTTCTTTTAAAACTTCCTGATTTTGTTATGTAAATCAGTCTGCCACTCTGCTCCTTTGCTACCAGATGCTGCTGCCTCCTGATGGAAATAGATCGGTACTGAGGTTGTAGTGTGCACTTGGATCCTGGATTGGTCTTTGATCCAGGTAGAAGAGTGTTGTAAGCAACCCCAACAACTCTGTAATTATTTTGTATGTATGGATTCGCTTCCATATGATGGTGCTTCAGAACTGCTCAGAAAGAGACTGATCCAGCTCCCACTCTGCAGTCTTGCATACAAATGACAGAAGATCCTACCTCCTCACTTCCATCATCTTTGTTTGAACGGTGTGCTGGCAGAAGCAACAAAATTTATCTTTTATATCCAGTCCATTTCACGATCACCTGTCTCAGTGTTTCACAGCCATTAGACTACTTGGTGTTGCTTAGCCACTGGTTTCATGGCTGGGTTTATTTTTTATGCAGTTGTTAGCCTGCTGGAGCATTTGCAATATTGGCTGTTAACGGGACTTAGGGCCGTTATTATCCTGTGCCATCCGTTGAAATCATTGCCAGCAGGTCTGTTCACATCTCGAATTTGCACCTCACATGTACTTTTGAGCAGAAGTCTCTACTTGGTTATAGGGTGCGGTCACCGGGACAGAGTATCTTCTGAATCCCTCTCGCCTTAACTTGAGTTGCAGAGGTCCTACTGCTGGCCCAGCTCAGAATCAGCAAGATTCCACAAAATATGAGTTTCGATGGGCAAAAATAGGCAAGACAGAAGCAGGAAGGTTATTTCCGCTGGTGGGTAAGACTAGAACTAGGGGGCATCGCCTCAAAATAAGGGGGGAGCAGATTTAGGACTGAGTTGAGGAGGAACTTCTTCACCTAAAGGGTTGTGAATCTGTGGAACTCCCTGCCCAATTAAGGCTGTCTCATTGAATGTTTTTAAAGCAAAGATAGATTTCTGAACAGTAAAGGAATTAACGTTATGGTGAGCGGGCAGGTAAGTGGAGCTGTGTCCATGAGAAGATCAGCCATGATCATACTGAATGGGGGAGCAGGCTGGAGGGGCCAAATGGCCTGCTCCAGCTCCTATTTCTTATGTTCCTATGAATAAACAGCGTGATGCTACACCATATCATCCAAGCAGCTTTTGATGTTCTGTGTGCCAACTTAGCCGAGTCCAATCAGGGCTGCAGAATAGTGAAGTTATAATCTGCCCCACACCCCTGAGCTGAAGCACGTAGAACGGGCTAGCGTACTAATTATGTGCTCACTAGGGCTTCAAACTGAAAACCTCCCCAAGTAATGCAGCAGTTCAAGAAAGCAGCTTCCCACCACTTCTGGGGGCTTTAGGGCTGGGGGATAAATGCTGGAGCTGACCACCTACCCCACATTGCATGAGCAAATACATATATTTAAAACAAAATTCAGGACCCCTGCTGCCTGTCTCCACAGTCACACATCCACCATATTCTCTTAGGGCTTCTGCGTAAAAATACATTCGGGGTGAGGGAATTAGGGCAGTTGAAGAAACTTCTGGGGAAAAATTATATCAAGACAGTAGTGGGGAAAACAGTTGTAGTGAAAGCAGGTCATGTCTTTGATTCAATTTGAAGCCTTTCCCAGCCTTTGTGTCTCAATCTAATTTGCTGATGGAATTTTATTGGATTTTTGAGATTTACTGTACGTCTGATTCTTAGTGAAAAGCCGATCATTTACTGCTGGAGCCTTTATGTTCTGCCCTTCTTATAGTCTATTAAATCACCTTGATGTATCTGATCTTGCCTAGTGCATCATTCACTGTGTGCTGGGTGTTGAAAGCCTAATCCACTTAGCATCTCAGCAAATAAAAAGGTAGCTTGTAAGCTGTCATTGCTCAGCCAGTGAATCGGTGAATTGAATCAATCTCCATTGATCCTCAGTTTGGGTTGTGGCATCTAATCTGTGCTGCTGACATATTCATGGAGCCCTAAATGCATGGATGTGTAGCAAGGACAAACTTAGTCTCGCTGCAGTCTATGCCACATCTGAATAGAGCAATGGCATTTGTTGTCTGGTTCCATAACTGAGGACTGGCAAACTTAGGATCAGCATCATGAAGATCTTTGCAGAGATGAACAGCACCCGTTGGTGAAATTAGATTCTTTAATGGAGCACAGCAGAAAGATAATGTGGCCCATCATTCTCCTGCCAGCTCTTGTCTTGAAAAGGCCTATCAAATTAGTCTGACCTTCCCCATGTACCTGCTCTCTCCCCAGGTCCTGAAACCTGGGAGACTTCAAGGTTATTTAGTAACAAATATTGCCAGTGCCTTGTGATACCCAGAAGGGGATAAAGCACATTAGATCAGTTGAATTATACAGCGATTGTTTCTGCTTTTTCCTTGGGAGTACGTGCAGGTCAGAGTTCTCTTGTATGGAAGTGTTGGATAGAAATACATCTGAGCGACATGAGGAATGCAGAAGTTTAGAGGGAGTTGAGAAAGTATGTTAGAGAATTGAAGAAGGTTTGTGAGAAAATAATTGCAGCCAATATAAATGGCTAATCCCAAAGCCTTCTACAGGTAAATCACGAGTAAAGGGAGGCGTAGGGCCAATTTAGGGACCCAAAAGGAGATTTGCACATTGCAGAAGGAGACATGGCTAACGTATTACATGAATACTTCGCGTCTGTCTTTACCAAGGAGGTAGATGTTATTCAGGTCATGGTGAGAGAGGAGGAAGTTTTTTCACTGGAATGGTTCAAATTCAATAAAGACGCAGATAAACTGCGATGCATCCAAGGATGTTAAAGGAAGTGTGAGTAACAATTTCAGGGGCACCAGTCATAGTCTTATCTTTCTGAGACACAGATGGTGCAAACGGACTGGAGAACTGTGCACATTGCACCTTTATCCATAAAAGACTGTAAGGATAATTGTAAGCCTGTCAGTTCAACTTCAGTGATGGAGAAGCTTCTAGAAACAATAATTTGGGATGGAATTAATAGTCACATGTGATGTGCGTGAGCATTTGAAGGGCATTCAGTCCAGTCCCACAAAATTATTTTGTGAAAACTTGTAGCTCATGGGATAAAAGGGAGGTAGCAAAGTAAATAAAAACTTACTGCTATTGTTCAGCCAGATTGTGGTGGTAAGTAGATGTTTTTTGGGATGGAGGGAAGGTTTGCAGCGTTGATTCTGAGGGTCCGTATTGGGACCCTTGCTTTTCCTGAAAGCTGCAAATGTTGTAGAACTTAGTGTGCAGTTTGAAAGTTGGTGGCTGATATAATATGGAAGTATTGTAAATGGTAAGGAGGGCAGTGTAGAATTTTAAAAGCATGTAGACATGCTGGTGGAGTGGGCAGGTAGAGTTCAATGCAGAAAAGTGTGAGGTGATGCATATTAATAGAAAGAACATGGACAGAGTAGCAGAAAAAAGGGGATTCTGCTGTATTTATAAAAGACGCTTAATAGATCTTGGCTGGAGTATTGGGTGCAGTTCTGGACATCAGCCTACAGCAAGGATGGACACAATGGAGAAAGTGCAGAAGAGATGTACAAAAGTGGTTCCAGAGATCAAAAACTTCAGTTGTGAAGGCACATTAGAGAGATTGAGATTTTTCTCCTTGGAGAACAGACAAAGAGGAGATTTGATTGAAGTTCTCAATATAATGTCTGGATAGTGTAGGCCGAGAGAAACTGTCCCCTCTTGTAAAAAGATCGCGAACAGGAGGGAATGGATTTGAAGTGATTTGCCAAAGTAACATGTGATCAGAGAAAAAAACATTTTCACGTGAGTTGTTCAGGTCTGGAATGAATTCTTTGAAAGTATGTTGGAGGCAAGGTTCAATTTGAGGCATTTAAGGGGTCATTAGATAATTATTTGAATATAAATAATGTGCAAGAATATGGGAAGGAGACAGGAGAATAGCATTGTCATCAAACAAGTGGAGTGTCATGAGCATCTGCACTAGCCTCTGTGCCTGTTAATTTACCAGGTAATGATCCACAGTTTTAAATGCAACAAAGAGGAAATTGGAGAAATGCAAGTATTCCTTACTCCCCTGCTAATATCCTACAGTGCCTCCATGTTCAGAATCAGCTTCAATTTGCATTGTAATTAAAATGTCTTTTCATCTACAATAAGGATGAAAGACTTTATACTGTAAAATATTCCACTACTTCACTTGACATTATTCAGAGAACCGTCAGCTGTTAGAGATCATGCCAAATGGAGCATTGTTTTCTTTTCTCATTCACTTGCTCAACATACTCGTTCCATTCTGCTTTGATCCTTGAGATTACCATTCACTGCATTACTGAGAGAAGTCAGTTTGTTTGAGCTCTCTCTCCTTTCCCTTCCACATTCCTTTTTCTTGCTCCCAGTTCTCACCATGCAATCAGTGTTGCTGAAAACACTGAAGAAAATAAGTGTTTCAAACATGCAGTTGTGCTATGGGTGTATCTACCACTTCTCCACACCCTTTCTCCCACCCCCAAGGAGAAATTAGGGATGGGCAATAAATTAGCCTGTGGAACCCATATCTTGAGAAAGGTCGACAGCACAAGAAGTGGCACATTCATTCTGCACTAGTCAACAACGGCCACCTAACTATTTTAAGGTCATTTTCCAAAGCCATGTATGCCCAATCCCCCAAATCTTTCAGCCGCAGTCAGGTTCAGTGTGTTTTTACAAAACGATTGATTTTTGGGACAATTTGTCATTGTGCATATTCGAGGTAAAAACTTAAAAATAATGCGGTTACGGAAAGCCAGATGGAATTCTTTCAACAGAAGAATATTAAAGCAACAGTTATCCAGCAGATTTGAGGTTCTTTTACTGATTGATGGGAATGAAAGCTGCAGGATGGATGAACTAACAGAAAATGGCACTTTGGTACAAGAAGCTTTTCAAGTGAGGATAGTAAAAACAATTGTGGTGGTATAGGCATTTTTACATCTACCTACATTTAGTGACATACCTCTGGAACAGAGATAGTAGGAACTGCAGACGCTGGAGTCCGAGACAACAAGGTATAGAGCTGGATGAACACAGCAGGCCAAGCAGTATTAGAGGAGCAGGAAAGTTGACATTTCGGGTCTGGACCCTTCTTCAGAAATGGGGGAGGGGAAGGGGACTCAAATAAATAGAGGAGGAGGTAGGTGGAGAGCAGACGGACAGGTCAAGGAGGTGGGGATGAAGCCAGTACACGTGAGTGTCAGTAGGGAGTTGGGATGGGGATTGGTCAGTAGTGAGGGAGGGTCAGGTAAGTGGGCGGGAAGACAGACAGGTCAAGGTGGTGGGGATGAGGCGAGTAGGCAGGAAGATGGGGTGGAGATTGGTCTGTGAGGTGGGAGGAGCAGATAGGTGGAAGAAAAGACGGACAGGTCGTGGAGGCGGGGACAAGATGGGCTAGTCTTGGGATGAGGTCGGGGCTAAGGAGATTTTGAAGCTTGTAAAGTCCACATTGAGACCATTGGGCTACAGGGTTCCCAAGCAAAATATGAGGTGCTGTTCCTCCAGCCTTCGGGTGGCATCATTGTAGCAATGGAGGAGGCCCAGGATGGTCATGTTGTCCAAGGAGTGGGAGGGGGAGTTGAAAGTGGTTCGCAAATGGGAGGTGCAGCCCTGCGGTCTCAATGTGGACTTCACAACCTTCAAAATCTCCCCTTCCCCGACCTCATCCCAAGACCAGCCCATCTCGTCCCTGCCTCCTTGATCTGTCTGTCTTTCCCCCCCCGATCCGTTCCTCCCACTTCACTGACCAACCCCCACCCCCACTTCCAACCTAAGAGCCTCATCCCTGCCTCTTTGACCTGTCTGTCTTCTCTCCACTTATCTGCTCTTCCATTCACCTTCCATCATCACCTCCCCCTCTCTCCCTATTTATTTCAGAGTTCCCTTCCCCTCCACCATTTCTGAAGAAGGGTCCAGACCCGAAATGTCAGCCTTCCTGCTCCTCTGATGCTGCCTGGCCTGCTGTGTTCATCCACCTCTACACCTTGTTACCTCTGGAACAGGTGGGACTTGAAGAGACAGGCATTCTGGTTTGGAAACAGGGACTCTACCGCTGCACCTCCAGAGCTTCCTACAAAAATAGGGCATGGAAACTTGACTCAGCAGTCTTGATGTAATGTCAAAAAGTGGATTTCTTTTTTAATCATCGTCTTCATGTGTTATGACATGCCTCTGGAGTAGACGGTGCTGTTTGGAGTGGAGACTACACAGCACAGTGAGGGGCATTGTCATCGTACTCTGCAGCAGAAAAATAAGGGTACAGAAGGCTATGCTGCCTACCTAATGCTGCGACTCGGGCATTTTCTCATGGCAGGGGAAGGGCATAACAGTGGGAAGAATGGATCCAGTTGATGTGGTTCATGCAGGTGCCTATGGCACATTAAGAAGTTCTGCATAATCAGAATGAGGAGCTAGCCACCAAATTAAAAACTAAAACCTAAAGATGGTATTATTTAGGTTATTACGTGAGCCACACGCAAACTGGTTTAGGGCGAGTATGATCCGTGAAATTAATATCTGCCTCAAGACAGGTTAAGTGGAAGTGAGTTCCAATTTGTGGGCTCTGACGCTGACACTGGGCAAAGGTGGGGTCTATATCATTGGAATAGTTTAGAACTGAACCGGGGACCAGTGCTCCAGTGATTGCATAAAATGATCAGAGGGTTAGATAGGGTGGATAGGGAGAGTCTTTTTCCTAGGATGGTAACGGCGAGCACGAGGGGGCATAGCTTTAAATTGAGGGGTGAAAGATATAGGACAGATGTCAGAGGTGGTTTCTTTACTCAGAGAGTAGTAAGGGAATGGAACGCTTTGCCTGCAACGGTAATAGATTTGCCAACTTTAGGTACATTTAAGTCGTCATTGGATAAGCATATGGACGTACATGGAATAGTGTAGGTTAGATGGGCTTGAGATCGGTATGACAGGTCAGCACAACATCGAGGGTGTACTGTGCTATAATGTCCTATGAATTGGGCGAGTAGAAAGGGTTTCAGAAATAAAATTAAAGAATGTTTAAGACAGAGGAAAGGAGAATAATTTTCCCCCAGAGTCATGATTGTTTGGAACAGTGTTCCCCCAGCACTGGGTAGATTCTTGATAATCAAGCCGGTGAAAGGTTACAGGGGATAGGCAGGTATATGGCTTAATCAGATCAGCCACGATCTCAATGAATTACAGAGGAGCCTAACCTTAATTCAGATGTAGAATAACTGACTTTGATGCAATGTAATTAGGGTTAAGAGACTACTTGGTATTGTCATTAGAAAGAATTGAATTCAAGAGTGTGGTGATTGGGTGTCAGGAAGGTTAGTCAATTAGTTATAACCAGGCAAAACCATACTTACAGCCATTTATTTCTGTCCTTTTCATTTGGACACTTCCCTTTAATTGCTCCTTTATATTTTCCATTCCTTTATTTGCTCTGAGCAGTGTCATTTTCTCCTGTCCCATTTAGTCATTCCCTCGTTGATGTTTGCAAAATAAATATGTTGAATTAACAAGCTTGTAGATGACCAACATTGCTGGTTAGCAGACAGTGAAGAAGGTTGTCTCAATACAAAGGAATCTTGAGCAGATGGCAAGTTCAATTTAGATGAGCGTGAGGTGTTGCTTTTGGTAAGGTAAACCAGGGCAGGACTTAGGCACTTAATGGTAAGGTCCTGAGGAGTGCTGCTGAACGAAGAGACCTTTGGATGCAGGTTGATGGTTCCTTGGAAGTGAAGTCGGAGGTAGACAGGGTGGTGGAGAAGACATGCCTTTATTAGTTAGTGCAATGAGTCTAGGAGTTGGGACGGTCATGTTGCAGCTGAACAGGACATTGGTTAGGGCTACTATTAGACTACTGCGTTCAGTTCTAGCCTCCCTGCCAGAGGAAACGTGTCATTAAACTTGAAAGGGTTCCAAAAACATTTATAAGGATGTTGCCAGGATTGGAGGGTTTGAGCTATAGGGAGAGGCTGGGGCTATTTTCCCTGGAGTGTTGGGGGCTCAGGGGTGACCTTACAGAGGTTTATAACATCATGAGGGGTGTGGATAGGATGAATAGCAATGTCTTTTTCCTAGAGTTGGGGATTCTAAGCTTAGAGGGCATAGGTTTGAGATGAGTTGGGAAAGGTTTTGAAGGGACCTAAGAAGCAACTTTTTCATGCAGGGTGTGTTGCGTGTATGAAATGAGCTGCCAGAGAAAGTGGTGGAGGCTGGTACAATTACAGTATTTGAAAGACTTTTGGTAGGTACGTGCATAGGAAAGGTTTAGAGGGATATGGGCCAAATGCTGGCAAACGGGACCAGATTAATTTAGGATATCTGGTCAGCGTGGACGAGTTGGACTGAAGGGTCTGTTTCTGTGCTGTATAGCTCTGTGACTCAATGAACCCGATCATTTATATCTGTCCTTTTAACAATTCCCTTTAATTGCTCCTTTACATTTTCCATTCTTTTCTTTACTCTATACAGTGTCATTTGCCTCTATTTATTTTAGCCAGTTGCTGGTTAATATTTACAAATTAAATGGGATTGAATTAAATTGGTGGCGATATTGACAAGGCGGTATTGAAATGGAGAGAGATAATGGGAACTGCACATGCTGGAGAATCCGAGATAACAAGCTATACAGCTGGATGAACACAGCAGGCCAAGCAGCATCTTAGGAGCACAAAGGCTGACCTTTCAGGCCTAGACCCTTCATCAGAGAGGGTATTGAAAAGGATTAGCTTGAAGCTTGTGAAGCCAAGTGCAATTGGCCTCAGGAATGTGACTACCACACACGGATGACAAGCTGCTTCTACTGGTTCCAACTTTTTGAGAACAACCCAAGGCCTCCTAAGCTTTATGGGCATTCACTAGCCAGCTCAGTGCCTTTGCATCTTCAAAAGTAAACCGTAGAAGATGCTCAAAAGATGTTGTGAGTGGCTGTTTGTTGCTTGAAAGACTTCAAAGGGAAAAGGGGCTGTCACTTTATAACTGATGGAACTGCAGCCAAGACAGGCACTGCACACTGTCCAAAGTGTGTCTGTGTATGTGGAACAGCAGTGCGTAGCTCTTTATCAGGCGGAACCAGAAGAGACTAAATGTTGTTTTCTTACTCTGACATTTATATTTTAATGGGTTTTTATTTCAGTGGGATTTAGTCAATTTGTACATGTTCTCTTCAAGCCATTGTCAAATGTTTGCTCCACTGAGCTTATGCTCCTTCAAGACTTCTTTTATTGCCAAATTAAGACAACAGAAGCTTCAGATTGTAGTTAAGGTTTTTGGCATTTGTTCATGTTGGCCTTCACCCTATTTCTGTAATGGGCCAGACTAAGCCTCCTCAAAATGTTTTAAGAAGGCAACCTAGACCTTAACTTTTTCATTTTAGAAGCTAAATGTGAGGTGCTAGTTCCAGGTGCAGTTCAAATGGTCAAACTACTTGACGTTAAGCAGAACACAGTTTATTCAATTACTATGTTAAACTACAACAAAAGAATGAAGAACTTAAAACAGCAAGTCTAATGGAAAACGTAACAGAATAATAGCTATAGTAACTATTGCTAATTAACTGTTCCAATATAATAACATCCCATAAGTGCACCTTTAAGTAAAAGGCAAATTCAGAAAACAGCTTTTGTCTTGCATGCAATCCCACAGACTGGAAAGAGAACCCCAGCTTTTGGCTGTAATTGAGAAAGGGAGCGCAAAATAGCCTCAATTTCTTCGAGACTCCAATAACAACTGCTGAACCTAAAAGCTAAAGACTAGAAATCCTGGCCTGTGAGAGCTGACCACACCCAGCCAGGCTGCTTCTATTGTTCCAGCTTTTTTGAAAAAAAAACCAAGGCCTCCCAAGCTGTTTGTGAGACTTCACTCGCCAGCTCGGTGCCTCTGCCTTAAAACCTGTCCTCAAAAATAAACCAGGGCAAAACATAACTCTTAAAGCTACAGCATTGTCATACATTTCATTGATGCCACGAGCTTTAAATGTGAATAACACTATTGATACATGTGTATGAGTGCACAGTAAGAAAATTGTTTCTGGAGAACCCTAGATTGGAAGCTTGAGAGGTTGCTTGTGTAGGACAGTTGAGATATAAGGCAAGTCTCTCTCTCTGACTCTTCCTGGGTGTAGGTCACTAAGAAAATGTGCTGATGGGAACAGAAAAAGACCTTTGTAAAATTCAGTCTCTTAAACACAGACCATGCACAAAATGAAGCAAAACTTTTTCTTTCCATTAATATTAATTCAACACTATTGATGTTGCAGGTACAAGAAACAATTACAGAGGGTGTCTACAGTTGACTGAAGAACGATTGACATAATATAGTGCACCACTAGACAAGAACCAGCTGATTTTATGCAGAACCAGAGTGTAAGAACTTTGATGTCTCTCTTTTTGGATTCCATTTTTAACAAGTGGATGCTATCTGAATTTGGGTGACACCAGAAACGGGAATGGTCTGTGATGCGTTTGCAAGCTATTTACAAGGAATTTTCGACACCAGTATTCGTTCCCGTTTACAAACAATGTTTTCCAGTTTCTCTGTTTTTCCCTCTTCAGTTCTGGCTCAAACTGAGCTAAATCTACAAATGGGACTAAATTAAACTAGATTAGATTCCCTGCAGTGTGGAAACAGGCCCTTCAGCCCAACAAGTCCACACCGCCCCTTGGTTCATCCCACCCAGACCCATCCCCCTATAACCCACACACCCCTGAACACTATGGGGCAATTTAGCCTCGCCGATCCACCTAGTCTGCACGTCTTTGGACTGTGGGAAGAAACCGGAGCACCCGGAGGAAACCCGCGCAGACACAGGGAGAATGTGCAAACTCCTCACAGACAGTTGCCTGAGGCTGGAATTGAACCCAGGTCCCTGGCGCTATGAGGCTACAGTGCTAACCACTGAGCCACTGGGCCGCACACCCGCTGTTTGAGAAACTTGGCTGGCACAGATAAGTTAGACCAAAGAGCTGTATGTTTAGGGTCGAGCATAATATCTCCAGCGTGAGTATTTCAGAGATGTTTCTGAAAGTCCCGGGGTTCTTCTCATATAAATTATAGTTTTTCTTTCATTGTAGCATATTGTCCAATCCACCCTCACCACCCATCCCCCAATCGCTGCTCCAGGACAATCATGGAAGGAAATGTTGACACAAGGCACACAAAGTTTTTGGGATTTCATGTAGCTGGATCTGGTATGAGATGCATAATGCAGTAAATCGGTTTTAGCGAAGGAAATCTGCAATGAAATGTCACTGGTGGAATGCGACAGCCAGGTTTGGCAGGATCCATATGAAGCATCCTGTCCGCCTGGACAGATTCTGAAACCACTGAGACCAGTAAACCTGCATAGGAAGATCTAGTCTCTGTCGTGTTCCCATTGTGGAGACATGGTCTTGCATATTGCCAACTTTAAGTACATTTAGAACATAGAACATAGAAAAGTACAGCACAGCACAGGCCCTTCGGCCTACAGTGTTGTGCCGTGGAATAATCCTAATCCAAAATTAAAATAACCTAACCTACATTCCCCTCAATTCACTGCTGTCCATGTGCATGTCCAGCAGTCGCTTAAATGTCACTAATGACTCCGCTTCCACGACTACCACTGGCAAACTATTCCATGCGCTCACAACTCTCTGGGTGAAGAACCTCCCTCTGACGTCTCCTCTATACCTTCTTCCTAACACCTTAAAACTATGACCCCTCGTGGCAGTCAATCCTGCCCTGGAGAAAAGTCTCTGGCTATTGACTCTATCCATGCCTCTCAGTACCTTGTACACCTCAATCAGGTCTCCTCTCTTTCTCCTTCTCTCCAGATGGAAAAGTCCGAGCTCAGTCAACCTCTCATTGTAAGACAAGCCCTCCAGTCCAGGCAGCATCCTGGTAAACCTCCTTTGCACCCTCTCCAAAGCCTCCACATCTTTCCTATAATAGGGTGACCAGAACTGGACACAATATTCCAAGTGTGGTCTCACCAGGGTTTTGTAGAGCTGCAGCATAACCTCGCGGCTCTTAAACTCGATCCCCCTGTTAATGAAAACCAAAACACCATATGCTTTCTTAACAACCTTATCCACCTGGGTGGCAACTTTGAGGGAGCTATGCACTTGAACACCAAGATCCCGCTGTTCCTCCACACTGCTGAGAATCCTGCCTTTAATCCTATATTCAGCATTTAAGTTTGACCTTCCAAAATGCATCACTTCGCTTTTATCCAGTTGAACTCCATCTGCCATTTTTCAACCCAGCTCTGCATTCTGTCAATGTCTCGCTGAAGACTGCAATAGCCGTCGATACTATCAACAGCACCTCCAACCTTTGTGTCATCAGCAAACGTACTAACCCACCCCTCAACCTCCTCAGCCAAGTCATTTATAAAAACTACAAAGAGCAGAGGCCCAAGAACAGAGCCCTGCAGAACACCACTCAGCACTGACCTCCAGGCAGAGTACATACCATCTACAACCACTCTCTGCCTCCTGACAGCCAACCAATTCTGAATCCAGACAGCCAAATCACCCTGTATCCCATACCTCCTGACTTTATGAATGAGCCTGCCGTGGGGAACCTTATCAAATGCCTTGCTGAAATCCATGTACACCACATCCACTGCTCGACACTCGTCAACCTGTCTTGTGACTTCCTCAAAGAATTCAATAAGATTTGTAAGGCATGACCTGCCCCTCACAAAGCCATGCTGATTCCCTTTAATTACGCTATGCTTTTCCAAATAGTCATAAATCCTATCCCTCAGAATTCTTTCCAAAACCTTGCTGACCACAGACGTAAGACTGACTGGTCTGTAATTTCCAGGGATTTCCCTATTCCCTTTCTTGAAAAGAGGAACAACATTTGCCTCCCTCCAATCTTCTGGTACAACTCCTGTGGAGAGTGAGGCAGCAAAGATCTTCGCCAGTGGCTTAGCAACCTCCTTTCTCGCTTCCCGGAGCAACCTAGGATAAATCTGGTCTGGCCCTGGGGACTTACCAATCTTAATGTTTGCCAAAATTTCCAGCACATCAACTTCCTCAATCTTGATCTGTTCAAGCCAGTTTTCCTGCTCCTCAAAGTTCTCATTCACAACAAGGTCCCTTTCCTTAGTGAAAACCGAAGCAAAAAACTCTTTTAGGGCTTTCCCTATCTGCTCAGACTTCACGCACAAGTTTCCTACGCTATCCCTGATCGGCCCTACCATCTCCCTGATCATTCTCTTATTCCTCACGTATGAGTAAAATGCCTTCGGGTTCTCCCTAATCCTTCCTGCCAACCCTTTATTGTGCCCCCTCCTGGCCCTCCTCAGTCCACTTTTGAGCTCCTTCTGAGCAAGCCTGTAATCCTCTAAAGCTGTGCTAGACCCTTGCTTCCTCCACCTTACGTACGCTGCCTTTTTCTTTTTGACAAGAAGCACCTCTGTACCCGTCATCCAAGGCTCCTTAATCTTACCCCTTCTTACCTGTCTCAGAGGAACAAATTTATACATCACTCACAACAACTGCTCCTTAAACAGCCTCCACAAGTCTGCTGTGCCCTTTCTGTGGAACAATTGCTCCCAATCTCTACTTCCCAATTCCTGTCTGATAGCATCATAGTTTCCTTGACCCCAGTGAAATATCTTCCCCTGGTAATGCTCCTTTCCCTTTCCATGGCTATGGTAAATGGGAGGCTCTTGCGGTCACTGTCGCCAAAGTGTTCTCCCACCATGAGATCTGATACCTGTCCTGGCTCATTGCCGAGCACCAAATCCAAAGTGGCCTCCCCCCTCGTCGGCCTGTCCACATACTGAGTAAGGAAACCCTCCTGAACACACCTGACAAAAACGGCTCCATCCAAACCATCTGCACTAAGGAGGTTCCAAACAATATTGGGAAAGTTGAAGTTACCCATAACAACAACGCTGATACGTTTGCACTTTTCAACAATCTGCCGGCCAATGAGTTCTTCGATCTCCCTACTGCTATTTGGGGGTCTGTAGAAAACCTCCAATGAGGTGACTGCTCCCTTGCTGTTCCTAGCTTCCACCCACACTGACTCAGTCAACAAACCTTCCTCAGCACCCTCAACCCATACCACCGCAGGAGACGAGTCCTCAGCAAAGGTTCTTTCAGCCGCCGTTATACTGTCCTTGACCAACAAAGCCACACCTCCCCCTCTTCTACCACCTTCCCTAACCTTAATGAAAGATCTAAACCCTGGAACCTGCAACATCCATTCCTGACCCTGCTCTATCCATGTCTCTGAAATGGCCACAACATCGAAGTCCCAGGTACCTATCCAAGCTGCAAGCTCACCTACCTTATTCCGGATACTCCCGGCATTAACGTCGTCACACTTCAATCCAGCTTGCTGTCTGCTAGCACACTCCTGTGACAGTGAGGTCCTGACCATGTCCTCCCTACGCTCATCCTCCTGTGTACTAGGACTACACCTCAGTTTTCCATCCCCCTTCTGAGCTCGTTTAAATCCACGCAAATGGCACTAGCCAATTTCCCACCCAGGATATTAGTGCCCCTCTGGTTCAAGTGGAGACCGTCCTGTTTGTACAGGTCCCACCTTCCCCAGAATGAGCCCCAATTGTCCATGTACCTGAAGCCCTCCCTCCTGCACCATCCCTGCAGCCACGTGTTCAGCTGAAATCTCTCCTTGTTCTTTGTCTCGCTATCACGTGGTGCGGGTAACAAACCAGAGATGACCACTCTGTTTGTTCTAGCTCTCAGCTTCCACCCTAGCTCCCTGAAATCCTGCCTGACATCCCTATCCCTCTTTCTACCTATGTCGTTGGTGCCTATGTGGACCACGACTTGGGGCTGGTCACGCTCTCCCCTCAGGACCCCAAAGACACGATCCGAAACATCACGGACCCTGGCACCTGGGAGGCAACACACCAATCATAAGTCTTTTTTGTTCCCGGCAAACCTTCTATCAGTCCCTCTAACTACTGAGTCCCCAATGACTATCACTCTCTTCCTATCCCCCCTTTAAGTCATCATTGGACAAGCATATGGACATACATGGAATAGTGTAGGTTAGATGGGCTTCAGATCGGTGTGACAGGTTGGCACAACATCGCGGGCCGAAGGGCCTATACTGTGCTGTAATGTTCTATGTTCTATGTATCTAGAGCAGCACCCCAAAAGCTGTGAGCACTCCAGCCTTTCTACATGAGGTGTCAATCCAGTACCAGACCATCTTTTCTTTGCTTGAGAGCAAGTGTGAGCTAAATCATGGGAGCTTTTGGTGTCAGCTCTGGCACTGGGGCGTTGCCTGTTGCAATCACAACAGAGAAGTTGCATCTTAGAAAATATTCTTGTTCCCACCATCCTGCACACACCTTGTTGTTTTCTTCCCTTTGATGCTGAGGGCAATAAGACAGTGTCACAACTTTCCAATGTAGATCACCAGATAGGTAGGAGTCTTTGCTGATTTGCTTCATTTCTTCCTCACTCCACCCAGAAACCCCTGTCTGAGGTCAGATTGCAGTACGTGTCCAGCACAGAGCCATCCGCCAATTTGAGAGCTTTTCTGATTGGCTCTCGTCACAGCTTACCACACGTCGGTCTATTTGGTTAGTCCGAAATAGGCAAAGCATTGACGAAGTTCAGTGTGTGAATTGGTTCGGAGTCAGCAATGAGTCTTGCTCCACTGACGTCAACAGTTGTTCTTGGTCTTGGGAAAAACATTTGTAAAGCCCGTTAACAATGCAGAGTAGCAAAGGGAGCCAGGTTATACCAGGCCTTAGCGTCGGGATATCTGCTGAGTTTGAGTAAACTTTTAGTATGTAGGATGGAGGAGACTACGAATCTTGAGAACATTTTGTAAACTCTGAATCTCCTTTAGAATTGGCTCCTTGCACACATGGTGCAACTCCTTGAGTACCTTTACTACCATCTTTGCTTCCCCTGTGGCCACCAGATAACTTCACAGCAACTGTCTAAGTCTTGTTTCACTGTTGAGACAATGCCACCCACATCATCAACACTTCTAACCAGGCTGGTTGTCACGTCTGTACATCAGTAGAATCGTTTTGTTTAGCATCGCCTTGCCAGAATATCTACCCACATGGCAGGTATCACCTCAACCTGCAGTGCTCATTGGCTATTGCTGCTGAGGTAATGCGTCGGATACTGGTAGCACTGAGGTCTGGCACTCTTGCATGGCAGTGCTTTTGTCAGGCATGTAGGCAGCCCTCCACCGCTGAAGGAGGACCTTCCTCACATACTTACAAGTGTTGTTTTTCACAGTAATGAAGAAGAGCGTGTTTATCATGCTGTTGCTCATTGCCATGCACTCTACAATGTAGTACACCGTGATGGAATGCTTTTCTCTCAGGAGCATGTTTGGGAAGAAATCTCGGACGATGGTGTATCCATAATATGGAGCCCAGCAGAGGATGTAGGCGGTCAGTATACCCATAAGGACCAGGACCGTCTTCCTCCGTGCTCGGAGCCGCTTCTTGATTTGGTTGGTTTGCACGCCTGGCATGCTTTTGAACCACAGCTCCCTGCAGATCTGCACATAGCAGAGGGACATACTCAACACAGGCAGAACAAATTCCAGGATGAAGAGGAACAAGAAATAGGATTTGTAGAAGAGTTCCTTGTCTGCCGGCCAGATCTGCCCGCAAAATATTTTCCCATTGCTCCCCACGGAAGTATCGAAGGTCGTTTCTGTTGTAAAGTACGCTGAGGGGATGGAGATGAACAGGGAGACTAACCACACGGCAATCAGAACACAGTAGGCCGTCTGAAACTTCATACGAGGTTTCAGCGGATGCACAATGACCAGATACCTGCAATGGGTACAAGAGAGAAACAAAGGTGAAGAGATAAGTGGGAGAACCTGAGCTGGCTGGAAGATTCGGCTCTGTCCATTAAACTTCTGGCCAGGAAAATCCAGTTTATTTGTTACTGAAAAAAAACACAATAAATCCTCTGTATCCAAGAAATCACAAATTCGTTGATCGATCCTAAAATATAAATAACAACAAAATCAACGACCTGTTTTTAACAAGCTCCACCCTCATGAATTTCATCATTCGTAGGGGCAACATAGTGCTTCAGTGGGTAGCGCTGCTGCCTCACAGGCCAGGGATCTGGGTTCAGTCCCAACCTCGGGCGACTGTTTGCCTGTGTGTAGTTTGCACATTCTCCCCTTGTCTGCGTGGGTTTCCTCCAGGTGCTCCGGTTTCCTCCCACACTCCAAAGATGTGCAGGTTAGGGTGGATTGGCTGTGCTAAGTTGTCCCATACCATCCAGGGATGTGCAGGTTGGGTGGGTTAGCTATGGGAAATGCAGGGTTACAGGGATAGGGTAGGGTGGTGGGTCTGGATGGGATACCCTTCAGAGGGTTAGTGTGGACTCGATTGGCCAAATGGCCTATTTCCACACTGTAGGATCCAAGATTTGTGGATACAGAGGAATGACTGTAATGTTAAACCGTGCCACAATTCTTCTCCTGTTTGATTTCACTCCATTATTGTTGCTTAGGTCTTCCTCAGAGAGGCAACATTTCATGAGAGGTGAAATCTGTGTACACTGAGGTCCTCAGTGACCTTGTCTGAACAAGCCTTCTTCACATGTTTGCAATGACGGCACTGGCCAATTTGCGGATCTGACCCAATCATCACCTGATGATCACCCACGAATGCTCTCAAAGCACAGTCACTGATAAAGTAGTTAGGTTTCACCACTTCCCTAACCCAGCAATTTGTTGACCTCTCCTGACCTCACAGCCTGGTGGAGACAACTAACTGCAAGGATACTGAGGTCAGAAGGTGAGACGCTCATATCTGTTCGGTTTGATAGCAAATTGCTGATAATGGCGCACGATGAGAACAAGGTCACCCACAAAGGATGGATGAAATAGGGATAGGAGTTGCTGATGAATGCTGAAAAACTTACTGCTCAAAAAAAGTTGTGATTTTGCAGTGTTATTTTAAACAATAATAGTTTGCGTTTATGCCTCACATCTGGCGTAGTTAGTAATTTCTTGGCAATGCACAAGATAGTTATCAGACAGAAATTCTCTGTGAGCCATCTAGGGCGATAAGAGGGCATATGATCAAAAGATTAGTCAATAAAAACCCAAATATCTGCAGATGCTGTCAACCACAAACAAAAACAGAAGTTGCTGGAAAAGCTCAGCAGGTCTGGCAGCATCTGTGGAGAGAAATCAGAGTTAACGTTTCGGATCGAGTGACGCTTCCTCAGAACTTCGTCGGAACAGTTCCGAGGAGGGGTCAGTCAACCCGAAACGCTAGCTCTCACTTCTCTCCACAGATGCTGCCAGACCCACTGAGCTTTTCTACCAATTTCCGTTTTTGTTTGTGAAAAGATTAGTCAAATTATTTTTAAGCAATTTCTTAAGTAGGAAAAAAGAGGTAAGGTGGATCAGGGATAGAGTTTAAAGCCTGAATGAAAACCACCAGTAGCTAGGCAAAAGAAATCAAGAATCCATTGGATGTTACATTTGATGTAGAATTTGCTCGGGATTCTAGGGCTAGTGGAGATTACTGAGTACGGAGTGACATTGCCATGGGTTTGAATGCAAGGATGAGAATTTAAAATTTGTCATGTTGCTAGTATGGAAGTCAGTGCAGGTAATAGCTGATGGGTGAGGGGGATTTGGTGTGAGTCAGAATCAGGGGCGATGGAGTTTTGGATAACCTGGAAGTTTTAAGGAGGGTGGAAGTTGGGAGGCCCTGAAAGAACACTGGAATAGTTGAGACTAGAGGCGCTATGAGGTTGGATGGTGATTTCAGCGCAGCAGATGAGCTGGGGCAGGGTGAGGAAGGGTAATACTGTAGGTGTGGAAGTTAGCAGTGTAGTCTTTCATGGGATATGAGCATTGTGGGCAAGATTGCCATTTGTACCCATGTCTAATTCAACTAGAACCAATTGGCCTTTTCAGAGGGCAATTAAGAGTCAACCACAACACTGTGGTTCTCGGATCACATGTAGGCCAGACAGGGTAAGGATGGAAGATTTCCATCCCTTTGAAAATACTAATGAAGGAGGTCTTTTGTTTTAACAAGAATGGTTAAATCATCACTATTGGACTAATTTTGATTCTAGATTTTATTGAATTCAAGAATCATCTTCTGTCATTGTGGGATTCGAACCTGTGACCCCAGCATGTTAACCTGGGGTTCTGGATTAACACCCCAGAGGCACTACCAGTATGTGTTTGTGTGTGTGTGTATAGGGGGTCTGTTAGTTCAGTTCTTTGTAATAGAATGATGCCAACAGTGTGGGCTCAGTTCCTGAATTCACTGAGGTCACCATGAGGAACTCTCAACCTCACCCCTTGCCTGAGATATAGACATTAGGTTAAACTCACCATCTGTCATTCCTCTCTGTAATGAGCAGGAAGACCTATGGCCTGGTACTACTGTGGCAACTTTACTGTGTATATCCTCTTGGAGCAGAGATTGTGTTTGAAAGTTTTGCTCAGGGTCAAATCAGATGCAAGGATGCATATTGTCTGGTTTGGCCTCACCTAGACTTAAAGTCTGAAGAGGGGATGAAGTTGCTGGCTAGGAAATGGAGCTCAGGTTGATGGTGACTTCTAACAACTTGCAGAAGTGCCCTGCACATAACACATGAGAATTTCTCACCTGTCGACAGCTATGGCCAGCAGTGCATTGGTGGAGACGTAGAGGGAGACCATTCTGAGGTAGTTCACAGAAGAACATAGAACATGACCGAAGCTCCAGGACAGCTGTCTAACCACATAATAATCCATCTCGAAGGGACAGCACACGATGGCCACAATGAAATCTGAGATGGCCAGGTTGACTATGAGGAGATTGGTGATGTTCCTCAGGTTCTTGAATCTGGCCAGGGTCACAATGAAGAAAAAATTGCCAACACCGCAGACCAGCATGATGCAGACGAAGGCCACACCGATCACAATCCTGGCCTGGTAGAAAGTCGTATCGGCAGCCTCTTCCCCTCTTATATCAGGCAATGACATGTATTGTTCATACTCATAACTCTGATTCCAAGCCAAGCTGAGATCAGTCAAGCTCAATTCACTGCATTGTGATGAGTTGGCACAGTGATCTGCCATGGCTAAAGTTCGACAACTTTCACCAAAATCCTGCGATCTTTGTTTGAAATGTTTTCTTCGGTCAAGAGCTCATGGGTGTTTCTTGCGCGTAAACTTCTGCAGGATGAAATGTTTGATTGCAAAGATTTTTCTGCAGATGTTCTACCTGGATCAAGAGAAACATTTTAACCTTCACAGCTTGCGAGTTACGTGACTGCAGTTGAGAATCAGACGGTCGCCTGAATCATTCTAACAGACGGCTGGAGTATGACCCTAGAGTTACCCCGCGACTCTGGGTTTTGAGTCTGGGCAAGGAACAGATTCAGTCCCGGTCCACAGTGCGAATACTCCCCTCTGTCCAAGGCAGTGGTAAGAGAGAGGTCACTTCCTCAGACTCCACTGGGCACGGCTACTGAGGGGAAGAAGGATATCGGCTACAAAAACAAAGATGCTGGAAAGGCTCAGCAGGCCTGGCAGCATCTGTGAAGGAGAAAACAGAGTTAACGTTTTGGATCTGGTGACCCTTACTCAGAGGATATCAGCACGTTCGACATCTGAAAAGAAAGGAAGTGCCGGGCTATGTGAGGAAGGCATGAGTGGGGTAAATTGCTCCCTCAGAGAGCCATCACAAACATGATGGACCGATTGGCCTGCTTCTATGCTGTAACCATATTGTAATTCTGTTTGGCTCGGTTGCTTTTGTATTCGGAGTCACCTCCACCCTAACCCTATCACAACCAGCAACAGCGAAGAAGACCCATCTTATCATCAACTAGTTCTGACCATTATCCCGGGACCCATGCTAAAACCGGAATATTTTCTCAGTTGCACAGTTCAGTCTAAGTTTGAACTGTGCTTCGTGCTGTGTGCTGAGTGCATGGTTTGTGGTGAGGTCAGAGATAAAAGTGCTTAACAATTGTGCTAGCTAGAAAGAGTCAGTCTTTGAGTCCCGCTGGAGTAGACACAAGTGTTAGTGTTAGTTGGGGAGTGTGAAGTTGCACACACGGCCTATAGCCTAAAGTCTTCCATTGTCTCAATTAGTGGGCATTTTGACGTGGCTTGGGAGGGGTCGGGGGTGGTCACATACCCCAGCAATGAGCAAGTAAGTTGAGAAAATGGGCAGTAACCTGAGCTTGCATTACCCAGCAGAGGATTCTTTACGAGAAATACTCTGTGGCCCTCCAGGCCCCTTGTACAGGGGAGGTGGTATTTTTTGAAGTGAACCTCTGATTTTTCTCTGTGTTCTTTTCACAATAACAGTCAGCACAGAATCTGGACAGAGAGCCTGTTCTCAGCACCGTAAGCTGGTCACAGAGTGATAGGGGACAGATGGATATTTCCCTTCCAAAATTTCTGTCTGCCCTGTGGGGAATAAGCCAGAACCTGTACCTGGAGCCTGTCTATGTTGCATCAGTATGATGTGTGAATATCAAGTCTATACCAGCTCCACCTCTACCCAATAAGGAGATCTGCACCCCCTCATCTCCATGTGTAATTTCTCCTCCAAAGGAGATGCCACTCATCCTCCAACTCTGGCCCTGCCCTGACAGTCCAAGACCAACCGACAGACATAGTCAGTTTCCATCGCACTGCAAGTTTCTCCAAATACACTCATGGGATATGGGTGTCACTGGCTGGGTCCCGCATTTATTGCTGTCCCTAGTTGCCCCATGAGAAGGTGATGGGGGTGGGGGGATGCTGCCTTCTTGAATCACCTGCGGTCCATGTGCTGTGGGTGGATCCACAATGCCCTGGGGGGGGGGGCACGGAATTCGAGGATTCTGACCCAGCAACACTAAAGGAACAGCCGATAAATTTCCGGGTTGGGAAGCTGAGTGTCTCAGAGAGGGAAGCTTGCAGTAGGTGATGTTCCCATGTATCTGTTGCCCTTGTCCTTTAAGATAGTGACAGTCGTGCATTGGGAAGGTGCTTTCAAAGGATCTTTGGTGAATTTCTGCAGTGCATTTTGTAGATGGTACACACCCCTGCTATTACAAATGCTGTTGAAGAGAGGCAGATATTTCTGAGCAGACTGTGCTTGTATGAAAACTTGAGAGGAGCTTTAATGGGTTTAATTGCTGAACTTGTCATTATTCCCGTTAGGGCACCACAAGCTACCTGTCCCAAATGATTTAGCATGACTCTATATAGACGGTTCCAATCAGACTCTCAACTAAACCAACTGACTCTTGTGTATGGCAAACTCCACTTTTTTGCTTAGAAAAATATTCACTGTCTGCGAATGACCTGGTTTTAAATTTATCAAATTAAAGTACATGGAAGGAGGTCATTCAGCCCATCATGCCAGTGTTTTTCTCAAAGTGAGATTTAATTAATTGCCCTCTTTCCCCTGCATTTGCCCGTGGCCCTCACATTTCTTTCCTCCGTTGTGATAATGACAAATTCCTTTTGTAAAGCTGCTGTCGACTCTGCTTCCACCACCCGTAGCGAGTTCCAGACCACCCCTGAACAACTTGCTGCATGTCTTCTTTCTGATCACCTTCCCACTGGCATTTTACTTAAAATAATTCAAATTACATTTAAATCTGTACCCTCTGAATTTCCTGTCAATGGTAGCAGCTTGATTCTATAAGACTCTGCCCACTACTATTTTAGGACAGTTACAGTGAAAATACTGTTAATATGTTCCTCTTCCCCGCTGAAGGCACATGCTTTGCTCAGATATAGTTCCACTTGTGCTGTTAAATAAAAAGTGATTTCTTTCTGTGTGAATCTGATCAGTGAGAATCACTCCATCGTATGGAACAAGACGTTCGTGATTTAACCCCGGTGAGAGTTAGCGAGTGGATCTGAGCTGGGCTGTTACTGTCAGCCTAGGAGTCTGGACAGTTGGCGGGTCAGAGTCCAGATAAGACTAGGTCCCAAACTAAATGCTAAACTGGGCCCAGGCCACAGCATTCACTTGAACTCAGTCAGACTCAGCAGTCTGAAAACCCCACCACCTGTAAACAGAGTAGGACATTTGCAATGGATCATGAAAATATCTTTTTTAACGCAACTCGGTTCAAAGCATCTCTAAAGACAAGCGACTGAATTTTTGCAAATCTTACCTTTTTTGATGCTTAATATTTTCAGCTACTTGAATCTAAAAGAGCAGAAATGGTCCCGGATGTTAGAATAACTTGTACGTGAGGTCGGTAATTTGGGCACCCCTAAAACGCTACAGAACTGAATTCATTTATCAGAAGGTAACTTAAAATATTTTCAGTCCCTAATAGCTTGGTTTATATTCGTTCCGGATGACTAGAACTGACTGTGTGTGTCATATCTCTGTAAATCAGCAGCAGAAAATGGAGCAGTTTTATCTCACTCTCTGACAATTTCTCATAACGAGCATGGTTTAATGACCCGTTGCTTCTGATCAGCCCAAAAGTGTGACATGCATCTTCCTCCAAGAGGCTGAATGCAGAGTGGACTCATTGATACAGTTCTTCTGTCACAAAATATCTCTGACGGTGCTGGGGTGGAGGGGAAATACCTGAAGAAATTCCCCACGTGCTGGCAGCCCTCCCCTGTCTGCTTCAGAGTTTTTAGATTCCTGAGAAAGAAAGCCACATTTCTCTGGAGCTGAGCCCATGGAACGCTGTCCTCTCCCGTCTTTGTACTGAAGATCTCGTCTCTGCAGCTGGTTCTGTAACCAGCTCACTCACTCACTCACTGACACGCAGCTGGGTCTGCCTGCCTAGCTCCCTTCTCAAGGAGGAGCAGAATCTCCTAACCAGACTGTTGTCTTAAAGGAGAAGTCCCATATTCATTCACATTGAATTAAAAGGTTAGCTAGCCGAGACCACACCCCGCCCCCAACACCATCAATAGTTAAGCGGCTGAAGGATCCCGAGAGAAGTAAACAGTGTGAGGCAGCCCCCTAGGATGGGAGGAGGGAGGTGGTTTCCAAGGTTAAGATGCTTAGCAACTAAAAGGTTTTTCTTTCCCCAGAGGAGCTACAAAGGTCTTCATATAATTTAACAGTATCTCACAAATGCACAACTCATCAATTATTCCTGGCAGTGTTCCACTGAGGCACCACATCTTAAAGGACCCCAATCACCATGCAAAGGGCTAATCGAAATGAAATGTTACGGGACATTACCAAAGCTGGAAATGGAAGAGGGAATGAAACAAACCAAGGAGTGACAATCCGGTGATCCCATCCTCAGGTTTTGAAATCCTGTGAAATATAGAATGTCTGGGGTGGGGTGGTGGGGGTGTGGCGGTGTAGTGTTTGGAGGAGAAGATTAACGCACAGATTTCGATGAAGGTTGAAAGGAAGGAAACTGTGCAAAGCAGGGTTGTCCAGGTCGTTAGAGGAACAAGCCGCTTTCACAGAAACACTGACCGCAGTGATACAAGGCAAATAACTGATGGAGGGGCTGGAAGAATGGACAGTAGCAAGGTGGTTTTACTGTAATCTGAACAACCATCCTGTCTTACTGATAAAACCCTGAGGAGGGACTAAATTACCACAGGGATCTGGGAGCTTTTGCACTCAATTCCTCGTAGCTCTGACAAGCAGGTTGTTATGTTTCAAACCCTTTGATCAGGCTGGGCTCATGCTCTGTGGATTTGACTGTGAATGGCATCTTCACATTTGCTGCAATATTCGGTGCTCTGTTATCAGCCAAATGGAAACCTTAAGGATATAGGTTCTTCAACAGTTTTGCTCACAACCTCTCAAACTGGAGATATCCTGTGTCTGTCAGTCTACTGGCTATAACTAAGAAAGTTCAGGGGCTCCAGAATTCATGCTACTGTTACTTGTTCACAATAGAATTCTGTAATTTCTAACCTGGGACTCATTAGGCTTCTTTACTTTCTTAAAAAGCAAGCATTTCTAGCTTTACCTTATATTTGTTTTTGTTTTGCCCTGCTCAGTAGGCAAGAAACAACGGCCTAGTGATTTTATTACTCGACTATTAATCCAGAAATTTAACCAACGTCCTGGGGAACTGGGTTTGAATCCCACCACAGCAGATGGTGGAATTGGAATTCAATAAAAAATAGCTACTGTGATCCATGAAACCATTGCCGATTGTCAGAAAAAACCCATCTGGTTCCATAAGATCCTTCAGGGAAAGAAATTTGTCATCTTCACTTGGCCTGGGTTACACGTGACTCCAGACCCACGTAATATTGTTGACTGTCATTTGCCCCCTGAAATGAACTAGCAAGCCATTAACTTGTACCAGTTGCTACAAAGGCTTTTCAAGGGCAGCTAGGGACAGGCAATAAATACTGGACAGCCCACAATGTCCACAATTGAATTAAAATAAAGATGCTTGGTTGTTTATCTGACTCAAGGCTAATTTTCTCACTGCCTATTTTTGACCTCTGCCATAATTCTGCTCCTACCTTTTATTGATATGACCATCAAACTCAATGTTCCTTCTAGTTAACCTCCTGAACACACACACACAGGAGGGATTCATCCAGGAGATTTCCACTTTATTCTATACAAAATCCCCATCATGTACCATGTCCTCAGTGAAGTGATTTTAACACAGTCTTCACCTTAATACAAAAAGCCTACCATAGTCTTTCCCCACCTTCTGTGGCCCTGTCTTGATTACCACAGTACACAGCATCATTGATTTTGTTGCCTTATGACTTCCAGGTGACATTACTGAAATGTATAAGATTCTTCAGGGACTTGACAGGGTAGACATGGAAAGGTTGTTTCCTCTTGTGCAGAGCCTAGGAACAGAGGACAAAATATCAGACCACATCATCGAAGACAGAAATGAAGAGGAATTTCTTTTCTGACAGGGGTAGTGAATCTGTGGATTTAGCTTTACCACAGAGGGTTGGCTTGTGGATTATCATCAAGGCTGAGTGGGACATTTTTAATCAGTAAGGGACTCAAGGGTTAAGGAGAAAAGGCAGGAAAATGGGGCTGAGGAGTATCAGATCTACATGAGTTCACTGAATGGTGGAGCAGACACAATGGGCCAAATGGCTCACTTATGCTGTTATATACTATGGTCATCCGTCCTCCTATGACACTCAGTACTCCTCAAGACATGCCTGGTGTGTATTTTGTCACCTCTGTTTTCTTTCCCTTCATACTTGCATACACATGTGACTGGGATTGTTTTGCCTTTGTGAAGGCAAATAGGAACTTTGTTCATTGCCTCACATGGAAGGTAACACCCGCAAATGCTGCACTGAAGTTATGTATTCAAGACCTGGAGT
The DNA here is from genome assembly GCF_030684315.1 of Stegostoma tigrinum. Classification (NCBI taxonomy): domain Eukaryota; kingdom Metazoa; phylum Chordata; class Chondrichthyes; order Orectolobiformes; family Stegostomatidae; genus Stegostoma; species Stegostoma tigrinum. The sequence goes on along the minus strand of NC_081395.1, from coordinate 8,819,902 downwards.
GAGTCTTGAATCTTATAGCACAATTGATAATAAGTGGTGATTTGTGACTCCTGTAGATCTGCAGTCAACATACTGCAGAAATGATGCAGACTGCTGCTCTGTCGCTAATGCTCCTACGCACTGCCCACAACGGTGATCTTTTCTCAACTCGTTCACTGGATGTGGATTCTGCTGAGTTGGCCACCATTTATCACTCATCTCGAGTTCTTAACTTTGTATCAATCAAAATGCAAGATTTTCTATTTAAAAACTCTTCTAATCCGCCAGTTAAGATTTTTTCAGAGGAGCAGGTAAAAATATTGTCTCATTCACAGAGCTTAGCATGTTTAGTGTTGAAGTTAGATAAAATGTGGAGCTGGAGAAGCGCAGCAGGTCAGACAGCATTGGACAAGCAGGAAAGGTTCCATACCCAAAACGTCAACCTTCCTGCTTTTCAGATGCAGCCTCACCTGCTCTGCGTCTCCAGCTCCACTTTTTATTGACTCTGACATCCAGCATCTGCGCCTCACTATCTCCTAAGTTTACTATTGAAGGCATGTTTAGGGTTGGGGAAGATGTCACTGTAAACTATTTATCCATCTACATTGTTGGCACAGCGGCTCAGTGGTTAGCACTGCTGCCTCATAGTGCTAGGCGTTCGATTCCACCCTCGGGCGACTGTCTGTGTGGAGTTTGCATGTTCTCCCCGTGCCCACGTGGGTTTCCTCCAGGCGCTCCGGTTTCCTCCCACAGCCCACGGATGTGCAGCTTAGGTTGGATTGGCCATGCTAAATTGCCTGTAGCATTCAGATGAGATGGAGTAGCTACGGGAAATGTAGCGTTAAAGAGATAGAGCAGGGTGGGGGATCGGGCCTCGTCAGAGGATCAGTGTGGGCTTGCTGGGCCGAATGGCCTGCCTTCACACTGCAGGGATTCTATGATCATTTAAAAACCTAAATCATTTTTGTTTTCCCTGCAGGGTATGCCACTGTTCTCACCATGGATCTGCGACTTGTTAGGGTGTTCTCATTCACTGTGGTGCAGGTATGTCCCAGAGAAGCCGTAGTAAGTAATGAAAAATGTGCGATTGCACAGAAATGGGGGTTTCTTAAACCAGAATCATAGGGGCTGTTACACCGTTACATGTGCCTGTAGTATCTTTATGGTAATAATCGCATTTCCCTTACCATTCAACATTTTTCTCATTGTGCTTATTAAGTATTGCATTTGACATGATTTCAGCAGGCCCAAGCCTAAATGGGTTTTATATTCCCTTGTGTGGAAATCCTTCCTCCTCCACTCATTATATTTTGAATATAAATCCCAGGCCCTATTGTTAATTTTCGATCCTTTCGTAACCTCTCTTGGATTTCTTGGCTTTGGATTGAAGCAGGTCACATTACGCTCAGAGCCAGAGTTGAGTAATGTGCAGCCTGACTGAGGAGTTCTGCCTCCTAATAATCTGCATTCTTCACAGTGATATCTGTGGTGGACATTACTGTGTCGGGGTATGAAAGTGTTGGTTCATGGCAATAGCACTGTGTTTTTTCAAATATGAATTACTTCAGTCTCGGTCTGTCTCAGGGGAGCGCAAACGTACTTGGCAGATCCATCATAGAGTCGTAGAGATGTACAGCACGGAAATAGACCCTTCGGTCCCACTTGTCCGTGCCATCCAGATATTCTAAATTAACCTAGTCCCATTTTGGTCCCTATCCCCTCTAAACCCTTCCTGTTCATATGCCCATCCAGGCACCTTTTAGATTTTGTATTTGTACCAGCCTACACCACACCTCCTCATTCCATACACACACCACCCTCTGTGTGAAAAAGTTGCCCCTCAGGTCCCTTTTAAATTTTTCCCCTCTCACCTTAAACCTATGCCCCTCTAGTTTTGGACTCCCGTACCCTGAGGAAAAGTCCTTGGCTTTTCACCCTAACCATGTCCCTCATGATTTCATAAACCTCTTTAATGTCACCCCCTCAACCTCTGACGCTCCAGAGAAAATAGCCCCAGCCTGCCCCTTTGGCTCAAACTCTCCAATTCTGGCAACATCCTTGTCAATACTTTTTGAACCCTTTCAAGTTTTACAACATCCTTCCTGTAGCAGGGAGACCAGAACTGACTGCAGTATTCCAAAAGTGGCCCTAACCAACGTCCTGTACAGCCGCAACATGACCTTCCCAACTCCTATACTCAATACACTGGCCAATAAAGACAAGCGTACCAAACACCTTTTTCACTATCCTGCCTTCTTGCAACACTGCTTTCAAGGAACTACAAGCCTGCACTCCAACATCTTTTTGTTTGGCAACTCTTCCCAGGACCCTACCATTAAATCCTGCGCTGATTTGCCTCACCAAAATGCAACACCTCACATTTATCTAAATTAAACTCTATCCGCCACTCCTCGGCCCATTGGTCTATCTGATCAAGGTCCAGATTCGACAAGAGTTTTACCGACTGAATGGAAATTATTACAGTAATGTGGTAACTATTCCCTAAAGGTTGTTTTATGCCAAGATAATAATTAACATGGTTTCACTGCATTATACTGGACCTGAAATAGCCCATACATCGACATATTCCTTCAGAAAACTATCTCAGACTAATTGCTGATAACAAAGTGTGAAGCTGGATGAACACAGCAGGCCAAACAGAGAGCTCTCTGTTGAAGGGTCTAGGCCTAAAACGTCAGCTTTTGTGCTCCTGAGATGCTGCTTGGCCTGCTGTGTTCATCCAGCTTCACACTTTATTATCTTGGATTCTCCAGCATCTGCAGTTCCCGTTATCTCTCAGACTAATTGCTGGTGTTTTTTTCTCCACAATGTTTACCAAGTGTATACTGTATGTAGATGAAGTCACCCATGATTACTGTATTGTCATTGCTGCATTTACCTTCAATTTTCTGGCTCATACCATTGTCAAATCCTATTGTTCTAAGCTCAAAGGAACATTGGTTCAACCTTTCCTCATTTGACAATGTCTGCATTCCAAGAATTAATCAAGTGAATCCTTTATTATTTGTTATTTATATGAATCATCTGGATGTGAATGTACAAGGCATGATTAGTAAGTTTGCAGATGATACAAAATTAGGAGATATCGTTGTTAGTGAAGATGGTTGTCAAAAAATTACTCCATCAGATGGGGAAGTGGGCTGAAGATCGGCAAATGCAGTTCAATACAGATAAGTGTGAGATGTTCCACTTTGGAAAGTCAAACCAAGGTCGGACTTATACAGTGAATTGATGGTAGCTGGGAAAACTTCAGTTTATAACATAGCGTCAGTTCTGAGGAAGGGTAACTGGACCCAAAACGTTAGCTCTGTTTTCTTCTCCACAGATGCTGCCAGACCTGCTGAGCTTTTCCAGCAGCTTTGTTTTTGTTCCTGTTTTACAGCACCCACAGTTCTTTTGATTTTTACATTTAAAAAACATTTGGAAACATACATGGCTTAGAGGGATATGGACCAAATAATGGTAACTGAAACTAGCTGTGTGGCCCCACGGTCAGCATGGACCAGTTTGGGCTGAAGGGCCTGTTTCTATGATGTATTACTCTGTGACTCTATAAGTCAAATGCCTGGTTTAGGTTGGTGCCCTTGATCAGTGCTAAGGAGTGAATGTCCATTCATTGTCACCTTGCTTAGACTTGTTCAGAATAAGAGAGGTTGTTTCAAATTGAATGTTAAATGGTAGACTAATTAAAATTGGGAATATGCACTTGGGAGTCCAGAATTGGGAGGCAAGGTTATAAGGGGTTACAGAACAGTGGAGAGATAAGTAGAGCCACAAGATCATGGAGGAATAATACTGACTCAGTAGATAGTGGAGTCCCACTGAAGGGCATGCATGAAGGTTGTTTTCTGTCAAAGCTGGTGGTTGTAGATGGAGACAGATTGGGTTGCTGCTTGAGAAAGGGCTGGAGATGCCAGACCTGGGGCCAGAGACCTGAATTTGCCAAGGATGATAATTGTCGCAAATATGGCTCAGTGTGAGGTAAGGGAATGGATTCAAAATGGAACTGACAGGCCAGGAATTTGTAACAATCTCTTGGGGGAAGGTAGAAATGGGAAGGCTTGGAAATGGTGAAATAGTGGCTGGGTTTGAAGTGCACAGAGGTGCCTGGAAGGGAGCAGTGAGTGGCATTCTAAATAATTGATCTCCCTATTCTGACTATCACCAACCCTGCAGTTACCTTTCTTGGCCTTTCCAGCTCACTTGCAGGACCACATCATTGGATCCCCTTCCTCCTGTCCCTCCTTAGGACCTTACCTCGTGGGGAAACAGCTATTCATGAGAGTTTCAAAGTTTGATGGTTAATTCAACTGTTGCAGAAGATATTGTTTAAATAACCACTTCAAAATCATAGAATCCCTACAGTGTGGAAACAGGCCTCCGGCCCAACAATTCCACACCAAACCTCAGTGAAGCCAACCCAGACCCATGCCCCTATAATCCACCTAATCGACACACCCCTGGACACTATGGGGCAATTTAGCGTGGCCAGTCCACCTAGACTGCACATTCTTGGGCTGTGGGAGGAAACTGGAGCACCTGGGGGAAACTCCACACAGACACGGTGAGAATGTGCAAACCTGGGTCCCTGGCACTGTGAGGCAGCAATGCTAACCACCGAGCCACTGTGCTGCCCCTGAACAGATTGTTAGGTCTTAAACTGTACCATCATGCTTGAAGACAAATGTGGTCTCTTGCGCAGAGTTAGTTTTGTTGCTGAATAGAATGGGTTAGGCATTTTGACTTGCTCCATAGTGGCATTATTTATTCGTTTTAAAGTAACAGAACAAAAGCAATCAAAACATGAGACTCTTTAGTCAGGAATCTTTTATGGAACAGTTACTTTTCTCCAAATCAGTAATTACTTTGGTGATTTGAAATGAAGACATTGCCCAATATAGGTGTAGTTCTTCCATGGTAATTTAATATGATAATTTAATGGCACACTTCATAAAACATTTGCTTCAAGTTCCACATTGAAAGGCGTTATATAAATTGTGATTTTTATGCACTTACTGAGGAATACACGGCGATGAATCACGTTTGCAGCCATAATTGCTTTTTTTTTGGTCCATCAATTAAAATGGACTGCAGAATTAAATGCTGTAGCGCTCCCACTCTCTGAAACTGCAAGAGAATGCGAACCAAGATAAATTATCCTGTGAACATTCCCCTGAGTGTCTGTTCCACTTTAAAGGACTCAGTTCTCTGTGTTTCAGAAAGCCCACTTAATCAGCGAGAGGGATCTCTGAGGCTTGAAACATGACAAAGCCAGTGTGCACGAGATGACTAATCATCAGCAGGTCTCCAAACAAAGACGTGAATCAAAGCAGGGCACATAAATCAGCAAGGGATTCTCATTATTGAGCATGGACTGTGCAGTATGATGTGCCAAGAGAAAATTAAAATCAGCTACTACATCAATTGTTTTCCAAGCCAACAACATGTAATTAATTGGTAAATTCCAAATTTGACATTTGGCATTCGACATTTAGAATTGGTATAGAATGGGTCACAGCACTTTGGCAGCCTGTTTACATTCCTCTTATAATGCTTATTTTCGTTGAAGTCAAAAACAATTAAAACAGTTTGGAGACAACAAGGTGTAGAGCTGGATGAACGCAGCAGGCCAAGCAGCACCAGAGGAGCAGGAAGGCTGACGTTTCGGGCCTAGACCCTTCTTCAGATGTTCATCCAGCTCTACACATTGTTGTCTCATATTCTCCAGCATCGGCAGTTCCTGCTCTGAAACAGTGTGGAGCTGGAGGAACACAGCAGGTCAGGCAGCACCAGAGGAGAAGGAAAGTCGACATTTCAGGGCAGGACCCACACTGCATTAACTGTATTGACTCTGACTCCAGCATCTGCAGTTCTTGCTATCTCTGAAGTCAAAAACGGCCTGGTTGCTACAGCTAAACAGTGCAGCTCTTGAACACTCTCCCTGCAGTGCCCCCGATGGCACCAATCCAGCACCAATCTGTCCATCTCCAGCACATGGTTACATTAGCAGCAAAAATGGAAAAGGCAGTGGGCACAGGAAGAAAAGGATGTCAGTGCATGTTTTGGCAAAATGTCTGAGGTGATTTGTGGCTTAGCTTGCTAGCCTTCAGCTTGGGACTGCGTTTGAAAGGTCATCAACCGGAAACGAGTTCCTCAGCAAGTCTTCCGGGTGACCACTCTGCACAAGTTCTGAGCACAAATAGGATATCAGCTGCATGGAGCTTGACGGCATTCCCCATGACATACGCAGGAGGCACTTTCAGCAGTGGTCACTGGGTAAGTGAACGGGAGAGAAGGAACTCTGGCTTGTTCCACCCTTCTCTAGCCCAGGACATGTTCCAGTGAAGTGCTGTGCAAGTTTGAGGAACTCACCTCAGTTTCCACTTAGGCACTTTTCAACCTTGAGGCCACGATATTGGATTGAGTAATTTCAAAAACTGACTGCTTTTATATCTGTTCTCTGTCTACCTTTAACGACCCCTTTGTCTTTTGAACTGGGCCTCTGCCTCTGTAAAGAGCACTAAAACAAAGTTCTAACACCTTTCAGCTCTGAGGAAGAGCCATTCCAGACTTGAAATCAGGCGCTGCCTGACCTGCTGAGTTCCTCCAACATTCTCTGTGTCTGTTCCAGGAGCATGTTAGCAATGTCATGGCTCCCTTTATCCCCAAGGACAAGACCCTCCTGCTGTGTAAAGCTCAAACCTCACTGAAAATGCCATTGAAAGAGCTGTGTATTTAGAACATAGAACAATACAGCGCAGAACTGGCCCTTCGGCCCTCGACGTTGCGCCAGCCTGTGAACTAATCTAAGCCCCTCCCCCTACACTATCCCATCATCATCCATATGCTTATCCAAGGACTGTTTAAATGCCCCTGATGTGGCTGAGCAGTGCTTGTTAAATCAATTAACAAATTAAAACTGAAATAAAGAGGGAAAATTTCCTCCATAACTTTTCAGGACAATCAGGGAAACAGGGCAAACAGTTGAAAACAGCATGTAGAGAAAAATGCCACAAGGTTGATCAGAGGGGCAGAAAAAAAACATTGATGTTGATGCAAATTCAATCGTAGAAAAATAATCAGTATAAGATTGTCAATTTTTAAAAGGAAAGCAATGAGGAGGTGAGAACATTACAAGTTGTGAATGGCCTTGTGCCCAAGTATGAGTGAAGTTAATAAATATTTTAAAAGGCTGCTTCCCCCGTGTACGGCAGGCATAGTCTAATGAAGTGACATCATTGTATATTTTTACTGTGACAATTAACAGATATGCAGCATTGTTAAAAGAGATGGAAAAGTACAAAAAATTGAAAGAGCCATGGATTACCAATTCTACTTTGGTTGGTTTTGCAAACCACACCTTTTACGCACACTCTAAAAGTCACTCTGCAGTGAGCACTTATGTCACGTATCCATCATAATGCAGATTGAGATTTACTATTTATTCTTCCTATTTAAGTGTCATCCCAAGTGTTTCAAAATGTACGCTGTTTGTTATTGGTTCGCTTCTTGGATGTACTATATGTAATAGAGTCATAAATGGGTTGATGATGCCTTCACTCAAAATGTCTTCCTCAAGTGCTTTTCCAGTCAACATAATGTTACAAAACTTCCCTATTGGGGCTTCAATGAGGTAACACAGCAGGAGGCCAAGACTGTTAATTCCTAGCATGCCCTTTTAGTCTCGCAAATAAAAAGTGGGGCAGGCCATACACAACCGGCTCAGTGGTCCTGTGGTTATTTACAAAGCCCAGCTTCTCGTGGGATTGTGCTGATCTGGCTGTAAAACAAGGAGTCATAGGATCTAGTATGAGCCTTACAAAAGAGGTGGCCAAAGGTGCCAGAGTGGCATTCCAGGTAAGATACCAGGCTTTTTTTGGTGTTCCTTGATTTCAGGGTGTTCAAAGATTGTGAAAAGCTGGTTCTTAACCTTGTTCCAAATCCGGTCTGAGGCAGTTGAAGAAAGATGCAGGAGTTCCAGAAAAAAAAAGTGAATAAGGCATGTGAAAATGGGAAATCTCCTGGGAGCAAGGCAGACATTACAGAGGCAACCACCCATAGAAGGACTGAGGAAAAAGCTTGAGGCTGTGCTTTGGTGCTCCTGCAGGCTCCACGTAAGCAGGACTAAGAAAGGTCTTCAGGGAGCTGGACAGTAGTGAAGGAATTGATGTCAGCGAAACTAACACCTTGGTGGATTGTGAACATATCCACTGGATTTGTCCTGCTTGGTAGCATTTGCCACTTAACGAGTTAACGTGCTTAATGATACTAGAGTTCATGACAGATATTGCAAGCTGTTTTACTCAATGCACTCATTATTGTAAAATTCATCTCTTGTTCTTCAAACCTATAGAATATTTTGGCTTTTATCCTATTAATAACATTTCAGATTCCCAAGCTATATTTATGTAAACAAGTTGGTAACCCCCTAACCAAACAATAATCAAACCTTGGGAGTCTTGAGGGACCATTACAATCACAAGAGTCATTTCATTTTTATGTGAATAATAGAACCAGAACAGTGTTTTTGATTTCAGGAAGGCTGGAGATGATTTGATTTAGTTTTATTCCGTAAACATTGAAAGAATACCGGAATTCCTAGCAGATATCTTTTGCCATTTATTTTTCCTACCTTGTGAAATTCCCAGACTTAATCGGAGGGATAGCAATATATCTATTTTAGTAAGCCGATATTCAGGAGATATATTGAGAACAATTCTTAATACATGAGGTTGCAACTAAGTTGACCTTAACACAACAGCAGTGACACAGAGAAATGACTGTTGCTCTGTTGCCACTGGAAACTGTGCTTCATTGGCAGTTCGACCTTTCAGTTTTTACTTGCGAGTAAACTAAAAATGTATTGCGATATTACTGAATTTGTATTTTTGCATACACATGTTGATAATAAATTAATGCTTTATAACAATAGTATTGTTATAAGAACTGCAAGATTTAAATGCAACAAACTGCAACACAGCACAATAATGGCCTGCCTGCATACAAAAATATGAATTTTGCTGATCAGTTACTATGGTACCTCTTGATTTAATATTACAATCAAAGCCTTATACATAGTTTATTTTCAGAAATGATGACAATGGAATACTCTGCTTTTGCTGAAAATCAGACATATTGGAATAACCAAAACATGAAGGTTACTTTCTTTGATGCTTTAATCATGATATTTCTTTGGTGTAGTCCCTTCATGATATTTTGTTATTGTTGATAAGAATTCAAATTTCTTTAGTTCTAAAACAACAGTTAACAAACAAATATTGTGTAATATATATTTTATAAAGATTTTTGGTCACAAACATCATCTCATAATACACTTCCTGACTGATTTCCAACAAAATTACAAATTAAATAACAATGAAGTAATGACTTAAGTGTTTCCAATGGCAGCTAGATGCTTCAATACTATTCTGCTTTTGTGACGATGCACAAATTTCCTTTTGTTTACCTTTAATCAAAGATTTTTATTATTTCACACTAAATTAAATTGGGAAGAAAATGAAAGAAAGGGATGGCCTTGATGAGGAAGATGTGATAAGTGACTGGTTTGTCTGTCTGACTCACGATATTACCATACGCTCATCCTTGTATTTAGTGCTCACTCTGCTTTGTTATTTGTACATTCAACCACAGGGTATGAATACTGCTGGGAAGGCCACCAGTAACTGTGAAGGTGACAATGCTGTAAGTTACATTATTCAAGCATTTTGGCCCAACATCAATGAAGAAACACCAATAAATTTCCAAGAAAGGACAGTGTGCATCTTGGGAGGTTGTGATATTCTGAAATGTCAACTTCAGTGGTCCTCTGAGCAGCAAAGATCACTAATTTTGGAGGTTAATTTTAATAGACTATCAAGTATATCCTTCCCATTTTACTGCATACCCTATCTCATGTTTAAACCCCATCATTTCACCCACGGCAGCAAGATGGACTAAGCTCAGAAGAGATGTGACATTTCTCTAATTCTTCCAGGGTCTGAAATACCAGGATGTTTGAATAGCCTCTGCTTGATATGTGGGCCTCGGACTATTCGGATTCACTTACTTGATTTTATATCAACCAATGGCACAAACAGTAGTCCTTGAATATTATACAAAAGACAACGGTGCAAAATATATATTCAACCTGAAGGTCAAAGTTTATGTTGACAGAAGTTGGGGAAATCGATGAATTGTTATCATCTAGAATACAGCGCCTAAAAGTGTAGTGAAAGTAGATTGAGAAGCATAAAATTATAGAGCAATGTGGAAGAAGCAAAGGAGTAGGATTAATTGATACACTCAAATTTCCTGAATATCCTCTCTCTGATCTATAGCTTTCTATGAAATCTTGCAATAACCTGCACTCTAATAAACCCCACCTGCTTAGTTACATGTATGTAGGTTGTTCGAAATGTACGTGAACACTTCCTCATGTAATCCTAGTTTCTCAAATATCTTTTTCAATACAGCTTTGTTAAATTAGATGGCAAAAGTGCCAAATACATTTTATGCATTTCTCATTTTTAATTCGTATATCACTGTACCCATCAGAACAATGTTTGCAGAACAATATTCAGACTTCAAAATTCATAATACAGAGGTCTTTTTTTTTAATCCAAAAGTTTAAGTGCTTTTGAAGTTTAAAATTTATTTTGAAGTCAATTGAAAAACGATGGATTTATAAGAGGGCCAACTGAAATATTGGACTGAATCTTACAACTGTAAGTCCACATTCATTGAGATTTTTGCAAGGTTTTTCACTGTGAGGCACAGCGAGTTCTCTTGCATCTGTCCAATCTCCAACCAATCTTACTGCGCACCATTTCAGAACAACTTGCCACTCAGCTTAATGCCTATGTCATCTTTAACAGTCCGTGATGCACCAGGTAAGCGTTGCTAGTCCGAAGCCACCCAGCACAGTTCCTGACATTTGTCCTGGAGAAAGCAGGGGGAAAATTGCTTGGATCCCAATAAGATTCAACTCAATCCTGTCAGGGCCCAGTTATTTCCATGGTGTCTCTTGCCCCTTCCAATGGAGCCCGCATGTACTCTTTCGGCATCTGATTTAGAACATAGAACATTACAGCACAGTACAGGCCCTTCGGCCCTCGATGTTGTGCCGACCTGTCATACCGATCTCAAGCCCATCTCACTTACACTATTCCATGTACGTCCATATGCTTATCCAAGCATATTCTGAGCTCAGAATTAGCTGTATCCTCTTAAGCCACATCAGATTCCTCAGTGATAATGGGAACTGCAGATGCTGGAGAATCCGAGATAACAAAGTGTGAAGCTGGATGAACACAGCAGGCCAAGCAGCATCTTAGGAGCACCAAAAGCTAGTGTTTCAGGCCTAGACCCTTCATCAGAAAAAGGGGGATGGGGAGAGGGTTCTGAAATAAATAGGGAGAGAGGGAGAGGCGGACTGAAGATGGATAGAGGAGAAGATTGGTGGAGAGGAGAGTATAGGTGGGGAGGTAGGGAGGGGATAGGTCAGTCCAGGGAGGACGGACAGGTCAAGGAGGCGGGATGAGGTTAGTAGGTAGGAAATGGAGGTGCGGCTTGAGATGGGAGGAGGGGATAGGTGAGAGGAAGAACAGGTTAGGGAGGCGGGGACGAGCTGGGCTGGTTTTGGGATGCAGTGGGGGAAGGGGAGATTTTGAAGCTTGAGAAGTCCACATTGATACCATTGGGCTGCAGGGTTCCCAAGCGGAATATGAGTTGCTGTTCCTGCAACCTTCGGATGGCATCATTGTGGCACTGCAGGAGTCCCAGGATGGACATGTCATCTAAGGAATGGGAGGGGGAGTTAAAATGGTTCGAACTGGGAGGTGCAGTTGTTTATTTATTTCAGAACCCTCTCCCCATCCCCCTCTCTGATGAAGGGTCTAGGCCCGAAACGTCAGCTTTTGTGCTCCTAAGATGCTGCTTGGCCTGCTGTGTTCATCCAGCCTCACATTTTGTTATCTCAGATTCCTCAGTGACTGTCTCTGGCTCAGACTCACCTCTGGTGGATTCCAATTAAAGTTCCATCCTTCATGTTTTGAATCCACCAGATATCAACATGATGTACAATGCTCCCCAGATAGTTACTCTCGCCGCATTCTGAGATCCACACTCAATGCCATGCTTTGCCATTCACACGCTCTCAACCTTCGTCTCTGTCAGCACTGGCTCAGAGCTGCCCTGCACCCCCCTCCCCCACTCCCACTCCCAGTCTCACTTCACTCAGCAACTCTTTCAACATTCTAATGAAAAACGTTTTCTTTTCTTACAAGCATTGAGGAACTCAAGATTTAGAGATGCAGATACCTTTTTCATATGTAACCTTTCTCCCACCCACTTCCGTCTGACTCTGTCCCCTCTCCTAACCCTACCTCCTGTTGTTTATTTGCTGCCCCTTCTGACCTTCCTGTCTCTGATGCTGAACACTCTGTTTTATGCCCGCAGCTTGATGAATTTTGTCATCACATGATGTCGAACTCTTCTTCCATCCCCTTCACCTCCCTGCCCATTTCTTTGGACGAAAGTCCTCTCCCTTTCATTGTGACGACTGAGTACCAGGTCTTCATATGTCCCCGGACCATGACCCCACCATGGAACACCAGGCTATTGTGTCCACATTGATCACTAACATCATTTCATCTGGTGATCCACACCCCTACAGCCTCCTAGCTGATAGTCCCCCAACCCTGCACAGCTCGCCTTTACCTCCTCCTCAAAATCCACAAATAGGACTGCCCAGGCAGACCCAATGTTTCTGCCTGCTCCTGTCCACGGAACTCATGCCTTCCTACCTCAATTTGATTTTTTTATCCCCTTCCCGCCTGCATCTGCGAGTTTTCTTATGCTTTACTCAGTTTCGGAATCTCCAGTTTGTGGGCTCCAGCCGTGTCCTCTTTGCCATGGATGTGCAATCCCTTCACACACCCATCCCCCAACAGGATGGTCTCAGGGCTCTCTGCTTCTTCCTGGAAGAAAGGCCTGAACCATCCCCATAAACCACTACCCACCACTGCTTGGTCGAGCTTTTCCTTATTTTGAACAACTTCTCCTTTAACTCCTCTCATTTTCTTCACGTCCAAGAAATGGCTATGAATACCTGCATGGACCCCAGTTATGCCTATCTCTTTGTGGGCTCCATGGAATATTCTTTTATCTGATCCTACTCGGGTCCCCACCCACACTTTCTCTGCATAGCCAGTGCTGCTTCCCTCTCTCGTCTCCACCTTGCTCTCACCTTTACCTGGTCAATCTCTAACTCCTCCCTTCCCCTCTTCGATATTTCTGTTTCTATTTCTTGAGATAGGCTGGTCACCTACCAACTCCACACCTCATCCTGCTTCCCATAAAGACTCCATTTGTTCTCCCAGTTTCTCCATCGCGTCTTTTCCGATGATGCTGGGTTCCACAAGGGAGCCTCCAAATTGCCTACCTTCTTCCTGAACGAAGGATTCCCCAGCATTTGGTTGACAGGGCCCTCACTGTGTTAGACCCATCTCCTGCACTTTGTCCCTCACCCCCTCTCTTCCCTCCCACAAGAGTGAAAGGGTCTCATTAGTCCTCTCCTACCATCCCACCCGCATCCACATTCCATAGGATCGTCAGCCAGCCACTTCTGCCACCTCCAGTGGTGCCACGACCAGAGACGTATTCTGCTCCCTTCCCTTTTAAGCATCCCACAGTTACTGTTCCCTCTGGAGCACCTTGGCCCACTCCTCCTCCATTCCCAACAACTGCCCACACCTCCACAGCACTTTCCCAAGCAATCGCAGAAGGTGTAACACCTGCTCATTTACCTCCTCACTATGCAAGCCCCCAGACACAGTTTCCAAGTGAAGCAGTGGTTTAACTGCACTAATCTAGTCTCCTGTTTTCACTGCCCACAATGTGGTCTGCTGTACACCGGGGAGACAAAACGGAGACTGGGTGACATACATTCTGAGCACAAAAGTGACCCTAGGTTTCCAGTTGCCTGCCCCTTCAACACACGACCATATTTCCTCACCAACATCCCTGTCTCAGGCTTGCTGCAGCACTCCGGTGTAGCTCATTTTAAGCTGGAAAGACAGTATCTCATTTTCCTTTTGGGGACCCTGAAGCCTTCAGGACCTGCAATTCCACGATCCTGACTTGAGCTGAGGAGTTGATTCCTACTCAGGGGTCAGTACCATCCTGGCCTCTAGACCCTCCATGGTACATGTACTGTGCTTATTCCGAGTTACATATATTCTGTGTAATGTCTGTTTTAATATGCTCACAGCTTCCAGAACCACTTAAGTTACTTAATTTAGGCTGACACTTCAGTAGGGCAAAAGTGTGCAATTATTAAAACTGAGTTCAATCGTGGGAGGAAATTAGTCAAACTTTCCTTTAGATAACATTTGAAACAATGTACCAGCGGAGGAGTGCTGTAATTTAGTTAACAAGTTAAACACTGTTCTGATTAAAGAACAAAGAACAGTACAGCACAGGAACAGGCCCTTCGGCCCACCAAGACTGCACCAACACACGATGCCTTTGTAAACTATAAACTTCTTGCCTATATGTGGTCCATATTCCTCTATTCCCTGCCTATTTATGTATCTGATAAAGATGCCTCTTAAATACTGCTGTTGTATCTGCCTCCACCACCTCCTCTGGCCGCATATCCCAGGCACTTACCACCCTCTCCGTAAAAAACCTTGCCTCTCCTGTCTTTAAACTTACCACATTTTTCCTTAACCTGTGTCCCCTATTAATTGCCATTTCTGCCATGGGAAAAGACTCTGACTATTCACGTCTCTCATAATTTTGTAAAATCCTAACAGCTCCCCCCTCACCCTTTGACATCTAAGTGAAAGCAAACCAAGTTTGTCCAAACCCTCCTCATAGTGAATACCTTCAAAACCAGCCAACATCTTGGTAAACCATTTCTGCACCCTCTCCAAAGTCTCCGGATCCTTCGGGTGGTGCGATGACCAGAATAGTACACAATATTCCAAATGTTGTGCAACTAAAGTTCCATACAGCTACAATATGACTTGTGAGATTGTATGCTCTGTGTACTAACGGATGAAGGGAAGCATGCCATATGCCTTCTTAGAGTCATGCAGCGTGGAAGACAGTGCAGTTACAACACTTAAAAGCATCTGGATGGGTACATGAATAGGAAGGATTTAGAGGAATATGGGCCAATTGCTGACAAATGGGACTAGGTCAGATTGAGAGATAACGGGAACTGCAGATGCTGGAGAATCCAAGATAACAAAGTGTGAAGCTGGATGAACACAGCAGGCCAAGCAGCATCTCAGGAGCACAAAAGCTGGTGTTTCGGGCCTGGACCCTTCATCAGAGAGGTCAGTATTATCTAGGTCAGATGGAGATGTCTGGTCAGCATGGACGAGTTGGACCGAAGGGTCTGTTTTTGTGATCACTTTATCCACTTGTGTCTCCACTTTCGGGGAACTGTGGACCTGGAGGTCTGTATTTTGAAACTGCTAAAGGTTCTACTATTTGCTGTACAGGAGGAGGATTGTACAACTGGAGAGGAGAAGCAGAACCATTCCTGAAAAAAGCCATGAAGGTGGGGAACGTCCCAGCCAGGTTGTGCACAGCAGGATTCCATGTGCAGCGGTTCAAAGTGATGTTGATCGAAGGATAAACATCAGCTGGCACACTCCCCTGCTTCTTCTCGATAGTGCTGTGCGGTGGCTAACAGGACAACAGTGCCTCAGTTGAATGTCTTATCTAAAAGACGGTATCTAGTGCATCCCTCAGTCACTACTCTGCCAGGAGTGTCAGCCCAGATTGTGTGTTCCGTTCCATGGATTGTAAGATGAAGCCACAACCTTCCAACTGAGGAGACAGAGCTACTCATGGTCATTTACCATAGAGGTACCCTTCAATCCTGCTGTGTAGCCTCTGGTTCTTTCTTCTTCTCACCCACGTGTGCCCATGATTCCAAAAACACCAAGTAACTTGTGACTGTAGGCGGTGAGTGTAACTAGGTTGTTCACCGGTGGAGGGCGTCACAACTCAAAACCCATTCCCACCTGATATCCAGGTAAATGCATCTTCTCAGCAGCATAACCAGGGAATGGAGTCTGCAATTAGAGAGCAGGGGCGTCAGGAGGGGCTGGAGAGATGCGGAATTTCAGGGGGTTGCAGTGATATAACTGGGCACGCCTCTAGTCGATACAGAACCAACAATGCTGACAAAGCAAAAATTTGAAAAGGAGTAACTGTAAAAAGGAGTGTGAATTATGCAGGAGCCTGCACACAGCGATGTAACAGTATCAGACTCAGTACACTGCAGAATGCACATTAAATGGAGTAGCAGTCACTGCAAGGTGCAGTGCGTCATTACAAGAAGCTCAAAGGGGTGGACTGGAATGCTAATCAACAGGATGTACATTGCACCTCACTGATAGGTCATAAGAACTGAAAACACCTAAACTGGGTGAGTGAGCTCAAGATCACTGGAGTTTCTGAACACAATGATAGGTCTTTTGTGCTGCGTTCATGGTGCTTTTGATGCTGTCAACACACTCTTCATATGTGCACCCTTTCGGTTGAGATGGGAATGGGAACAGGAATGTTATTTTGCCAGGACACCTCCGAAGCCAAATGTAATGTCCGTGTTTGTCATAGTAGCCGTGATATCTAACAGCACATTGCAGGGGCGTAATATTGTTGTACCACACCCTGAACGTGGCATTTTACCGAGTAGATCATGGTTTATAGAGTCATACAGCATGGAAACAGTCCAACCAGTCCACACCAATCATAAGCACAAACTAAACTAGTCCCACCTGTCTGCTTTTGGCCTGTATTCATCCAAACCTTTTCTATTCATGAACTTACCCAAATGTCTTTTAAATGTTGTAACTGTACCCACAACCATCACTTTTTTGGGCAGTTTGTTCCACATGTGATGCTAAATTTGGCCTTTGATTTGCCTGGGATCAGCTGTCTATCAACTAAAATAAACACTTGTGAATTTACCTGGGAGATAGGACTGGCCTAGCCCCTGTGAGTAACCTGGATTTTCTAGAGGTAACTCACTCATGGAATGGGAATATTACCCACCATCAGAATCTTACATTTTTTACTCTTCCTTTTGATGTGAGGGGAGTGGTCCAGTGCAAGCTTTGAAACGCTGAAACTAGTTAAAAACATTAAAAAAATGGTGCAGCAGTAGACCATTTGGCCCTTCGAGCCTGTACCACCATTCAGTACAATCATGACTGATAATGCAATCTCAATATCCATTTCCCACTTTCTCCCCCATACCCCTTGACCTCTTTAGCCACAAGGATCATGTCCAGCTCCCTCTTGACTATGTCTAGCCAACTGGCCCCAACAACTTGTTGTGGTAGAGAATTCCACAGGTCCACAACTCTCTGAGTGAAGCATTTTTTCTTCATCTCAGTCCTGAATGGCTTACCCCTTAATTCTTACACTGTAATCCCTAGTTCTGGACTTTCCCAACATCAGGAACATTGTTCTCGTATCTAGCCTGTCTGGTCTTGTTAGGATTTTATTTGTTTCTGTGAGATCTCTTTTCATTCTTCTAAATTCTCTTGAGTACAAGCCCAGTTGATCCAGTGTCTCTTCATATGTCAGTCCTAGCATCCCAAGAATCAGTCTCGTGAACCTTCACTGGACTCCCTCAATAATAAGGATAACCTTCCTCAGACTAGGAGACCAAAACTGCACACAATACTTGAGGTGTGACCTCACCAAGGCCCTGTGTAATTGCAGCAAGAAGGGCTATGCCACCTCTCTCTGCCAGGACTGTATAATTGCAGCAAGAAGGGCTATGCCACCTCTGTCTACCAGGACTGCCAGCCTTGGATCAAGCAGCACCTGCTGGAGAGTATCCAGAATAATTGAACAAAACCTTGGGGGACACTGGTCCCTGGTGCTTTCCCTTTGGCAATGCCTGAACCAATCATACTGCACTTACTAACGAGACAGCAGCATGTTTCTTACGCGACATATAAATTGTTGCTCTCTCTGAAATTCTGATATTCATGCATCTGTCCTGATGAGCGAAGCTTCTAATGGAAGTCAGGTTTGTGAAATTAATGTTGCTTGATCACAGGGACTAGGAATCCCAGGGGCCTGCTGAGGGGTGCTGCCTGGCTAGAGGTGGCAGAGGGAATTGGCACACTGTCCATCATTCCCTGCCAGGCTGTGGGAAGCTACACAATGTGTGTTGCCACTCTAGACAGCCTTTGTCGTAATGCATTACTAGACCCGACATAGAGCTAATTGTTGGAAGTTAAATGGGAGACCTATTGTAGTAGTGATAATGGGAACTGCAGATGCTGGAGAATCCAAGATAATAAAATGTGAGGCTCAATGAACACAGCAGGCCCAGCAGCAACTCAGGAGCACAAAAGCTGACGTTTCGGGCCTAGACCCTTCATCAGAGAGGGGGATGGGGTGAGGGTTCTGGAATAAATAGGGAGAGAGGGGGAGGCGGACCGAAGATGGAGAGGAGAGTATAGGTGGGGAAGTAGGGAGGGGACAGGTCAGTCCAGGGAAGACGGACAGGTCAAGGAGGTGAGATGAGGTTAGTAGGTAGGAGATGGAGGTGCAGCTTGGGGTGGGAGGAAGGGATGGGTGAGAGGAAGAACAGGTTAGGGAGGCAGAGACAGGTTGGACTGGTTTTGGGATGCAGTGGGTGGAGGGGAAGAGCTGGGCTGGTTGTGTGATGCAGAGGGGGGAGGGGACGAACTGGGCTGGTTTTGGGATGCGGTGGGGGAAGGGGAGATTTTGAAGCTGGTGAAGTCCACATTGATACCATTGGGCTGCAGGGTTCCCAAGCGGAATATGAGTTGCTGTTCCTGCAACCTTCAGGTGGCATCATTGTGGCACTGCAGGAGGCCCATGATGGACATGTCATCTAAAGAATGGGAGGGGGAGCGGAAATAGTTTGCGACTGGGAGGTGCAGTTGTTTATTGCGAACGGAGCGGAGGTGTTCTGCAAAGCGATCCCCAAGCCTCCGCTTGGTTTCCCCAATGTAGAGGAAGCCACACCAGGTACAATCGATGCAGTATACCACATTGGCAGATGTGCAGGTGAACCTCTGCTTAATATGGAAAGTCATCTTGGGGCCTGGGATAGGGGTGAGGGAGGAGGTGTGGGGGCAAGTGTAACATTTCCTGTGGTTGCAGGGGAAGGTGCCGGGTGTGGTGGGGTTGGAGGGCAGTGTGGAGCGAACAAGGGAATCATGGAGAGAGTGGTCTCTCCGGAAAGCAGACAAGGGTGAGGATGGAAAAATGTTTTGGGTGGTGGGGTCGGATCGTAGATGGCGGAAGTGTCGGAGGATGATGCGTTGTATCCGGAGGTTGGTGGGGTGGTGTGTGAGAACGAGGGGGATCCTCTTTGGGCGGTTGTGGCGGGGGCGGGGTGTGAGGGATGTGTTGCAGGAAATGCGGGAGACGCGGTCAAGGGCGTTCTCGACCACTGTGGGGGGAAAGTTGCGGTCCTGGAAGAACTTGGACATCTGGGATGTGCAGGAGTGGAATGCCTCATCGTGGGAGCAGATGCGGCGGAGGCGGAGGAATTGGGAATAGGGGATGTAATTTTTGCAGGAGGGTGGGTGGGAGGAGGTGTATTCTACGTAGCTGTGGGAGTCGGTGGGCTTGAAATGGACATCAGTTACAAGCTGGTTGCCTGAGATGGAGTCTGAGAGGTCCAGGAAGGTGAGGGATGTGCTGCAGATGGCCCAGGTGAACTGAAGGTTGGAGTGGAAGGTGTTGGTGAAGTGGATGAACTGTTTGAGCTCCTCTGGGGAGCAAGAGGTGGCGCCGATATAGTCATCAATGTAACGGAGGAAGAGGTGGGGTTTGGGGCCTGTGTAGGTACAGAAGAGGGACTGTTCCACGTAACCTACAAAGAGGCAGGCATAGCTGGGGCCCATGCGGGTGCCCATGGCCACCCCCTTAATCTGTAGGAAGTGGGAGGAATCGAAAGAGAAGTTGTTGAGGGTGAGGACGAGTTCGGCTAGGCGGATGAGAGTGGAGGAAGTGGAGAGGATGTTATCTCTTGTGGAAGGAGCTTCCAGGAGATCTCAAGCCGATTGGTTTACGACTGCCTTCTGTAAAGTTTCTGATTGCTCTGCAGTTAGGTTTTTTTTGAAGTGTGTTAACACTTAGAATATTTTGTGTAGTTGTCAAAATTAATAGAAGCAATGTTATTGTGAAAAAACTAAAACAAAAATCAGGAGATTTGAAGACAGATTACTTCCCATTGTTTTTTTGAAACACCTCATTACTGTAATTGTATTGTCTAATCAGAAATCAAAAATTGATTTCTTTTTCAACTTAGCTTTCACTGTTGGCTGTAAAAAAGATTATTGATAAGGTTATAGTCTGACTCTCTACATATTCCAATTTCATTGATTAACACAATGTGTAGTACTGCTTTTTTGTTTTATAATTTGTTCTCTCTTCAAGGTGAAATAAATCCATGCCTGGAAAAGGAACAGATTACATCTTGGGCATCCAAAGTCAGCAGCAAGCATTCTGAGGTAAGATATAGAGTTAAATTCCCTTTACATTGTCTCCCATCAAACAGTCTCCAGGACAGGGACAGCACGGGGTTAGATGCAGAGTTTCCTAAGTTTTGCACTATGTTCAGTCAGAGAGAAGCACCTCTCCTGCATCAATGTGAGTGTTAGTGGATTTTATCTGAACGTGGATCAGATGTAAAATACCAAACTTGCTAAATGACTCTCAAAACTGAAAACGCAGAAATAGACTGAAACGTATTCGAAAAGTGAGCTAAGTTTGGGAATAATACACTGACTTCACACCTGGGACCCATGTGCATCTCTAACTCCTACTGATCGGGTAAATATATCCCTTTCTTTGTCGCTCCCAAGATTCCGAATGATTGATAATTGAGGGTATCATCCAGTCAACAAGTCCACAGCCAGTGATTCAATTTTGATACATTCACCATGAATGAACAGTAATTTCTTTAAGAGTAATAGTAATTAGCCTGGCACGGTGGCTCACTGGTTAGAATTACTGCCTCACAACGCCAGGGATGCAGGTTCAGTTCCACCCAAGGGCGACTGTTTGTATGGAGTTTCACACTGACCCCCCCACCCCATGGGTTTCCTTCCACAGTCCAAAGATGTGTAGGTTAGGTGGATTTGCCATGCTAAATCACCTGTAGTGTGCAGGATAGGTGGGTTAGCATTGGAAATACAGGGATTGGGCAGGTCTGGGTGGGATTCCCTTTGGACAGTTGTTAGGGGCTAAATTGGGATCCTATGATTCTTTCAGGACACAATCTGGGCCTGGTAAACTAAGAAGAACCACATTTCTCCTGTCGTTTGGTAAGATAAAGCTTGAAAAACATTTGTCAACATTACTGCTGATTAACTTCCCGCAGCAAACTTCCACAAAGGAGCTCGCCTCATTAAATTTGCCATGTTTTTTGCTAATCAGAAATTTAAGCATAAGGAGGAAGTTGTTTGGTCCGCTGCATTGAAACCCAGTGGAAAAGAAAACCAGTTAAACTAGATTCCAGCTGTTGGTCCTATAGCCTTTTCTCTGGTGCACTGAAATCCATGTTAGCACTGCAAAAAACAATTCAGTCAGGTCACCCTGCATCCTCCCACCAAGTTTAATTCCCTCTAGAGCTCATCCATGCATCTCTTGCTTGAAACCTTAAACTGGTGACCTCTGTAAAAACTGCAAGAACTGCAGATGCTGTAAATCAGAGATAAAAACAGAAATTACTGGAAAAGCTCAGCAGGTCTGGCAGCATCTGTGGAGAGAAATCAAAGTTAATGTTTCAGGTCAAGTGACCCTCACACAGAACCCTGATATCCTCTGTCTTTGTACCTATCTGCTATCAGAAACAGAATTTCTTTGTCCACCTATCCAAACTCTCCCATAACCCTGTAGACCTCTGACAAATCTGCCCTCAATCTCCATTTCTCACAAGTACTTCTTAAAATACAATGAGTAAGTGCAGTTTCTTTCAGCAAGTTAGCTTCAGAACTCTCCTGCTGTCTGAATAGAAAAGTTAGGCCCTTCTACCTGTCACTGTTTAATCTGGTCCTCCCTCAGCTACTGACACCTCTGTGAAGGCAAAAGGTCACCTTTCAAAATTTAATACAGCTCAATTAAATCTCCTCTAAATCTGAGATATCTTAAATGTTGCATGGATAGGGTGAATAGACAAGATCCTTTCCCCAGGTTAGGGGAGTCCAAAACTAGAGGGGCATAGGTTTAAGGTGAGAGGGGGAGGATTTAAAAGGGACCTGAGGGGTAACTTTTTCACACAGAGTGTGGTGCATGTGTGGAAGGAGCTTCCAGAGGAAGTGGTGGGGGCTGGTACAATGACAATATTTAAAAAGCATCTGGATGGGGACATGAACAGGAAGGGTTTAGAGGGATATGGGCGAAATGCTGGCAAATGGGACTAGATTAATTCAGGATGTCTAGTGGGAATGGACGAGTTGGACCAAAGGGTCTGTTTCCACACTGTACATCTCTGTGACTCTATGTGATCCTTGCTGGGTAGAAATCAGTAACCTTCCAGGGTGTCTGCTCCGAGATCAGACTGTTTGCGTGGAGTTTCACACCCCCCCCCCAACATATGTGTAACTGTCTCTGGGATCAGTCACTGAGTGGTGATCAGGAGTGCAAAACCTTTGCTGATTTTGCTCCATCCAAGCCTAGAGGTACTAAGCCCAACTCCAGAACAATGTCCTGGTGCTATCCAGCTCGAGGTGACTCACAGCAATAGGGTCTGGGACTTAACTCCACAGTGTCCATTAGCAAAACTAACTCCTAAATTAAATACAATTAGCTGTCCCTGGGCAGAAGATCTTAAAAGAAAATGAGAGACTGGCATACAATGCTGCACTTTACCTAGGCTCTCTGAGTAGATTTTATTTAATGGAAACAGCTTTTTTGAAATAAACACTTGGAAAATGACACATCAAAAGAAAGGCACTGTTTGAAGGGAGTACAGGCTTAGAGGTTCTCTCATTAGTGTCTCTCTTTAATCTTAAACCATTATAACCATATCTAAGAATACAGGAGAGCTCTTAACAAAGAGATGATAGAGGCAGGAGAGGCAGCTGTGTGAAGATGCATTTATCCTGACCAATTAACAAGCTTTTAGAGATGCTGAAAGCTTTAAAACAGCTTAGGGTAATTAAAAAATTGCACTTTGATCAGCAAAGTACTGATCCACAAGTTGTGACACCTCGCAGATCCACAGACAGATTGTTAAGTCCCTGTAAAAACATTGAATGTATTCAAGAGGCAACTAGATATAGCACTTGGGGCAAATGGGATTAAAGGTTTTAGGGAGAAAGCAGCATTAGGCTGTTGAGTTGGATGATCAGCCATGATCGTGATGAATGGCAGAGCAGGCTGGAAGGGCCAAATGGCCTCCTCCTGCTCCTATCTTCTATGTTTCTATGTAAAGTAGCCCAGCCATTCTCTTCGTGGTTTAAGGACTGAAAGTGTCACCTCCTCCATACAGGCCACAGAGGAAGCTGCTCATAAACCTCTCCTGACATTCCTAAAATGGATTCCTGGATGGAATTCTGAAGAGACCCCTTGGACTGCAGAATACTGACCTGTGTGACTACCTTCTGAAAGTGATAGAGGGAGGCAAAACCAGGATGGCTCGATGTGTCCTGGATCTCAAACAAGTCAAACATGGATAACATGAAGATGTCCCCTCTGGTTTAAGGTCTACATTACAGTGAACAGCAAGATTATTAACACAGCCTCAAGTGTGTGAGACTGTTAGCAGACTGTACATTTCATGTAAGTGCATGAATACGCCCGTCTCGAAACCGCACAAACTGCAAGAAGCTAAGGAAGGCTACTTTCTGTCCTATAGAAATTTGTGACTACCTGGATGCACGGGATGGGGCAGGGGGCTACTGTTGGCAGTGTTACAGTTGTCTTTGGGACTAGAGAACTGGGGAGAAACAAGTCATGACAGTAAGAGGTATATTCTAGTGATCTTTACAAAAAGTGCAGTGGTGTAACAGTTTCAGTGTTTAACACATGCACAATCGGTAAGTTCAGGACCTCCTTTGGTGTTTTAGACCATAAGACATAGGAGTGGAAGTAAGGCCTTTCAGCCCATCGAGTCCATTCTGCCATTTAATCATGGCTGAACTCCACTTCCCCGCACTATCCCCATAACCCTTAATTCCTTGCGCGATCAAGAATTTATCAATCTGCCTTAAAGACATTTAATGCCCCGGCCATGAATTCCACAGGCGCACTACTCTCTGGCTGAAGAAATGTCTCCTCATTTCCGTTTTAAATTTACCCCCTCTAATTTTACGGCTGTGCCCACGGCTCCTAGTCTCCCCGCCTAATGGAAACAACTTCCCAGCGTCCACCCTTCCTAAGCCATACATTATCTTGTAAGTTTCCAATAGATCTCCCCTCAACCTTCTAAACTCTAATGAATACAATCCCAGTATCCTCAGCTGTTCATCGTACGTTAAGCCTACCATTCCAGGGATCATCCGCGTGAATCTCCGCTGGACACGCTCCAGCGCCAGTATGTCCTTCCTGAGGTGTGGGGCCCAAAATTGGACGCAGTATTCTAAATGGGGCCTAACTAGAGCCTTATAAAGTCTGATTGATTTGATTGGAGTTATTGATGTCACATGTACCTAAGTACAGTAAAAACTTTTGTGGGTAGTACAGGCAGATAGATCATAGCGTACAAAGAGATACTGATCATAGTGTGATTGAACAGAGTGGGGTATACAAGGTATTGGCTGCATGGGGCGTGCACAAAGAGTGAGATTAACATTAAATCTAAAATTAGATAGGCCCATTCAGAGTCTAATAACAGCGGGGAAGAAGCTGTACTTGAACTTGTTGGTCTGTGTGTTTAAGCTTTTGTACCTTCTGCCTGATAGAAGAGGGTGGAAGAGATTATAACCGGGGTGGGAGGGGACTTTGATGATGTTGGGATTGACACAGTAGTATGCACCATCTGGTCTTATTCCAAACTCATCTCATCTGTGACCTGCCCAGTACCAAGCAGTTAACTGAATGCAGCTAGTTACCTTGAATTGTCGAAGTGGTCTCATCTCCACAGAGGCTTCTCAGCAGCAGGATCTCAGGTCGATTTCCCACTTCCCAATCTGGGGACACTGAAGCCAACACACTTATCAACTTGAGTGCTGAATGGCATCATAGCAAGCATTGCCACTCAGTGAGTAAGTTCACTTACTGAGAGGCCTCAGGCAGAAAGGGAATGAATGAGGAACAGCCTGCAACAGTGGACCTCCTGTACAGCTAGACAAAAGCAGGATTGATATTAACACCCTCTGAAATTACATGCCCATGGAAGGGAGTCCCCTAGACAAGGGGCCTAGTGGTATTATCACTGGGCCTTTAAACCAAAGACCCAGGTAATGTTCTGGGGACCCAGGCTTGAATCCTGCCATGATAGAATTTGAATTCAATAAAAATTTGGAATAAAGAGTCAAATAAAGACCATGAATCCATTGCCAATTGTTGGAAACACCCATCTGGTTCACAGATATCCTTTAGGAAAGGACATCTGCCATCCTTATCTGGTCTGACCTACATTTGACTTTAGACCCACAGTAATGTGGTTGACTCTTAACTGCCCCCTGGGCAATTAGGGATGAGCAATAAATGCTGGGCGTGGGCAGCGACCTCTCACCTCTAGTGGAATATGACTTACAGAAAAGAATACAATACTCAGAATACAATACTCTGCTTTTATTGCAGAGTTAGTGCAAAGGGGGAAAAAATAATGATATTTATTAGGTGAGCAAAGCTAGAAATTTTGGACCTTCGTGAATCCTCTGGTGTTCACTGTGTCTGAGTTGGCAATAGAACATGTTACTGGTCCCAAAGAAGGTAGCTTCCATGCGGTACACATTCAGCTCTGTAAAAACAGAACTGAGAGGACTATAGTTGCAGTTTTCCGATGGGAACTGTCTACAGCAATATGAGTTTGCTCAGCGTGTGCGGAATCACAGGCCTGTTATCCAGATCTCCAGCATTGCCGAGTGCTTCTCAAGTAGGGCTCTGCTTGTCAAACCAGAGTGTTGAGCCACTTTCTTCACGTTTACTGCAGACAAGAAATTAGAAGAACATCGCTCTCAATGAATCAACTTTGGTATCAACTTTTATCAGTCTTTTCTCAATAAAAGTTTGAGATGATGTTGATGGAGTGTGCTCTGTTAAGAATGAGACTTTTTAAAATTAGTGCAAATACGTTGTGTCAGGAAACAGTGACAGGAAGGAACATTAATCATAATAACGCTGCCCAAGGCTTCTCAAAGTTACAAATGAGACAGTCAATTGGTAATTTTTTTCTCTCAAATCTGTTTACCCATTCCTCCAATAATTCAGTTTCAAAGATGCAAAATGAAAACACTTAAGCATGCCCAACAGAAATAATCTGATTTCTGAAATGTTGCTGTCTTGTTAATCTGATTGGTTTGAATTGATAGTTGCTGCAGGCTGAATGCAGTCCAGCTGAGTAACAGCCAGTATTCAGCCTGGGGGAGAACCGTGATAAAAATTGCATCGGGCTTGAATTTTTCAGCCTTTGTGTCTCTGGTACAGGTATCTCATTCCAGAAACTCCCACGTGAAATTAAATTGAGCTTTAGGAAGCAAAGTGGATGCTGTCATGATTGGACAATCGAGAGAAGTTCTGGCTGGAGTGGTCACTGTTTACCAGGCCTGAAATTGAAAGGAACTTGAATTTTAGACTGAAGAAGGATATAAACAGCAATTCTGTTAAGAATTGAACTGGGCTTAGAAGAATATGCTATAACCATGCTAACTAAACATGAAAGGAGGCAAAAAATGTAGCTTTTTCAAAGATGCTGGAGAAACTCAGCAGGTCTGGCAGCATCCATGGATAGAGAAACAGTTAACGTTCGACCCTGAGATAAATTCTTCAAAACTCTTCCATTATGCAGACAATTCTGTAAAAAACCTAATCTCCTTCCACCACTCTCTCCCAATATCTAGAATGACAAGAAGATGCATTCACAGACATATATAATGCAGATAATGAAAGCAAGCCTATTTACAAAGATGATTGTTCTTAAAAGCAGACTGTCTGACTAAGATAATAAAATGTGAGGCTGGATGAACACAGCAGGCCCAGCAGCATCTCAGGAACACAAAAGCTGATGTTTCGGGCCTAGACTCTGATGAAGGGTCTAGGCCCGAAACGTCAGCTCTTGTGCTCCTGAGATGCTGCTGGGCCTGCTGTGTTCATCCAGCCTCACATTTTATTATCTTGGAATCTCCAGCATCTGCAGTTCCCATTATCACTGTCTGACTAAGGCCTGAACAGGGAAGGTTAAGGAGCAAAGCGGGTGGTGGTGGATGGAACATTGCTCACTTAGCCAGACAGAAACATACAAGTGCAAAGAAAGACAGCATTAGACGAATTTACAATTAATACTCATTTGATGGGCTTGGAGGGGGGTAGTGGTGGAGTGAAATCTTCATTCCTTCTGCATCACTTTATCCATCACAGAATCAATTTTGAGCAGTTGAATTTAATCAGAACAGCCTTGAGACAATGGCAGGTCAATTCAGCAGCTTCAGCTAAATGTCTGCCTGAAGTAGCTCATTAAGAAGAATTTTAAAAGTATGTAAAGACATTATATTACTGCCCACAAGCCATAGTAAATTACTTTGCAGTCTCCTTGGTACCCAGCTTTCACCCCTCCCCTTAGGAATCTAGCTATGAATCTGTTGTTTACAAATGCCCGGCAGAAATTGACTAATATTTACGACTGTTTTCCTGTGTAGCAATGTTATATTGATTCCATTAAATATTACACTTGTTAATGGAGCTTAAACGTCAAATTTGTGTTTGGAACGATAATTTTAAAAAGAAAGCTCCGTAAAAGGATCAGACGGTGCAGCAAGTTGGATATTAGCCACTGTCTAGGCTGACATTTCAATCGTGTACAGACTGAATAAAGATGAAGAGTTTCTCCCACCTCGCTCTCTCTCCCTCTCTGCTCTTAAGAAGCCTGCAGCCACAAGGAGGCTCAGCAGCTGTAAGTCAGTAATGAAAACAGAAACATTGTTTAGCAGTGAATGGTAAGAAAAAGAACTAAACACACTTCATCAGAGCACAAATGAAAGGAATTTGAGGACATGCCAACTGAAATTTGACTGTAGTTGGTTATAGAGTGACAGTCTCATTCACAAAATAAATAAATAGCAAAGCACAGGAACAGGCCCTTCGGCCCATGATGTGCTGAACACAACACCAAATTAAAGTAATCTTGTTTGCCTGCCCATGTCCCTATCCCTCCGTTCCTTCCTTATTCATGTGTTATCTGAAAACCCCTTAATCACCCCTCTTGTATCTGCCACCACCACGATCCCAGGCACCTACCACTCTCTATGTATAAAAACTAGCCCTTCACATCTCCTTCAGACTTTCCCCCTTTTACCGTAGATGCATGCCCTCTAGTATTAGACAGTTCAACTCTGGGAAAAAGATTCTGACTATTAACCCTATCTCTGACTCTCTTAATTTTATAAATTTCTATCAGGACTCTCCTCAGCCTCCAGAAAAGAAACCCTAGTTTGTCCACCTTTTCTGCTTAATACCCTCTAATCCAGGCAACTACCTGGTCTCTTCTGCACCCTCTCCAAAACCTTCATATCCTTCTCGTAGTGTGGCGACCAAAATTGAACGCAGTGCTCTAAGTGCAGCCTAACCAAAGTCTTGCAAAGCTGCAACATGACTTCCTGATTCTTGTGATAATGGGAACTGCAGATGCTGGAGAATCCAAAATAACAAAGTGTGGAGCTGGATGATTGTTATTCCTGATTCTTGTACTCTATTCTGACCAATAAAGCCAAGCATGCCATATGGCTTCTTTACCACCTTATCTACTTGCAGGGAGCTATGGACTAGGGCCTCAAGTGTACAGCCGTTCTGTTTTCTTGTACAGAAAAGCCTCATAATTTTTCCAACATGCCCCCACCCACCCCGACTCTGGAATTTAGAAAGAATTCTAGGGGATCTTGTTCCCATTACCACACCCAGGTAGCATAAACTCAAAAGTGTGCCTTTTACTGCATCTGGTCACTTTTGTTCAACCTGACCTATCTTGAAATCTAGATCTGCAATGCCTCAATTTGGAAACTGTTATTGCCAAGGAGAAACTTTGCATCTCTCGCCTCACATTGTACCGATGTTAACCTGATTCGGTTTTACAAAGCTCCTCCCCGTCAACCCAGAATGTCCAATTTGTCAGAGTCACATCTCTCGTGGACAGTTAGACCCTTTGCTTCATCATCCATGGTCAAGCCTTCAACTGTTGAGGCTTCACACTTCAGTGTTCCTGTCCCAAATACTCCATATCCCTTTCCTCCTCAAAATGAACCCCAACCAAGGCCACAACTCTGCACAAGAAGATCCGTGCACAAACTTTGTGATTTGGTCAACTAATGGCCATGTTAAGGACCTCAACTTGCCACTGGCCCAATTGCCTGCCTTCCCAGGAAAGATGAGAAGTTGCCCGATTTCCCAACTGGGAAATCAGGTCAACCCAGTGTGTGCAAGCAAGTTGCCCACGAGAATCTACCTCTATTGTCCTTTGCCTCTGACCGCCCCGTCCTTCCTCAACCTGCGACTGCTCCCAAAATAAGAATGACCTGCTTGCCGGTGCAGGTCTTCAATGACCTGATCAGCCTGTGCTTCCAGCAGCGATCTCCAGGTCCCAGTGCCAGTTTCTGATTGACTTTCAGTGACAATGCTCTTGGCAGTCAGCACTTCATGTACCTAATTCAGTGCTTGATGCAGCGAGTTTTCTTAGTGTGTGGGTTGGGAGTCAATTCTCCCAGATGTTGCCTGCGTACCCCAGAGAGCACCAAATCCCTGTCTGTCTGCTTAAATTGGTAGGATTTCAGCAAAAGACAAAAGGATAGGGGTAGCATGATTGGGGAGGGAGCGGTGCCCAGTGGTTAGCACTGCTGCCTCACAGTGCCAGGGACCTGGGTTTGATTCCACCCTTGGGCAACTGTGCAGAGTTTGCACATTCTCCTTGCATCTGCATGGGTTTCCTCCCACACCCCAAAGGAGTGCAGGTTAGGGTGGATTGGCCGTGCTAAATTGTCCCATAGTGTCCAGGGATGTGCAGGTTAGGGTGGAGTAGCTGAGCTAAATTGCCCCATAGTGCCCAGGGATGTGTGGGTTAGGGTGGTTTGGCCATGCTAAACTGTCCCCACAGTGCCCAGGGATGTGCGGGTTAGGGTGGATTGGCCGTGCTAAATTGTCCCATAGTGTCCAGGGATGTGCAGGTTAGGGTGGGTTGGCCATGCTAAATTGTCCCATAGTGCCCAGGGATGTGCGGGTTAGGGTGGATTGCCTGTGCTAAATTGTCCCATAGTGCCCAGGGATGTGCGGGTTAGGGTGGATTGGCCATGCTAAATTGTCCCATAGTGCCCAGGGATGTGTGGGCTAGGGTGGATTGGCCGTGCTAAATTGTCCCATAGTGTCCAGGGATGTGCAGTTTAGGGTGGGTTGGCCATGCTAAGTTGTTCCATAGTGTCCAGGGATGTGCGGGTTAGGGTGGATTGGCCGTGCTAAATTGTCCCCACAGTGCCCAGGGATGTGCGGGTTAGGGTGGATTGGCCGTGTTAAATTGTCCCATAGTGCCCAGGGATGTGCAGGTTAGGGTGGGTTGGCCATGCTAAGTTGTTCCATAGTGTCCAGGGATGTGCGGGTTAGGGTGGATTGGCCGTGTTAAATTGTCCCATAGTGCCCAGGGATGTGCAGGTTAGGGTGGGTTGGCCATGCTAAGTTGTTCCATAGTGCCCAGGGATGTGCGGGTTAGGGTGGATTGGCCGTGTTAAATTGTCCCATAGTGCCCAGGGATGTGCAGGTTAGGGTGGACTGGCCGTGCTAAATTGTCCCATAGTGCCCAGGGATGTGCAGGTTAGGGTGGATTGGCCGTGCTAAATTGTCCCATTGTGCCCAGGGATGTGCAGGTTAGGGTGGATTGGCCGTGCTAAATTGTCCCATAGTGCCCAGGGATGTGCAGGTTAGGGTGGATTGGCCGTGCTAAATTGTCCCATTGTGCCCAGGGATGTGCGGGTTAGGGTGGATTGGCCGTGTTAAATTGTCCCCATAGTGCCCAGGGATGTGCAGGTTAGGGTGGATTGGCCGTGCTAAATTGTCCCATAGTGCACAGGGATGTGCAGGTTAGGGTGGATTGGCCGTGCTAAATTGTCCCATAGTGCCCAGGGATGTGCGGGTTAGGGTGGATTGGCCGTGCTAAATTGTCCCATAGTGTCCAGGGATGTGCGGGTTAGGGTGGGTTGGCCGTGCTAAATTGTCCCATAGTGCCCAGGGATGTGCGGGTTAGGGTGGATTGGCCGTGCTAAATTGTCCCATAGTGTCCAGGGATGTGCAGGTTAGGGTGGATGAATCATGTTAAATTGCTTGATGTATAGATTAGGTGGAGTAGCTATGGGAAATGCAGGGTTTTTGGGATACAGATAAGGGTGGGAGCTCTTTGCAGGGTTGGTACAGACTCAATGGACCAAATAGTCTCTTTCCTCATCGTAGGGATTCGAAGATCCATATAACTGAAGCCCTTTATTCCTGGACCACTTCTACAAGTCTTGCCCCCAACTCTTTTAAAGTTTTCGCATCCTTCCTGAAGTGTGCTGTAAGAATTTGGCATCATTTCATGGAAGGCCATGGAAATTTGTCAGCTAAAATCATCTGCTGCCCCTTTTCTGATTCAGCTTTTGTCTGATGGCACCCTTCAGATGTTTAGTAAACATGAGAGGTTGTTATTCATATTGTTTTTTGCCAGTGGTATGTCACACCGTGATTAACTAGCCTCACATCTTCTGCTGTCATGTTGGTGTTGCTCAAAATGTTCATTATGAACTCATTTCAGTTACATGTAAAGGAGCTATCTATTTCTAACACATGAGGCAACCTAATTAATGTGACTGAAGTTTGGACTCATTCGTCAATGTTATTAATCGTACTGTAAATGACATTTCATTACTGCTATTCTGTTTCACCCAGTTGTTTTGCAAAATGTTTAAAACATTATTTTCCCTTGCTTTTTCTTCAGCTTTCTTCTCACCTCTTCTGAATCTTACTGGGCTACACATTCCTGGCACTTAGTGCAGAAAGTCTTCGGAAAATGCAGGAAAGAGATGGAGTGCTTAGTGCTGCGGTGTAAAGATAATGGTCTATTCTTCAAATGTCAGCAAAACTAAACAGCTGATCATTGACTTCAGGAAGCAAGCTGGAGGGCACATCCCTCTCTATATCAATGGAGCTGAGGTGGAGAGGGTCGAAAGCATTAAGTTCCGAGGTGTAATGATCACCAGCAGTCTGTCCTGGATGATCCGCATAGTTGCGATGGTCAAGAAAGCACAACGATGCTTCTTCTTCCTCAAGAGTCTAAGGAAATTCACCAGTCCATAAGGACTCTCACCAACTTTTATAGATGCACCATAGAAAGCGTTCTACCTGGGTACATCATGGTTTGGTATGGCTACTGCTCACCCAAGACCGTAAGAAATTACAGAAAGTTGTGAACACAACCCGGTTCATCATGCATACCATTGACTCTATCTACACTTTTCAATGCCTCGGGAAGGCAGCTTACATCAAAAATCCCTCCCACTCCAGAAATGAGCTCTGACAAACTCTTCTACCAGGCAGGAGATACAAAAGCTTAAACACACCTACCAACAGATTCGAGAACAGTTTGTTCCCTGCTGTTATCAGACTTCTGAACACACCTCTCAAACTTAAAATCTAATGTGGATCTTGTATTTTGTGCATTATCTCTGCAGCCAATAACATAGTATTCCTTGCTGTGTTCTATTACCCAATTGCACTTTTTATGATACAGTCTGCTTGTACTGCATGCAAAACAAAACTTTTCACTGTACCCCATACTAAATCAAATCAAATCAACTCTGGCAGATTGAGAGCTCGAGACCAACCCTGCACTGCCCATCACTTTCCTTCGGGAATCACTAATCCATTAATCTGCCTCCAGTTCATCCAAGGACAAATTCTGTTTGTACGAACATACAAAGATTGAGAAAAGAATGCAGTAGTCGGCCATTGGGCTAGCTCTGCCATTCGATATGATCACGAAGGATCCTTTAACTCCCACTTCTCTCTCCATGTTCTTTGAAACCTTTGGTTCCCAAAAATCCATCCGTATGTTTCTTAAACATATCCAGTGACTTGGCCAGCAGAGAATGCCACAGTAAAGATACCTTATCCCAGTCCAAACTAATGGCCTCTCCCCTGTATCCCGTGAATGTGGCCCCTTGTTCTACATCATCCTTGCAGCCAACCTGTAATATTTAATTAAAATCTTTTTTCTTTCTAAACTCCAGTGAATACACGCCTAGTTGACTCAATCTGTTCTCATACGCGAAGCTTGTGATCCCAGGAATCAGCTTGGTGGACTTTGGCTGCTCTCTCTTTGGCAAGTGTATTTTCATAGGTAAGGAGAGTAAAGCTGCACAAAATACTTGAGGTGAGGTCCTACTATGGCTGTATATATCTGCAGAATGCTCCTCATAGAATCCTTGCAGTGTGGAAGCAGGCCATTTGGCCCATCAAGTCCAAACTGACACTCTGAAAAGTGTCCCACCCCCCTACACTTACCCTGCATTTCCCACAGCTAATCCGCCCTAACCTGCACCTCCCTGGACACTTTGGGCAATATTACACGGCCAATCCACCCTAACCTACACATCTTTGGACTGTAGGAGGAAACTGGAGCACCCGGAGGAAACCCACGCAGGCACGGGGGAGAATGTGCAGACCCTGTATAGACAGTTGCCCGAGGATGGAGTCAAACCTGGGTCCCTGGTGCTAGGAGGCAGCAGTGCTAACTATGGAGCCAGCATGCCGCCCAACCTCTTGAAAGAAGAACAACATACCATTTGCCTTCCTAACTGCATGTTTGATTTTAGGGACTAGTGTACAAGGATAGTCAGGTCCCTTTGTATATCAGCATTTCCCAATCTATCATCATTCCCTGGGACCATATACACACAATTCTCAGAGAGATATTGCTTATTTACTCAGAAATGCGGGGACATTTAAGGGTAAAAGTCTGTTGAAGCTCAAGGATATCCTTAGCCCTTCCAAATGTACAGCAGGGGTACCTCTGGAGTTTAACTAGACAATTTCAGTGGAAAGTTTAGTATTCATGAATGAGCTGGTTGGCAGTTCTTTGAACCTACCTAGTTCAGAGAATATCCAGTTCACTATGGACTTGGCTACAATCTTCCATTGAGAGGCTGTCATCTGGAAGCCAATTCCTAATCCTTCCCTTTGTGCTATTACATCCAGTTCCATCTGGACATCGCATCTACTATACAGCGCTCCACTGTACAGGAGGCACCCAGAACTGAACCAGTGAGGTTATTGCTAGTGCAGCATATTTCTGAAATAGTGACAGAGATAGACAGGATAGTGAAGGAAGCTTTCGGCCCATTTGGTTTCTTTGGTCAAAGCGTTGACTATAGGAGTTGTTGCATCTTGATGCAGCTGTAGAGATGTTGGTAAGGCTACATTTGGATTACAGCACTGCGTGCAATTCTGGTCACCCTTCTAAACAAAGGATATTATTAAACTAGAAAGAATGTGTAAATAATTCACTAGGATGCTGAGATAACAAGGTGTAGAGCTGGATGAACACAGCAAGCCAAGCAGCATCATAGGAGCAGGAAGGCTTGGCCGGGATTGGACAGTTTGAGTTATAAGGAAAGGCTGGATAGGCTGAGATGTTCTTCCCTGAGACTGATGGGTGACCTTATAGAGATCCATAAGATCATGAGCGGCACAAATAAGGTAGATAGCCAACAGCTTTTCCCCAGGGTAGGGGAGTTTAAAACTAGAGGGCATAGGTTTAAGGTGAGAGTGGATGGATATGAAAGGGTCCATAGCAGCAATTTTTTTCACACAGAGGGTGATGAGTGTCTGGAATGGGCTGCCAGATGTAGTGGGGAAGGCAATTTTGTCATTTTAGAAACATTTGGACAGGTATATGGATGGGATTGGTATGGAGGGATAGGGATCAAACACGGGCAAATGGGATAGTTTAGATTGTGAAAACTGGGCAGCAGACGCAAGTTGGGCTGAAGGGCCTGTTTCCATGTTTTATGACTCTATGACAGCTACACGACAGTACAGCCATCCCCTTGGAGATAATTTTGTGACAATGGCCAGCAGAATTGACAATGTTCCACCTTCATTGCTTCTAGATCCCTTTTCTTTTAAGACAAAACAAGGTACTTCATCCCTGCCACCTGGCATCGATTTGGACAATCCACCAAAGCTTGGTCCTTCTAAAATATTACAACGTAATTGCCAAATGATTTGCTCATTAACCAGTGAATAAAAATGTTACAGATTTGATTGTGTAATGCTGATGCTGATTGCTTAAAACTCACAGTTTCCATGCTGGATGCCTGCAATTTATCATTCAGATATAGTTTTTGTTATTTGTGTTAATTTTGTGATTAATAACAGTCCCAGTTATGCATAATGTGACTGGTAGGAGCTGACTGTCCTTGTGTTTCTCAGTTTCTGGCTCTCATCAGTCTTAGATTCCTCCCTGGGTTGCAGTTTATTAGCTAATCAAGGCAAGTAATGCATTTTTAATAAAAGTTGTAAAAAGCATACGTGCCTGTCTGAGCTTTAAGGAGAAGATCAGGATTCAAATTTGAAAAAAGCTGAACAGAAGCCTAGGTAAATCGGAAAATAGATTAAGACAGAAAGAGGTGAAAAGTTCACTAATTTTAAGAGAAAATAAAATACAAAGAAGATTTCACAGCTCTGTTTGGAGGACAGAAATTAACCTTCAGTTAATCACCTTTTGGGGAATCTGTTACATGCAAAAGAAGGAAAAAGTGGCTATCTTCCTAATTGATGAGAGAAACCAATGTTTTATTTTTGTGTGAAAATAACATTTTTAAAAACACTGATAAATCAAGAGCGATTCAGTACAACTTTCAAACCAACATTAAATCAAGCTCGAATGATTTGTTTTTCTTGACCTGCTGTTCTCGAGGTCCTACTACTCAACCCTCACCATTACTAATTCCACTAGATTTCTCTAAATCCAACCTCAAATGGAATTGACTCAACCCTAGATGTGTGCCTTTGGGAAAAGATTCAAGTTAAACTGGTGAAAACTCACCCCATGGGGGAAAGAAAATGGAAAAGTTGAAAGGAATATTTATATGCTTCCATCATCTTTCAAAAACTCAGGTGTCTCGAAGACCTTAAAGCCAAATAAACACCTTCTGAACTGTAGTCACTGCTGTAATGAAGGAATTAAGATGACATTAAACTTCTCAATCCTGAGTTTAAAATAGATGAGGCAGACACGTAGGTAGGGAGCAGCTTGGAAGGGAAGACTGTAAAACCCATTTTAAGGGTAGACAGTGTGTATTGGTAATGTCACTGGATTAGTAATCCAGAGCTCCAGGCTAATGTTCTGGTGGGACATCGGCTAACCCTAACCCTAACCCTATCTCACAATGGCAAATGGTGAAATTTTAACTCAACACAAGCTTAATGTAACCATTGTAATTGTTAAAAAAAGCCTACCTGTAAGGTTTTGGAGGAGATCTGTAGCTCGGGTTGTGCGTGTTGAGGTTGGTTGGCTTGCCGAGCTGGTTTGTTGCTTCACAGATGTTTCGTTACCGTGCTGGGTAACATCCTCAGTGCAGCCTCTGATGAAGCGTCGGTGTGTTTTCCCAGAGATAGTAGGAGCTGCAGACACTGGAGAATCTGAGATAACAAGGTATAGAGCTGGATGAACACAGCAGGCCAAGCAGCATCAGAGGAGCAGGAAAGCTGACATTTCAGGTCAAGACCCTTCTTCAGAAATGTTTTCCCACCTGGTTTTTAAACTCTGGGGTCCGTTGTGATGGATTGCCTCACTTCCGGGTTTCCTCTGTAGCGGAATGTATATGGAGTTGAGTTCAATGTGTTTATTAATATGGAGTGCCATGCTTTCAGGAATTCTGTGCTTGTCTCTGCCGAGCCTGTCCCAGGATCTTGCTGTTGTCCCAGTCGAAGTGGTGGTTCTCCTTGTCCATGTGGATTGAGATGAGTGAGTATTGGTCATGTCTTTTTGTAGCCAGTTGGTGCTCATGTTCTCTTGTTATTAGTTTCCTTCCTGTTTGTCCGATGTAGTGTTTCTCTGTCTCTGCAGGGGATTTTTGTAGATGCACTATGAAGGAAAACTGGAAGTGAGGCAATCCATCTCAATGGACACCAGTGTTTAAAAACTAGGTGGGGAATACACAGATGCCTCATCGGACCCACCACCTGCCCTATCCCATAAACCCTGCATTTCCAATGGCTCACCCAAATAGCCTACATATCCCTGGGCACTATGGGACAATTTGGCACGGCCAATCCATCCTAACCTGCACATCCCTGGGCACTATGGGACAATTTAGCACGGCCAATCCACCCTAACCTGCACATCCCTGGACACTATGGGGCAATTTAGCACGGCCAATCCACCCAAACCTGCACATCCCTGGGCACTATGGGACAATTTAGCACGGCCAATCCACCCTAACCTGCACATCTTTAGACTGGGGTGGGGGGAGCCAGAGCACTGGAGGAAACTCCATGCAGACATGGAGAATGTGCAGATTCCACACAGATGGTCACCCAACGCTGGAATTGAACCCTGGTCCGTGGGGCAGCAGTGCTAACCACTGAGCCAATGTGCCTTGAAAGAGGCATACCATATGGTGAGTGGAAGAGCACTTCCACTATTGGAAGTGCAGCTAAGGAAGTTGACTTGAGATATTGTTCAATCCAGGATCTCTGACATTTTACATATCAGCTTGAGCCATTCTTAATGTTAAGTAATTTGACATTCAAATCTGGTTTTTACTTTTGAGAGTGACTCACTGCAGTTAGTACTGATCAGATCCAATTACAATCAGTGATTGCAGCTTCAGAAGGTAATGAATCCTTTCAAGTCTCATCTGAAAATAAATCAACAAATGATACAGGATTCATGGTGTCATGGCATCAGTGCGTGAAGCGACAGAGGTCAGACAAAGGGAACATGGGCGATTAGCCTGATTATTCTCAACCCTAATTAAGACTCATTCTTTTACTCAACTCAAAAGAATATTAAAATGGCCAAATGTCCAGACTTAAGATTGCAGACAGTGGCTTGCATTTCTGTTTAATGCTAATGTAGATGTGTAGGTGAATTTGGAGACTCTGGCTCGTCACCTGAACATCACCTCTGGGATTTTCTACCAAAAACATTTTTAAGTACTGTGCAGCGTGGGCACGTCTCCAACCCTGACTACAGACAGACAGTGCTCAGAAAATAAAACTATTCCAGACAACAACAGCGCTGACCTTTCAAGCTGCCTACATCACACTGAAGATTACTGTTTTATCCATTTGTGGTAAGGCCTCTTGTAGCTGAATGAATATCCAGACTGTCATTGTGTACAACAGTGATGTATTGTTTCTGAATTGGCTTAGATTTCCCAGAGGAATCATTACTACGATTCTCACTCTCTACCAGCCATCTGACACCTGAGATAGAGTAAGTAGCCTGGCTTCCAAGGAATAGTTTAGGCAATGTATAAAGTCTCTGGTTTGATCCCTGCGTAGTCAGTGTCATTTGAGATGA
The DNA here is from genome assembly GCF_030684315.1 of Stegostoma tigrinum. NCBI lineage: Eukaryota > Metazoa > Chordata > Chondrichthyes > Orectolobiformes > Stegostomatidae > Stegostoma > Stegostoma tigrinum. The sequence continues at coordinate 8,781,177 of NC_081395.1, read as the reverse complement.
ACTGAATCATAACTCAGCCGTATTCCATCCTCATCCATGACCCACACACATGAAATCACATGATGATTTCGCAAATGCAGAATCAACCCTTGAAGGGCACCGAGCTTCCAGAAAGCTGATGAATATTTAGGTATTTATTTGTCAAAAAACATTTGCTACGACTACACATTACAACCACAGCTATACTCCCTCACTACCTTCCTTGACTCATAACAAAAAAAAGCCCACTGAATGTGAACCAGAAGAGCCTTCAAGATCATGACCTACATAATGATTGCTCCTATACAAACTCCTGTTTCTAGTTAATGCTGAATCTTTAGGAATTTTCTGTCCTGGAAATCACAGACATTGAACATATTCAAGGCTGAGATTGATATATTTCTATAAAGGTCAAACATCAAGGGATATGATGATAGTGCAGGAAAATAGTATTGAAGTAGAATATCAGCCTTGAGATCTCCGAATGTTGAAGCGGGCTTGATGGGCTGAATGGCCTACTTCTGCTCCTGGCTCTTATATTCTTACACAGTATTACAAAAAATTTACACAGACCCAGGTCATGCAGCCCAAAATTTCTAGTACATTTTTTAATGCTCCACACATCTCACAACCTTTTTCACCTAAATATATTTATTGTTCTGTTCCTTTCTTATTCAGTTGTTTGGCCTCCTCATAAATGCATCTTCACAAACTATCTCAACCATTCCCTGCACAGGCATGTCACATTCATACCTCTTTTTGGATTAAAGAGGTTTCTCTTGAATCCCCTTGTGAAAGTGATTGTCTTGTATTAGTTCCAGTCTCACCCACAAAAACATAGGAATAGGTCAGTCAGCCCCTTGGACCTGTTTCAACGTTCAGTGAGAAAAATCATTTCCATGTCCAGCCTAATAAACCTGTTTATAATTTTAAAGACTTCTGTCAGGTCACCTCTCAAGTCTCTCTTCTACAGAAACTGTCCCTGGCTGGTTCAAGTCTTTTAGATGGGTATAACCTCTCATTTCCGATAACAAGACAGTCATTTGTATTTGCACCTTCTCCAGTGCTGCTACGTTCTTCTAATACTATAGCAACAAGAACTGTTCACGATACCTATTCCAAGTGTCATCTAATCAAAGTCATAAAGGCATCTAACTCACCTTCTTGGCAGTTCAATTACAACCCTCTCAAAACGATCTTTGTTTGCTCTAAACTATTGTTTTTGTCAACATCTATTAGGTTGTAGAAATATGAGCAAAAGAGGTGTTCAGTTTGGCCCTTGTACCTGTAACACTACTTCCTCCATACAAATCTTACTTTCCAGTCCTTCTTTGTCATCTTTGATCATGTTTTTGTCCCAGCTGATGGTGAAATAGAAGAACGGTGTCTTTTGAAATCACAGTCCACCCACACATCTATCCACTGTGAAAACACAAAGTGAACTGCAGTCAATCTTTTGGACATTTAAAATGCTGAACTTTAGCACATTACATGGACTAACATACAAGCAGCACTTCCCCAGAAAGCTGTAACTGGCCACCCACAGATTATGGGCAAATATCAGAAATGACTCCTCATGTTGTAAACTCAGCAGTGGCCATTTCTGTTACTTAACAAAAACAAATGGCATTTAAAGTAATTCCTGCTTTCATCAGAATACATTAAATCGTTGTGAAGTGTTTATTGCAAGAGAACACACATCAAAATGAGAAGCACTCAAAACACTTCACCACTTCTAGTTTAACTCCTAATATTCTAACTCAACTACCCATCATGTATCAAGTACTCCTTCCAGTAGAATGCTTGCACCAGAACCAGTTGAGTGCACGGGAATGCCCCATCAGTACATGCCAGTCAGCTGCACTGCACTCATGGGTTTGCTTGGGAATTGTCATCCTTGCTGGATTTTTCAGGAATAAAAGATCCCCAGCATGTTCAGTCTTTCATATTAGGTATAACATCTCAGTTCCAATACCATACCATTCTTTTTTGCACCTTCTTCTATTAACCTCCCCTCCCCCACCCCCATTTTTCACATAATCATGCTTCATCTTTTGTTTCTTGTTGCATTACTGACCTCATTTTAATCATGTGCTATCGCTTGTTGTGTTGTTCTTGCCTTCTACCACTCACTTTCCCCAATGATCTCACTCTCTGTTATCTCTTTCCTCAGTCCTCCATTTACTGTAAGTAGATCAAGCCTACAGCACAGAAACAGGTCATTTGGCTCAACAGGTTGGGTGTTTATACTGTGAGCCTCCTCCTCATCAAACCCTGCAAATATATCCTCCTAATAGCAAATTACTGCAGATGCTGGAATCTGTACTGAAAAAAAAATGCTGGAAATCATGGCAGGTCAGGCAGCATCCATGGAGAGACAGCAAACTACCATTTCAAGTATAGATCTGATGAGGAGCCATCTAAATGTTAGCTTGCTCTCTGTCCACGGATCTGACCTGCCGTGATTTCCAGTACTTTTTGTTTTCAAACATATCCACCTGCTCCCTTCTTCCTCACGTACTTCTTGATATTTCCTAACCTACATGCTCAGAGACGTAATAATACTCCTCCTGTACAGCAGGACTTGAACCAGGGTCCTCTGGCTCAGTGGAAGGCACAGTACTGTTTGTACCATGAGAGCCCCTTGAACGATTTGTTCAAATTTGTCATGACACACCTGTGGAGCTGGTGGGATTCAAACCTGTGCTTTCCTGATTCAAAGGAAACGACACTATCAATAATCATGTCCTGATCGTGTCCTTCTCCAGATTCTCCTTTAATACTAGCTGTGAATTTCCAGCTCGCATGGAAGAGAATAAAAACTTGCATTTATTTAGCACCTTTCACAACCAACATATGTCCCAAGGAGCATTGCAGCTAATAGAGTAGTAGTCACTGTTGGAGGAAACACTACATTTTATTAAATTCAAACATTTCCTTGTTTACCTCCTGCCTTCCTGATCTATTAAGTGTTTTCTAGCACTTCCAATTTTTATCTCAAATATGAATGCCTATCAACACATTAGATCACTGCGCATTTGTCACATGTTGTGTGTCCTGAAAGAACATGAAATGGGTATTCTGCCTTGACTCTTTCTGAGCATTTATTACCTTATGTCCCTCAGTGAGAATTACTCTTCTACTTCTCTACAGGCTGTCAAACACCTTAAAAACATTTTCCTGTAGAATCATGTCATTTTACAGGCACATTGTGTCTGTTCCCGTTTTCTAAAAAATTGTCCAAATCCTCTGCACATTCCCTTTATCTTTCAAAATCTTGCTTCTGACAGCCACTACCGGTTCAGGTTCCATCACTGTTGAGTAAAGTGATCCTCTGAGCAAAAACAAAACAATCCCAAGCTCTCTTTCTTTTAATAATATTAAATTTAAACCTTTTAGTTACTGATGTTTTCCTCATCTTCCCCATGAGAAAAACAATTAAACAATTTTACAGAGATCTAGCCTCTTTGCCCATGTTCTAATGGAAAAAGGTCCAGACTCTCTCACCTCTAATTTCAACTTTCATTTTCAGAAATCTCTTTATTTTAGTAGAGGTTGTAGGGCAATGAGTTAATTTTGAGCCCATGAACTGGGCACACTGTTCTAACTGCAGTCTCACCAACTACCTATACATGTTAATAGAACTCTAGTTAGGCCACACTTGGAATATTGCATACGGTTCTGGTCACCGCACTACCAGAAGGATGTGGATGCTTTGGAGAGGGTACAGTAAAGGTTTACCAGGAATGTTACCTGGTACGGGAGATGTTAGCTATAAAGAAAGGCTGGATAGACTGGGTTTGTTCTGATGCTAAGGGGTGACCTGATAGATGTTTATGAGATTGTGAATGGCATGGATTGAGTGGAAAGTATGAGGCTTTTTCCCAGGCTGGAGGGGTCAATTACTAGGGGACAGGTTCAAGGGTGCAGCGGGGAGGGGGTGGGCAGGTGGTGTTTACAAGAGATGTGTGAGGCAATTTTTTCACACAGAGTGGTGAGTGCTTGGAACACACTGCCTGAGGAGGTGGTGGAAGCAAATACAATAGCAGTGTACAGGAAACACCTGGTTAAATACATGAAAAGGAAGGGAATAGAGAGACATGGATCCTGCAAGTGGAAACAGTCCTAGCATGGAAGAATAAAATGTGTTTCTGCATGCTTGGAGGGTCGAAGGGCCTGTTCCTGTGGTGTATTGTTTTGTGTTGTCTCTCACACACACTCTGCTTTTGAACTCTGCCCTAATATTTACAGAGCCAGATAATCCTACAAACCTTTTGCATCTTTATCCACCCAGATTTGTGTCCTTAATCTGAGAGCTGGAACTTTTCTTTAAACTTCTTAACCCAAGTCCTTTGGTTACCAATCTCCTACTGGGAGATGTTGTTTCACCTCAAATTATTTAAAGTTCTCTGCCCAAGGACAGGGCTGACCTCCAGTGCTGAGAACTCCATCCGGGGTAAGGCAAGGAGACAGGTTCTAAATCTAACCCAGTGAGAGTGGCAATCAACCCCATGTAGCTAGCTGCTGTTCGTGTATCCTGATGGCTAGTTCCCTTCCAGTCTGACCGACATAATGTTTGTTGCAGTCAATGCAAGATATTTTATAAACTACAATTGTCCTGCAAGTCATAGGTATGTGGTCTTTGATCCTTGTGAGTGTTTGTCATAGTGTGGATGTGGATCTGTGTGCTATCATGATTCCTAGTGGTTGTAAAAGTCTTGTCAGTTCTGGTATGTTCTTGATATACGGTAGAATGGCCACCGTATTGGGATGTACTGTGTCGTCTTGGCAGTGTCTATCCTAGTAGGCACCTGCGGATGAAGTTGTTGGGATATTATGTCGTTAACAAAGACCTTGTGTAGGTTCTCTTCATCCTGCATAGTTCTGGCATGTTGCAGTGAGTTGTGGCCCATTTGAATAGTGTCCTAACACAGCTTTGTTTGTAGACGTTGGGGCGATTGCTGTGGAAATCGAGCATTGGGTCAATGTGGGTTACCTTCCTATATACTGTGGTTTGGAACTCCCTGTTGGTCATTCATTCTACCCTGACATCTACAATACGTGGACGACACGTTTGTCATCATTAAGCGCACCATGTTAGAAGAGACACACCATCTCATCAACAATGTTTTCAATGGGAGCAAATTTATGAGAGATGACAACTGACTTCTGTTTCTGAATGTCAAGGTAGAACGAATGACCATTGGGGAGTTCCAACACTATTCAAACAAGTCACAACTCACTGCAATATGCCAGAACTACGCAGAAAGAGGAACAGCATCTATACAAGGTCTTTGCTAACAACAGATACCCCAACAACTTCATCTGCAGGTGCCTACCATATACACAATGCTAAGAGGACACAGTATGCCCAATACACTGGCCAAACTACCCTAAATCAAGAACATGGGAAAAGACCCTTGCTGTTCACTTTTCCTGTCCCCCTCATGATTTTATAAACCTCGATAAAGTCACCCCCAATCTCCTGCGCTCCAGCGGAAAAATGCCCCCTCTATTCCTGTAAACATCCTAGTAAATATTTTCTGAACGCTCTCCTATTTAATAATATCCTTCCTGTAGCAGGGCGACCAGAACGGCACACAGTACTCCAGAAGAGGCCCCACCAGGTCGTTTCCTGTATAACCTCAACATGACATCCTAACACCTATGCTCAAAGGTCTGAGCAAAGAAGGCAAATGTACTAAACCCTTCTTAACTACTCTACAAGGCAAATTTTAAATAATTACATACCTGAACCTCTAGGATTCTCCATTTTCTCAGGATAAGGCGATTGTTCTCAAAGAGACTGAGCAGAGCAGGAGAATATTCTCTGGATTTCTTTTAAGTTCAGAAGATCTCATTGAAATATATAAAAACTCAAAGTGACTTGAACAGCTACATGCAGGGAGGAACCAGGGTGCCAGTCTCAGACTAACTTGTTGGCCATTTAGGTCTGAGATAAGAAATTTCTTAAAAGGGTAATAAGCCTTTCTGAGTGTCTATCCCAAAGAACAAGCCAGTGAATATATTCAAATCCAGAGACAGCAATAACTTTTGAATGCTAGTGAAATTGTGGCAGAGATGTGGAAATGCTGAAAATGGTAGCTGAAAAAGGGGATCAGTAATCATCTTATTGAATAGTGGAGCAGGCTTGAGGAGCAGAATGGTCTACTTCTGTTTGGCAGAATTCCTATTGTGCAGGAGGTTTCCGATATTATGCAATCTTTTCACCTATGTAAAATTCCTGATCACTTGTATTTCTGACAAGTTAAGTGGGCAAATATATGGCAGATGGAGCATAACCTGGATAAATGTGAACTGATTCGCTTTGGTAGCAGAAAACAAGGAGGTGGATTATTGTCTGAATGGTGATAGATTGGGAAAAGGGGAGGTGCAATAAGACCTGGGTGTCCATGTACACCAGTCTGAAAATAAGTATTGCAGGTAGCAGTGAAGAAGGCAAATGGTATGTTGGCCTTCATGAGAGGATTTGAATCCAAGAGCAGGGATGTCTTGCTGCAACCATACAGTGCATTGATCAGACCATACCTTGAATACTGTGTGCAGTTTTGGTCTCTTTAACCAAGGATGGCTGTTTTGGCCACTGAGGGAGTGTAAAGAAGATTTATCAGAACAATTCCTGGAATGGCTGGACTGATATATAGGGAGAGACTGGATTGGTTAGGACGATATTCACTAGAGTTTAGAAGATGGGGGTGGGGTGCGATCACATAGAAACCTGTAAAATTATAACAGAACTGGACAGGAAGGATTATAGGCAGTAAGGATTTTCACAATGACCAGAGAGTCCAGAGCCAGTGAACACAGTATAAGGTAAGGGGTTGTGCCTTTTAAGAGTGCGATGAAGAGAAATTTCTTCAGCCACAGTGGTGGGCCTGTGGAATTCTCCGCCACTGGAAACTGCTGAGGCCAAAAATTTGAAAGCTTTCAAGAAAGATGTCGACATAGTTCTTAGGACAAAAAGGACCAAATGATATGGGGGAAAAGTAGGAACAGGGGACTGAGCTGGATATCATATTGGAACATGCTTGAATGGCCTACAAATGTCCCAATATTCTGTATTTATGTTTCTATATCATCTGCATTCTCTATATCATTCCTAATGTGTAATACACAGAATATTGCAACTGCAAAGAGGGGTGGTATCAAACTCAAAACATTAAGTTTCTCCCTCTATAGATGTTGCCACACACCCCAAATTCCACCACTCTCATCTCCAGTATCCACAGTATTTTACTTTGGTTAGATCCTAACCAGTGATTTATAACAGTAAATGGAATTTAATCTGGAAAAGTGTGAAAAAATGCATTTTGGAAGCAAAGGGAGGTACAGAACAAACAGAACCCTAGAAAATACATAAGTACTTTGGGGTGTACATCTACAGATCCTCGAAGGCAACAGGTCAGACGGACAAGTTGCTTAAGAAGGCATAAGGCATAGCTGTTTTTATTAGTCCAGCAATGCCATAGCAAGGATACGATTGGACTAGAGCGGGTACATGAGGAATTTCATCTGAGCCGGAGCATTTTAGCTATGAAGAGAGACTAGATAAACTGGGATTGTGTTCCTTACAGCAGAGAAAGCTGAAGAGTTATCTGATTCCCCTTAGTAGCAGGGTCAATAACCAGGGAGCACAGATTTAAGGGAAGGAAGTTTAGAGAGGTTTTAGGGAAGAATTGTTGCTGGAAAATAAGGGAGTGGATAGTTGCTTTATAATCAGCATTGGACATGCTGGGCTGTAGGGCTTCTTTCCAGGCTGTAAATGCCAAGATTATTTACAAATTTTCTATTTATAAAATCAAAATGTTAGCAGAATATTAGAGAAACAAATCTTTTTCCCTTCTTACCAATAGCTGTTGCACTATTGCAATCCCCTTGAAGTCTGCTTCCCTCTAGTGGATATTTTTCAGGTAGGAAATCCCACGGAATGATTACCAACGAGCTAATATACTTGTAGAGGTATCACAGCTAATCTTGACCATTTTTCTTGAAGGTGTAAACTTTCATGAGGTGGTTACTGGGCAGAACAACAGAAATGGCAGCCCTGAAGGATTGTTGTGAATCAGCCCCAATCACATCAATTGGGGGCAGCTCAGTGGCTAGCACTGCTGCATCACAGCACCAAGGACCAGGTTTGATTCCAGTCTCAGGTGACTGTCTGTGTGGAATTTGCACATTCTCCCTGTGTCAGCGTGGGTTTCCTCCAGGTGCTCTGGTTTCCTTCCACAGTTCAAGGATGTGCAGGTTAGCTGGATTGGTCATGCTAAGTTGCCTGTAGTCTTCAGTGATGTGTAGCTTAGGTAAGTTATAGGGGGATGCTCTGAGGTTCAGTGTGGACTTGTTGGGCCAAAGGGCCTGTTTCCACACTGGAGGGATTCCATGAATTCTCCAGAGATAATGGGAACTGCAGATGCTGGAGAATCCGAGATGACAAAGTGTGGAGCTGGATGAACACAGCAGGCCAAGCAGCATCTTAGGAGCACAAAAGCTGACGTTTCGTGCCTAGACCGTTCTTCAGAAAAGAGGGAGGGGGAGAGGATCCCCTGACATTTGTCTGGAGGGAGGACGGTAACTTCTTCAGGTTGGGCATCCCTGGAAGAGGCTTCACAGTGAGGTTAAAACTGTATCAGAGATACTGGGAATCCACCTTGTCCTCACATACCACCCCACCAACCTCCGAATACACACACCATCCTCTGACACTTCCGCCATCTACAATCCGACCCCACCACCAGACATCTTTCCATCCCCACCCTGGTCTGACTTCCGGAGAGACCACTCTCTCCGGGACTCCCTTGTCCGCTCCACACTCTCCTCCAACCCCACCCAGCACCTTCCCCTGCAACCGTAGGAAGTGCTACACTTGCCCCCACACCTCTTCCCTCACCCACGTCCCAAGATGACTTTCCACATCAAGCAGATGCTCACCTGAACATCTGCCAATGTGGTATACAGCATCCGCTGTGGCTTCCTCTACATTGGGGAAATGAAGCGGAGGCTTGGGAGCTGCTTTTCAGAACATCTACGCTCGGTTCACAATAAACAACTGTACCTCCCAGTTGCGAACCATTTCAACTCCCCGTCCCATTCCTTAGATGACATATCCATCCTGGGCCTTCTGCCAGTGCCATAATGATGCCACCTGAAGGTTGCAGGAACAGCAACTTCTATTCTGCTTGGAAAGCCTGCAGCCCAATGGTATCAATGTGGATTTCACCAGTTTCAAAATCTCCCCTCCCCCACTGCATCCCAAAACCAGCCCAGCTCATCCCCACCTCCCTAACCTGTTCTTCCTCTCACCTATCCCCTCCTCCCACCTCAAGACGCATCTCCTACTTACTAACCTCATCCCGCCCCCTTGACCTGTCCGTCCTCCCCGGACAGACCTATTCCTTCCCTACCTCCCCATTTATACTCTCCTCTCCATCTATCTTCTCCTCCATCCATCTTCGATCCGCTTGCCTCTCTCCCCATCCCCCTCTCTGATGAAGGGTCTAGGCCTGAAATGTCAGCTTTTGTGCTCCTGAGATGCTGCTTGGCCTGCTGTGTTCATCCAGCTCCACACTTTGTTATCTCGGATTCTCCGGCCTGTTTGAGATCCGGAATCAAATCTCGCTTCCTGATTGGTTTACTTGCAAGCTTCCTTAACCAACTGAACAGTTTGTCCATTTTAAAATAATGTTTTTTGCTACAGCCCGAAACATTTAACAACGACAAGCAAGACATTAGAAGATGTTTTAAATGCACTCTTTATTTTCAGTACAATAAGAAGCCAGTAAATAGAGGTTATAATATTCCAAACGAGAACTTCAAATGGGAACACCAAGGCCACTCCAGTCATTAGTAAGCCTTTAAGGGAACATTTTGAACATCCTAGTGGAGCCAGATTATTAAAACAAGCTTGCTCTGTGGTCTGTTAGGTTCTTTCTCTCCAAATGCAACTGCATGTTCAATAGCTTTCACTTCCATTAGTATGGATTTGAGGTGAATCAGCGGCTGATAATGTATGAGCACCCAAGAGACAGCCATCAGAAACAGCCGACTCTAACTTATCCATTTCAGTCAGATGAAGTCCTTCACAATTAATCAGATGAGCAGGATCTGAGCAAACACTGCTATTCACTTTAAATTCTGTGCCCATTAACCCGAGTGATGTGGATACTAGTATCAAGCACTCTCATGTCAGTACAGAATTTGTTGGCTGAAGCATAATTTCAGGCACACTCTTCCGCACTGAACACTCATAGGGCAGGTGCAGCCTGGGTTAAATGCCTGATTCAGATCAAACACTCCCAGAGCAGAATGACATGGAGTTAAATACAGACTAAAGCTCACTCTACACTGTCTCCATCAAACTCCTGAAGCAGGTACATCACAGGGATAGATGAACTGCTAAAATTCTAACCTTAAAAGAACATTGTCTGCACTAAACCAACATTTGCACTTTTCCTACCAGTTATTCTTGTCTCTTGAACTCCACAGAAAAGTTCCAATTTTCTTTTCTTACCAAAAATGCCAAAGGTGGCCAAACATCAATAGGTCACATGTTGATTTCTTTAGGTTTGGTGGGGAGGGATGGTAACCTTTCTGCTAGTATCTGTATGGATAAAACCTGATTAATATCGGGATAAGATGAAGCTTTGTTCTAAAGCCACAACTCATCATCACAACCAAAAATGTGGAAGTCAGTTGGCTTCTTAAGGAGAAACAATGGATGAATTCAATCAGACTTTTTCCTGAGTCCATGAGATCTGCTGTGCACCTTCTGTTTTTATTTCAAATCGCCAACAATGCAGTTTGTCATCATTTTCCATTTTTATTTAGCTCAATACCAACGTTTTCTAACATTATATTGTTCTTGAATCCCTTGCCAGTAAAATCAATCAAATTTATAAACCATTTCCCCAACCTACATAACTTCTGAATTAAGCATTATAAAACTAGTTGAAAAGCACACAACATCCTTCTAATTATGACATACAGTTTGGATATTATAAAAACGTTCTGGCTACTAATGGTGATCCAATGATACTTTTTTTTCCTTGGGTATGGATCTTCTCATTTCATTCCTCCTCCTCCTCGCCTCACTTTGCGGAGTTGTTGATTCAGCTCCCCAGGGAACTGTACTCTCCAGCACCTTACATGATTGGTGATTCTGTCTAAATTGAAAAACAGCTGGCTAGTAACAGACTCTGTCGAACACCCACGCATTGTCCAGTGGATGGTGAGTCCCAGCTGATTCTTCCATCCCTACCACTATTTGAAACTATTAGCAAGATTGGCCTAACTCTTGTGTGCACTGGCAGGAACAATGGCTGTAATCTCTGCTTTTGGTGTTCATTTGTAAAACTACTTTTAAGATTCAGGTTCCTCACTTGCAAAGGATGGGCTGAATTTTGATAAGCAATGTTTTACAAAACTGCTTATGGAGATCTTAATCCACGTGTTACACAAACCACTAGAAATGCTCTGCTCCAGTTTCTAAGAAAGTACAGTTCCTTCTAAATTCAGGGTCGAGCCACAAAACCATTTCTCAACTTTTACTTTCTAAAGCAAAAATGATTTATACAAGAGGAAAGAAGAATCCTCTTGCAAAAGCAGTTTCAAGTGCTCACCACTCAGTCAGGCTGGGCAATACAACCCAGATATGAATCTACATCATTAGTGCAATGGCTGCGCCAATATATTGGCAGAGTAGTGTAACTGGATTAGCAGGTTAATTGGTAAAATAGGTTTGGCTAACCCAATAGGACAATGGCACTGGGTGTACAAAGTCTGTACTCTTGGCAGCACCACAATGGCACTAAGTTAACCACTTCTGAGATGATTCATTTTGGAAGGTGAACACTTGGGACTTGAATCATTTTCTTACATTGCTGAAACTGATGTGTTCTTCTCTTGCATCCTCCAAGGATAAGGTGACTACTCATTAATCCCTGCAAAAGATTTCCCCTAGATTCCACATTTCACATCAAGCCATCAAGGACTTCAGTACAGTTGAACATCAAGAGCATTCAAAATGCAGTACCCAACTGAACTGCATAAAACACTCATCCCTTAAATTCAAACTTGCATTATGAATTGTTAAGCACTAGGAAGACATACTGGTTGGATTGTCACTAGTGAATGGGAACAGTCTGAGGAGATGAGTCGAGAATATTGCGCATGCAGTGTTTCACATGGAAACCTACTGGACTTGGTGCAAATTACCAAACTGCATTTGCAAATATGTATGACAAAATGGCCATTTACTGCATGTTATTTGCCACGTTAGTCAGTCACTGCTCGTGACTCTGTGGCAAAATGTCATTCAAAATTGCTATCACAGAACAGTGAGAAACACAACAGAACATCTGCCTGTGGCCCTGCAGCAGTCTCCCCACTATGACCAAGAGGTCTGTTTCTGCCACTTCCTCACTGGGTGTTTGTGCGCTGCAGATATCTTGATGGAAAGCTGGCCAGTTTAGAATCCACTATCAAACTTTAACTGTAAAAATATTTCCAATGGAATTTATTGTGTAAAAGAACTTTAGCACTAATGTCATTTGCCTACAATATGTTCCAACTCTGAAGCCTGTTGCTGTTCCGTCTTCAAAAGATTTGGTTTCTTGTCACGATTTTTGAATAACATTTTGTGTCAATATTAAATTGTCACAATTAAGGTCTCCCAACTATTAGCAGCTCCTGTCAATCTTTCAGAGGAGTTTTTTGTAATCAAATTCAGAATACACCCCTTCACTGCTGCAGCCTCTTTTGAGCTTCCAGTAAATTCTCAATCCTTTGTCTTTTTAAAGTTCCCATGCTGACTGATTTTTAACATCAGTTCAACCTTTGCATCCTTCGACATCATGCCTTTTTGGGTTCTTTCTTCACCTGGGTTCCATGTGTCAAGTCAGATCATGGGAGAGTTTAGTAAAATAAAGTCCCAACACTTCTTAAATCACTCAACAATTGAACTCCAAGGAGATCCCTGATTACATGAGCACTACATCACACCTGCTTCCATAGTACAGCACTTGACAATGGCAGTGGCCTACCATGAAGCTATTTTCCTATCTTTGTCCTCCTTCAGAAACCTTCAGGTCAAGTTATCTGTTTGAACATTCACTCACCTCTCCTAACGTCTCTCCTACCTCCTGTTGCCTACTCTTCCTCCCGTCAAACTCGATGGGTTGCTTCCTAAGTGTGAGAGGCGAGAGCCAATTCATAGCTTTGGTTGGGGCAGCCAGCTGTTGGCTGGTGTAAAGGGGCAGCACTGGAAGCATTGCAGTACACACAAAAAAAAGGAAAAATGAGTTAGTGGGACCCAAGGTGAACTTAAAACGTTAATGAAAGCTAACACAGAGGCTGTTGAGGATTGGGTCAAGTGATAAGAAATCCACTGGGATGGAGAGGTCGCTCTGTCTCCTAATAGACAGGAATATAACAATAACCACTGGTCTATACTCCAACACCTCCAGCATTCTGTAACGTCGTCTATAACAAGCTATAGAGACATTATCCAGTTTCAATTGGGTGGTCAGTAGAGGCTGCTTTTGCCAATGGCCCTTTGGCAGTAAAGCATAAGGGGAGATGCTTAGTAATGGAATTCAAACTTAAGAAGCTACAAAAGAGAAAAAGCAACCCATAAAGAATTAATCTACAATTTTCACTACAACCACTTCGGTAAATAAAATGTTTAACATTTTCTATATTCTGTGTGTACGGTTCCGTGTATACACATGACAGACAGTGTATGGAATTAGCGCATGTGTGAGTGCATGTCAGTGTGTGCGTTTGTTCCTTTGAAACAATCATTCATACCAATACCTGCTACAGCACAGGTCTGCGAGAGAGAAAGAAAGTTTGGTAAGTTGAAGTCTTATTCACATCTACATTAGATTTGTTTTGAATGTGTGAGCAGGCTGACGACAAGGGAGGAGTGGCTGTGATAAATGCCGCCTAATCACTTATGTGGACAAATAAAAACTTCCAAAAATTAGGCCTGATATTCTACACTGTCCCTCTCCCTGCATTTTAAGTATTTCAGTTTTCAATAAATATACAAAATATTTTAATGTTGTAATTAACTACTCCCACACCCTTTAGGCAGTTATTTGACATTCTATGTCCCCACTCCAATCTCCTTACATCCTGGTAAACAGTGTGTAAGGGGCAGGTGCATACAAGGGAGAGGGAGGATGTGAAAGAAAAGAAAATTAAATTGCAAAGCGGGATATAGGTGGTGACTGCTCACAACAGACACATTTCCAACTCTTCTTTCATTTTTGCAGCTGTTAAGATACACTGCCTCACCAAGCTGCAAGAAGTGACAAACTAACAGTACGCTTCTTGCTTGGGGGCCCGTTTGTCCTTCAATAGTTAGAGAAAGTCCGCAGAGCCAAAGTAACACACTTCAAACCATCAGAAAAGCCAAGCAGGCACCCAACATTCTCAGCTCAGCCAACAGAGTTTACACTTCAGTGCTGGTAACAGCTACAGCATTTTCTCTCTCTCCCTCCTGACAACCTAAAACTAATCGAGACCCGATCGCTTGTGATTCTTGTTTCAGTTCTTAAAAATTGTCCCACTAACCATTCCTGAAGTGGTGGCATTTTGTTTTCCCCATTGATAAAATGGAGTTTTTTTTTAATATATTCCCCTCCCATGCCCCGGGAATGTCAGGCACAGAGTCATTCGGAAAAACAAGCTGGAATCGACTGGAATGATGTACGAATGTGGAACGTGTGGTGACTTTGTTTTAAAAAAATCTCTGCAGCTTTTGAATCATTTCCTATTTCTTCTTGAAGAAACTGAACCTCTTCTCTCGATCTTTCTCCTTTCCGTCCTTGTCCCGCCGCAGAGTGACTGTATCACCACCGCTGGGAGATATAGGAGGCATCGTCATTGCACGAGTGAGGCCCTGTGGATTGGCAGGATAGCGGTCATCTTGTTTAGTGGAACTGGTGGTGATGGATGTGGTGATTCCATCAATCCAGCTGCTCATTTCAGCCTGCAAAACATGTCCAGATAAATATGAGCAACACACTTCACATACTCTGGTCCAGTGCTGTCCTCACCTCTTGCCCAACTGTAGTTGTATGGACATTCATAAATTATCCTAGCAGTCTCTATCTTTGTGTGATGGAGCGAACATTGGCAGGTAATTTAACTATGAGCTCATGTGCAGAAAGGCAGTGGAGTAATGTCACCATGGCTTTACCAGACCATAAGACTTAATTCATTACAGAAAGACAATGTGCACTGGTTTTAACCTGAGGGTCACCACTCTTCAGGCAAGGGGAAAGGATGAGAAAGACAGCGTTTCATGGTAACCTAAGGCAATGCAGGAAGTGAACTCAAACTGTTAGCATTACTCTAAAATCACAAACCAGCCACCCAGCTAACTAAAACTTCCTTTGACTTGGGCCAGGATCCAGAATTGAGATGTTAGTATTTGATCTACTGCATCTACACGCACTTTCATCCTGCCCAAGTCGCCTGGGGAAAGGACTAATAAAATGTCATATTTTATAGATGTGTAGTGTTCACATTTATTTAGTGGGATAAGAGTTAAAAGATGCCCAGTTCTCCATATGTATTCAGTAACATTCAGGGCTCAGTCATTGCCTCTGTTTCCATCAAATTGCATACAGGCTGGCACTTACCTCATCCTTTGCCTGGAATAGGAACTCCTTCCCTTCGCTGAGTCTACAATCAAAAATAAACTTATTGAGTAATCACTTTAGCATGAACAGCAGCAATATCATTCATCATCCTGCACCATTTAATCACAATGTTCACCTCATGAAGCACACTTTGTCACCTATTACAGCTGACACAATGACCTTTCATAATTTCAGTATGTTTGGGGATTAATGTTGAGGTCAGTCCAGAGACAGTAGTAGGTTTTTTAAATCTCCATTTTGGTAATTTTTCTTCTGATAACATTTTCCCCACTTCAGAACATAATACAATCAGAGAATCGTAGATTTCCTACAGAGTGGAAGCAGACCACTTGGCCCACTAAATCCACACCCACCCTCTGAAGGGCATCCCATCAAGACTGATCCTTCACTGTATCCCACTAACCCTGCATTTCCCATGGCTAATCCAACTACACATCCCTGAACACCATGGGTAATTTAGCACAGCCAATCTACCTAACCTGAACATCTTTGGACTGTGGGAGGAAACCAAAGCACCTGGAACAAATCCACGCAGGCACAGGGGGAGAATGTGCAAACTCCACATAGACAGTCGTCCAAGGGTGGGATCGAACCTGGGTCTCTGGCATTGTCAGGCATCTGTGCTAACCACTGATTCAAAACGCTGCCCATCTTTCCTCCAGTGCCCATGATTTTGGCCTCAGCTGAAGTGCTCATCCAGGCACCATAAGTTAAATAGGATGTCAAGGTTTTAGGGAAAGTTCAGAGGAGATTTAACAAGATACACCTGGCATGTGATTTTTCAGTTATATGGAAAGGTGAGAGTAGCTGTGACTATTCTCCTCAGAGCTGAAAGCTGAGGACAAATTTAATAGAGGTGTTTAAAATCTTAAAAGGGTTAATAAGACAAGAAGAAGAAATCAACATCTGTGACAGAAGAGTCAGGAACCAGAGGAAATAGACTTCAAGTTGCTGGTAAAGGAATCAGAGACAGGAGGATTTCTTGGGAGGAAAACCGCATTATGATGTCCTGAAAGAGCAGTGAAAACAAATTAAATAATCATTTTGAGGGAAAGAAGGAGAAGAAATGCTGATAAGGAACAATTTGCTGATCACCGAGGAAAGAATGGGGTTCACTGGATTCTTCCTACAAACAGTCAACAAAGGCATGAACCAAATGGCCTCCTTGAGCTGTGTTAATCTATTCTGCAGCTGAGGAAGAGCTCATCTTATATAATACATCACAACTTAAGATGACACACAACTCAACGCAAGTCCTCTTTAACACTCATAAGTGTGGCATAAATTTTACCTGAGTTTGAAGACGTTTTTTCTCTTCTTATAATCATGTGCCACTTCACACTTGGCATCTGTCAAGCTGACTGGAACCTCTCCATGGTATGGGATGCCTGTGCTAGCATTCTTGGCATCTTTGTAGAAGCCAAGACTCCGGTTCCTCAGTACACAGTACACATTTTGCCATGATCTGCAAGTGGAACAATTCCGCAGTCAGGACACTCGCTCATATCAGAGATCAGGCTGAAGCAGCCAACGGCTACATAATACAGAAACGCTGTGAAAAGCATCCTGACAAAGAAGAGTCATGTAGATATCCATGAAACTATATGAGGTAGGAGGAAGATGGAGATAGACAGGGTAGGAGTTGGCGCAGATGTTCTGTACATGCCTGTACAAATGCATGTTTAGTTTGTGAAAATTCACAGAAATAATCACATAAACAAGTATGGATGTCTAAGTTATAAAGTACATATAGTTTCTATAATGCATTATAAACCGCAATAACGAGTTGATTTCTTTTGAGAAGCTTATTACACTAAATGTTGTAGTGCAATAATTCTTTCACATAGGTGTGAAAAGGTTGAGCAATATCAGAATGCCCATGAATGAGATATTAGAATGTAGCAGCAAGTGACGAGCGTTAGTAAGAGAGTATTGTGATAAGCTGTAGACACAAAAATAACAACATGAATATTCTCTTAATGCTACTGGGAGGGAGATGGCAGCATATCTATTAGAAATATGCTTGCCCTCACTGGCCTCTTACCTGCTGGAGGCTTTCTTGCTATGTGACTCCCACTCATGCTTACGACATAAAATGCCCTCGAGCTGTATAGTAGCTGTGTCCTGTGTCTTGCTGAGAAGGGTGCCGACAGACTCTGGGCGTGGAGATGATTGCGGTGTCTTCTTGACGGGACTGTGGTCCCCTTTTGCTTCCGGGGCTGCGCTTGTCCCATTAACAGGTTCTGATGCTTCACTGACCTGGGGAACATGGTAAAAGCATCAGACCTGGAATCGGGGCAAATCTGCCATCAGAATGCCAATTAAAATTTCCAGTTGCAGCTCTCTGCCTAAAGAATAATACAAAGTTCTTATCTCTCATTGAATCTTTAAATAACTTACTTTACGTTCATCAGTGATCCATCATTATATATGTCAAAGAGATACCAGTCTGTGTGGGCTCAGCTTATTGTTTGATAGTATACCTTACAGAGAACATAGAAAAGTACAGTACAGCACAGTACAGCGCCCTTCAGCCCATGATGTTGTGCTGACCTATTATCCTACTAAGATCAAACTACCCTGCATACTCTACATTTTACTAACCTCCATGTGCCTCTCCGAGAGTTGCTTAAAAGTCTCTAAAGTATCTGACTCCACTAGCACAGCTGGCAGCGCATTCCACATGCCCACCACTCTCTGTGTAAAATATTACCAACTTATTTTGTGTCAATTTTGTGTACATCAGGAAACAAAGTAATCAAACTTTAAAAATCCCAAGGCAAGTATAGAACAGTAACCTTTGTCTAATTCTGAAATTATCTGTAGTCTCTATGTTAAATGATGAATTAATGCCAAATTAAATATGAAATAATTGAAGTTCCCTCCACAGAACACTCCAAGGGTAGGCACAGCACAGAATTAGATACAAAGTGAAGCTCCCTCTACACTTTCCCCATCAAACACTCCAGGGCAGTGCAACATGGGGGTTGAATACAAAGAAAGGCTGTCTCTACATCATCCCCATCAAAATACTCCCAGGATAGATACAGCACAGAGTTAGACACAGAGTAAAGCTCCAACTGTACTGTCCCCATCAGACACTCCTAGGGGAGGTCCAATTTTTTTTTCCAGTTCTCACATTATTTGTGCCCCTCTGCAAGAAATTATAAATTTGTTTCAATATAGGGACATCTCCACTAGGAACTGAGCTCAGAATAATAAAGGTCCAATATGATTTCTAAGATCAAATACCAATCATTATTTAGGCTCAAAAGGATAAATAAATGTTATGGTACTGGAGGTTGTCACTCAACCTAGCAATAGTCAAAATGAGGGCAGTAACTTCGTAACTGCAGATTCTGAAGGTTTATTGTGCTGCTGTGTGAATTGACGTTAATTGTATTACAATGATGATTTTGGAGAAATGTGAGATTTGGAAAGAAACAAAGCTAAGCCCTCCTTGTGCGTGTTATTTAGTCTGATTTTTGACAGAAAGTGAACTTCAGCAGTAAACTGTTCCAAGATGCAGGGCTACGTTACCAGCTCAGACTGCTGGATTGGGTAAAATTTAGCATACTAATTGAAACTGTATACATGATAACCTCTGTGTTTTCCAGGACGGCTTAGAAAGCCCAGGTCGCAAGCGGTCCCCAAAGGCACTACATACTGTACATAATGAGCACATCCAAAGCTATTCAGGTGGCCACTGAACCTGCACTTATTGAACTCCTTTTTAGTATTGACTCTGCCAGAAAACCCAAAAGAAAGGTGTTTCCACAGCGATTTGCAGTGTCTTTTAAATGTCAGAAGCAAGAAAAAAAATGAAGGAAAATATTGACAAGTAAACCGAGAAATATAGAAATCAAGATGAAGCAGGAAAAAAAACTACTGCTTGAAGAAAGATCTGGGACATGAAAACCTGGCAACAATGTCACTTCTGGAAGCTTTTTTGGTGACCTCGGCTTTTGAATTACCTTCATTCTCATTCTATATGGAGAAACTGCACATCAAGGTGCCCAAATGAATTAAATAATCCATTTAAAAAAAAAGGCTGGTGCATGCATGACGTGGGCGCACAGCCATACCAATTCTCTACGTAATATGGTTCAAAATGATTCAAAATGACACCAGTGAAGGTGTTGCGATTTTGGGTTTTCTTTTTCTTTGTTCTGGCTGATCTTCTATCTCAATGACAGCTTCCTGCATAAGCCCCTACTCCCTTAGCATTTTTAAGATCTAGAAATCTATCGCTGTCTGCACTGAACATACTCAACGAATGAGCACCCATAGTCCTCTGGGATAGAGAGTTTCAAAGATTAACCTCAGCGAAGGAATTCTTTCTCATTTGAATTGTAAACAGGCTGCCCCTTATTTTGATAATAAAGTGTGGAGCTGGATGAACACAGCAGGCCAAGCAGCATCTCAGGAGCACAAAAGCTGACGTTTCAGGCCTGGACCCTTCATCAGAGAGGGGGATGGGGTGAGGGTTCTGGAATAAACAGTGAGAGAGGGGGAGGCAGACCGAAGACGGAGAGAAAAGAAGATAGGTGGAGAGGAGAGTATAGGTGGGGAGGTAGGGAGGGGATAGGTCAGTCCAGGTAAGACGGCCAGGTCAAGTAGGTGGGATGAGGTTAGTAGGTAGGAAATGGAGGTGCGGCTTGGGGTGGGAGGAAGGGATGGGTGAGAGGAAGAACAGGTTAGGGAGGCAGAGACAGGCTGGACTGGTTTTGGGATGCAGTGGGTGGAGGGGAAGAGCTGTGCTGGTTATGTGGTGCAGTGGGGGGAGGGGACGAACTGGGCTGGTTTTGGGATGCGGTGGGGTAGGGGAGATTTTGAAGCTGGTGAAGTCCACATTGATACCATTGGGCTGCAGGGTTCCCAAGTGGAATATGAGTTGCTGTTCCTGCAACCTTCGGGTGGCATCATTGTGGCACTGCAGGAGGCCCATGATGGACATGTCATCTAAAGAATGGGAGGGGAGTGGAAATGGTTCGCGACTGGGAGGTGCAGTTGTTTATTGCGAACCGAGCGGAGGCGTTCTGCAAAGCAATCTCCAAGCCTCCGCTTGGTTTCCCCAGTGTAGAGGATGCCACACTGGCTACAATGGATACAATATACCACATTGGCAGATGTGCAGGTGAACCTCTGCTTAATATGGAAAGGCATCTTGGGGCCTGGGATAGGGGTGAGGGAGGAGGTGTGGGGGCAAGTGTAGCATTTCCTGTGGTTGCAGGGGAAGGTGCCGGGTGTGGTGGGGTTGGAGGGCAGTGTGGAGCGAACAAGGGAGTCACAGAGAGAGTGGTGTCTCCGGAAAGCAGACAAGGGTGGGGATGGAAAAATGTCTTGGGTGGTGGGGTCGGATTGTAGATGGCGGAAGTGTCGGAGGATGATGCGTTGTATCCGGAGGTTGGTGGGGCGGTGTGTGAGAACGAGGGGGATCCTCTTTGGGCGGTTGTGGCGGGGGCGGGGTGGAACCTGTTCTTCCTCTCACCCATCCCTTCCTCCCACCCCAAGCCGCACCTCCATTTCCTACCTACTAACCTCATCCCACCTCCTTGACCTGGCCATGTTCCCTGGACTGACCCCTCCCCTCCCTACCTGCCCACCTATACTCTCCTCTCCACCTATCTTCTCTTCTCTCCATCTTCAGTCCGCCTCCCCCTCTCTCCCTATTTATTCCAGAACCCTCACCCCATCCCCCTCTCTGATGAAGGGTCTAGGCCCGAAACGTCACCTTTTGTGCTCCTGAGATGCTGCTTGGCCTGCTGTGTTCATCCAGCTTCACACTTTTTTATCTTGGATTCTCCAGCATCTGCAGTTCCCATTATCACTGCCCCTTATTTTGAGACTGCTTCCCCAGGTTCTGGACACCACCAGTCAAAGGAGACATTTTTCCTGCATCTACCTGTTAAGCCCGTAATAATTTTGCATGCTTCATTACCAGATTCATTCATGATCATCTTACTATTGGACCCCTTGGTTTTGAATGCTCCGACGATGGAAACACCAACTTTAAGCTTGCCCTAACAAGCTATATGCTTTGAAGATCTCTCCTGGGTCACCATCTCAGTAATCCTAGAGAAAAGAGCTTCAGCCAGTTCAGTGTTTCACACCAGCAGAGGCAAAATGAAAGGTCTCCAGAAAGAAAAAGCAGCAGGAAGCAGAAAGCACTTACAGTCACAGTCACAGATGAAGCAACACCATCTTTCAACTGTCTGATATCTTCCAAAGGCTGAAAGAATGGAGCAACACCCATTATAACTAAGGAAAAGTGTGTTGTGAAATGAACAAAGTCTTGTCAGTTAAAGGTTGTGATTACATGTGCAACAACAATTGAACATTCAACCAAGAAAGGTCAGAGAGATTTTAGCTACACAAACACGACCAGCAATAACGTCAAGGTTCAACTCTGTACCTCAATGTTTTAATACTGGATTTTCATGTTGTGATTTGGACAATGGCACGCCATAGGAGCATTAGCAGACAGAACTTGTTGCAGAGTGATATAGAAGGCACATTTGCAGAGGTGACCACAAGTTTGGTCATGTAGATGTGGCATAAATGAGGAAAGAAAGGCGGAGAAGTTAAGGAGGGAACTGCAGAGCTTAAGGTCCTGGCTGCTGAAGTTACAGTAGTCAATGGAGAATGGTTTAAAACTGGGGATGAGCACAAGGCCAGAACAGGAGGCGTGCTGGGATCTCTGGTTTACAAAGTTGGAGTAGGTCACAAAGACACGGATGGGAGAAGCCACAAGGGAGCTGCACCTGAAGCTTTCACGTGGTCCCTGTTGCATACTGCTGAGCACATCGGTCCTAATGATGCAAACTGTACACTCTCAATGCCCCAGTGCTGCCCTGCATGGACAAGAAGTCCCAACAAGTGTTTTAACAGAGGAGAATTTTATAACTCACCTGTGGTGATTCCATGTCTGAGTGCACTCCATTTTGCGCGATGGTTTCCAAGTGATTCATTATCTCACCAAGCCTGAAAGTTAAACAAAAACCCAAAACAATGACAGTAAAAGGTGAAAGACATTTCTGGTGAGAGTGTACCAGTTCCACATCATCTTTTACTGATGCTGTTAAAAACTCTTTCACGTGCTGGCATCTTTACAATAAAAAAACTAGCTGTTGGAACACTTTGTAGGCACATAGTGTGCTCTTATACTTTAAGGGTGTCTGTGATCTGTCTGCTAATTTTAAGCATCAACACTGGTAATTACACATGGGGACCTCTCGGCTATAAAGATTGAACATATTTCCTTCCCATCAGCTTGGATTCAAATTCAGTCTCTGCGTTTGAAAGTGTGACAGCAACACCTGCGAGGTTAAGATGTTATAAAACCTCTTTAAAATTAGGAAGTTATAAAGCATAAAGGGGTGGTCATTGCAGACTATGCTTCTAAACGTGCTGGGAGCAGCTGAGACACTGAGAATCATATAGGCCTGGGATTAAGCAGCCTGCCTGGTCCCTCAGTAATGTTGATACATTGCATCAGGGAAGTGGGCCATGAGGTAGTGCACAAATCTTATTAAAATGTTCTTTAACCGAGTTACCAGACTACCAGATCACACCAAACATGCAAAATACCTATTTTAGTTTTTAGGGCTGTTCCAGGAAAGGCTGAAGAGGAAGTCTTTGCAAAACACATGAACCTGTCTGTAGGTACCCTTGTCAGTAAAGCATGGTGGGGACTTGAAGCAGAACAACCTAGATGTTGGTTGTATCAGTGATAATGGGAACTGCAGATGCTGGAGAATCCAAGATAATAAAATGTGAGGCTGGATGAACACAGCAGGCCCAGCAGCATCTCAGGAGCACAAAAGCTGACGTTTCAGGCCTAGACCCTTCATCATCTCTGATGAAGGGTCTAGGCCCAAAACATCAGCTTTTGTGCTCCTGAGATGCTGCTGGGCCTGCTGTGTTCATCCAGCCTCACATTTTATTATCTTAGATGTTGGTTGTAGATGGCTAGCTTTTAGTCGACCAGCAGAGGGCATTGATGCTCTTTCACTACTGCTGCCGGCATGTTTTCCTCCACACTGACATCAGAAACAGTCCAGCCTTGAATGATAAAATCACAAATGCTTGCTAACTTTGTGTACGTATGTGTGATCATTATCCTGCATCCTTTTGCTTCAAAGTTGCATTCACAACTTCAAAGGAACTATGCAGGAGCAAGCCTTTAATGAGTTTGGTTATTTGGCTGACAGTACAAGTAGTAATTTGGAAGCCATGGCATATAAACTGGTGATAGCAAGGACTGCATGGAGTCAGAGTCAATGCAGTGTGGTGCTGGAGGAACATAGTAGGCCAGGCAGTATCAGAGGAGCAGGGAAGTCGACATTTCAGGTTTACACTCTCCATCAGGACTGGGGAGGGGTTGGGGTGATGGGGCTGGGGCAAGGTAGGTGGTATGATGCTAGGTGGATGCTAGGGATAACAGAGATTGGTCAATGGAAAGGGTGGGGGCAGATAGGTGAAAAAGAAGATGGACAGGGTGTGTTAGGTCAAGGAGGCGGGGATGAGAGGGAGGGTTGGATGAGGCTGGGGGTGGGGAGATTTTGAAACTGTTGAATAGTATGTTGAGGTCATCAGGCTCCCTTCCACATTCCATCCCCCACAATCGTCCTGAAGGGTGTAAACCCGAAATGTTGACTTCCCTGCTCCTTTGATGCTGCCTGACCTGGTGTGTTCTTCCTTTTAAGTAGGACCTCACTTGGTCGAAATTTGATGGGACTTTATCCCTCTGCTAAAGACCTGACTGGTGGGTACTGTTACCGTGCTGATTCATTCTGCTGCGCCCGACTCAGAGCCTCCGCATCATCTTCTGTTGTCACGGAGACATGCGGTATGGGGGGCGAGGGTGGCGGAGGTGGCTTTCGCTTTCTCTCCTCCTCCTCCTCCTGCTGTTTACGGCGGATTTCTTGTTGCTCCAGCTGCAACAAAAGATAGAATATTAAAGCACTGTTCTCAGTGAAACATAGGCATCCTGTAGCAGAGGTGTATGTTATGCTTTATTTGTCATGCACACTTGACAGTTTGAAAAACCTCCCAGAGGAGGGACAAACTAATGGTGTTAAGATTTGCTCTTTCCGCTTTGGTACTCGGCTTCCAAACCTTACCATGCTCCAACATGCAGTTTTTGACCAAGGCATTTGCGGAGCAGTTTGGGGTTTGCAGTTAAGGTGCACAACTCCAAATCCCTGGGAAGAACAGAAGGAAAATTCTACACCACATTAAACAGGTCCCATCATTCAATAAGGTTCTGCCTCAACTGTGCCTCTCCCAAAGTTCCCATGCAGTGTGGTGATTCTGGGTTTGCCAGTGTGACTTTTTGCTTACACAGCTTCTGTAATGCTGAACAGTGCAAAATGAGTGAATGCCCACAGATCCCTGGATGTACCAGGACCGGTAGACAAAGTGGTTACAAAGTCATATGGAATCCTTGCCTTTATTAGTCGAGGTGCAATGCAAGAGGATACAGATTATGCTGCAAGTGTATAAATCATGAGTCAGGCCCCACAACTCATGTACTATGTGCAGTTCTGGTTACCCCATTACAGAAAGGATGTAATTGCACCAGACAGGACATAGAGGAGATTTTGGAAGATGTTGTCAGGACTGGAAAAATGCCATTATGAGGCAAGATTGGAAAGGCTGAGGTCATTTTTCTCAGAACAGACTGAGGGGATTGAGATGTACAAAATTGTGAGGTGCCTGAATAAAGTGGATAGAATGGGCCTATTTATCTTTGCATAGAGGTCCGTGATCAGGGGTCACAGATTTAAAGTGACTGATAGAAAAGTTAGAAGGGAAAGGAAGAACTTGTTTTTCACCCAGAGGGTGGCAGGGATCTGGAATTCACTGCTCATATAAATATTGCCTTGTGCTGTTATCTGCAAGGGTATGGTCCAAATGGTGCAAAGTGGGATTAGGCTGGGTGGCTTGTTTCTTGGGTAGTGCAACCGTTATGGGCCAAGTGGTCTTTGTGTGTGCTGTACACTTTGTATGAACCTATGAAAAGGGAGCAACTTCTTCACAAAAATACGTTTGACCGACTATTGTCCATTGATTAACAAACATGAATAATAATAGTTATACTCATGTCATTTGACGGCAGAACCAAAGATAGAAAAAGCGAAATTTCCTTTACGATGCTGAGCAACATGGAGACTACGTCCCTTTGCACCAAGTGAGTGATCTCTGACAAGGCAAGATGACAGTTTTTACATTCATTCACAGGACGAGAGCATCGCTAGCTATGCCAGCATTTATTGCCCATCCCTGATTGCTCAGAGGGCAGTTGAGAGTCAACCACATTGCTCTGGGTCTGGAGTCACATGTAGGCTGGACCAGGTGAAGAAGGCAATCTCCTGCCCTAAAGGATAGTGGTGAACCAGATGGGTGTTTCCTGACAGTTGGCAATGTTCTACAGTCATCATTAGGCTCTTAATCCCAGATTTTATTTTTATTGAATTCGAATTCTACTATCTGCTTGGCAGGATTCGAATTTGGGTCCCCAGAACATTACTGGATCCTTAGGTTTCCTCTCCAGCGATAATATTACTAGGCCATCACCTCTGACAAGGCAAGAACTATCCACAAATGGCTGGAAACGTACAGTCCAAAAAGGGAAGAAATCAGCCAAGGTTCCCAACTCTGACTGACATCTAATAACCATCTGCTTTGAAGTGCACACATATAGATTTTAAACATGGATAGGATCATGCCTCTGCGTGATGGCGTACACAGTTAAATAGTCTGCTGTCACTAATTATGCAGCGTGATAGGGTTAATGTAGCAGAAAATATTTCTGTTTCTAGGGGAGAAGCTTCTAGGAAGCATAGATCCAAGATAGTCACTCATCAATCCAAAAAAGGAAAAAATTATTTACCCAGGATATGGACAGAATGTGGAACTTGCTATACCATAACTATCAGAGGGGAAGAACAGAAAGGAATGAGCAGGAGGATGTGCTCCTAAGTGGAAGTAAAGGTGAGGTAGACACTGGCGAGAAAACGAGAAGGAAAATAGTTCGGCACTCACTGTTGTCAGTTTCTCCAGGGCTAGGAAACGCTCTTCCCATGCAGCAGCCGACTTTTCAAACTCTTCATGGCGTTTAATCAGGTTCTCGGCATCATCAACATTACTTCCTATGTCGGCTGCTCTGACGTACGGCTCCTGGGTGGCCAGCCAGGCTTCAGCAACTGTTGCATCCCTACCAAACTGCAGCACTTCCATTACTGGGGATTGCGGAAGGAGGAGGCGTTAAACAGAGAAGGAGAGAGAGAAATGACAGTTTTACCAGCTCAAACTCAATGAGTATTATCGTCAACAGGTTGAAGAAAATTTAATAAGATTTGCTTCAATTGGCCAATGAATGATTTAATCGATTTGATTTAATATAATCTAATTTTATTTATTGATTTACCCAATTATACTTCTTTAAAATTCATTCATTGCCTATCAGAGGGCAGTTGTAAACGCCAACCACATTGCTGTGGGTCTGGAGTCACATATAGACCAGATAAGGGAAGGGTGGCTGTTTCCTTCTCTGAAGGGCATCTGTGAACCACATGGGTCTTCCCCAATAGTCAACATTGGTTTTGGGGTCATCTTTAGCTCCTAATTCCAGATTTTACTTTTACTGAATTCAAATTCTGCCATTTATCATGGCAGGATTCGAACCGTAATAATAATCCAGTGATAGGCGATTGCCTTCCCTATTTGGAGATATACCTGGGTCAAGTACTGCATTTACTTAAAGTGCAAAGTGACATCACGCCTGAAGGTGATCAGCAAATGAACCGAAGGCAACAAATAAGAAAACATTTTTAAAAAAGACATGGCAATTTTTGATGATTTGGAGTGTGCTGAAAATTGTGTTTTTAGTAGATTCAATGGTAGCTTTAAAAGGAGAACTGGACAAATACATGAGGGGAATAAACATTTCAAGGCTATGGGAAAGATAAAGCAAACAACTCATTCCAAAATTCAGCCAGAACTGGTACAGATATAATGGGCCAAATAGCTTCCATCTGCGTTGTGTCAAATGATTTTAAAACTGAAAATGCAAGCCAGCTTCTACATCAAAGCAACGACATAGCGGCCCTGGGTCAAAGGGTTAGATGAAGTCGGATAAAGAAAGCTAGAATGACGCACAAATACTAGCACAGACCAGTAGTCTGAATTTTGTGTTTCTTGCTGTACATTCTATGGAAATCTATGAAATTGAAAAAACTGTGAACAGTTTTATGCCGTCAGCTGGAATTAAGCTGAGGCTATACCAACTTATTTCTCTCAGGAGTCTTATAGCCAGCAGACTTCCACCTATCATTCTGGATTAGTCATGCTGATGTCCTCATCACTCCTCAAAGATAACAGGACAGTAATTTCATGCACAGTTACTGAGTTTACAGCAAGATGAGAGGCAGTTTTGCACTGCAGAATTATTGTTCTTCATAAACACAACAGTGTACAGACAATGTGCCAAGATATGTGTTTGTCAATATGTAGCAGACATTTCCCACTGACTACTTCAAGTACATAGTTCAGTATTCTCACCCAGCTGCAACCAGTCTTCCTTTTCCTTCCATTTATTATTGATTTCTCTTCTCCTTTCCTGGAGCTGGGTCAGTTTCTCTGCAATCTAACAGAACAGGAAAAAGAACCCTGAACAACATTGTCTTGAACACAAAATGGTCATTTGCATTAAATCGATTTGTCTCTCTGATAACTTTGACCTTTATTCTTTCACACTGCAGTAGAAAAGAGATTGTTTCTTGCTCGAGGGAAGCAAGGATTATTTGTATTCATGATGTGTGTATTAATTAGGGCGTATTTAACAGTAAGCAGTCTATTATCACTCGTACTCGTACAACGTTCAGGATTCGAATAACTCTGTTATACTATATAACTGTCCTCTTTTGTTTCCATTACAACTACATCAGTGGAATAATGATGAAAACAAAATCAATGAAATAAACATCCTAACAGAGCTCACAACCTTGGAAAACATACCTCTTCTGAAGCATAGTGGTTCTTGGCCAGGAGGGCATTGCCCATTTCAATGCTTGCAGTAAAACTGTCATCCCGGGCATCGATTTCGGACTTGATCCCCTGATGGTTCTTGATGGTTAGATCTGCTGAAGAGACATCCCTACAAGGGAACAATTGGCAGAACTGGCATTGAGCTATTATTTTAACCACCGAGGTTGCTACCCCTAAAATAGAGGTGGAAATTCCCAGTGGTGTTGCCAGCAGAAGGAGAGGTACTTACTGGTTTTTGTCCATCCTCAAATCATGGTAACTTACATCAATGCTATGATGTCCACCCCAACTTAAATCCTTTCTGGCTGCACCTTATCCCTATAGCAGCCTGTCGATTGTCTCTCCCTCTCAAGGGCTCAATAGAGCCTCCATCTGGTTTTCATTGCATCATAGAATCACTACAGTGTGGAACGAATGCAATCAGCCCATCAGGTCTCCATTAGCTCTCCGAAGAGCATCCCACCTCGACCCAACTCTCTACCCTATTTCTGTAACCCTGCTATCCATGGCTAATCCACCTAACCAACACAATCCCGGACACTATGGGCAATTTAACATGGCCAATCCACCTAACCAGTACATCTTGTGGGAGGAAACCGGAGCACTCAGAGGAAACCCATGAAGACATAGGGAGAATGTGTAAATCCACACACTCAGTCGCCCGAGGGTGGAACTGAACCCAGGTCCCTGGCACTGCGAGGCAGCAGTACTAATCACTGAGTTACTGTGCTGCCCGGTCTTCTTCTCTTTTAGTGATTCATTTCCTCACTGGGTAGCAAATGGAGTTACCTACATAGCTTTTCTAGCCCTACTGCATTGCCATCAACTAATGGCCAACTGTAGCGCCTTCCTGGTTCATGTAATGCAACAAATAGTCCTTGGTGAGTGAAAAAATGTCTTTTGACATCACACCTCACTGTTGTTTGAATACGCCAAGGCATCTTTAGCTTCTGCCAATCTGGCAGGACAGGACTTTCATTTTAATGATCAGAGAAGGGAGGCAGCAGTTTATGAATAACACACTAAGTGTGTCTGCTGACACCATAAAGGTCCTTTACTGATCTGGGCCTCAAAGTACAACATCCTTAAAAAAAAATTACACTGCAACCACTTGTGTTAAACTAAGGTGACCAAATGCAAGTATGAAATTAAACTTAATGAGGAACTCACTACTACATGAAGAGGCTGAGGTGAATAGCACAGATGCCTTTAAGGGGAAGCTAGATAACCACACAAGGAAGAAATGAATAGGTAGATATGTTGATCAGATGGGTTACTGTGAGGGTACCATGAAGCATGGGAAATGGCACATAGGCTGAAAGGTGTGTTTCTATCTAATTTCACTGAATAAATCCTCTCTCACGTGTGGGGAGCTCACAGCCTGCCTTTCCAAGAGAAACGCAAGTTGCCCACCATTCTTTGCATACAGCAGTTGGTAAGACTACCTTGGCTTCTCTTGGGTATCCATTTGCCTGTTGACGTCGTCCATCCACAGCATCAGGGCTCGTACAAGGTTGAAGAAGCGGAATTTTTCAACTGTGTCTGACAGAAGTTGTTTGCGCCCTTTGCTGGCATTAAGGAGGGCATTCCAGGCCTCCACAACAGTATCTTCGTGTCGCTGGATGTCCTCGGCCTTCTCACCAGCGTAGGCTGACCGCAGCCGGGCAGCATCATCCTGGACCTGTTTCACCTGTGTTATACAAAGAAACTAGTTAGAAAGGGACAAAGAACTACAGCAACAACTTGGTTAATAGCAACAATGGGGTAAGACAGAAGTATCATGGAAATGTAAAAACCAAAAGAACTGTGGATGCTGTAGGTCAGAAACAAAAACACAAATTGCCTTAAAAGCCCAACAGGTCTGGCAGCACCTGTGGACAGAGCTGTTTAAGGTCGAGTGACACTTACTCAGAACTATCATGGTCTAGTAATCCAGAGTCCCAGACTATAGCTTTGGGGACTTTGGTTGAAATCCCACCACAGCAGCTGGAGAAATATAAACTCAATTAATAATTAATAAAACGATAAAGCTAATCACCACTACACCTAGCATCAATTACCATGAACAGTCATCTGCTTCACTGATGTCCTGTAGGGAATGAAGTTTGCCACTCTTACACATTATGGCCTCTATGTGACTTTAGATCCACAGCAATGTGGCTGACTCTTAAATGTGCTCTGAAATGGTATAGTGGGCTACTCAGTTCAAGGCAATTAGGTATGGGCAATTCAAATCCTGTGCTTGCAAGTGAATTTGGAGGGCGGAGGTGGTGTGATCTTGTAGAGGTTTATAAAATCACGAGGAATACAGATAAGGTGAATGGCAGGTGTTTTTTTCCCTAAGATGGGAGATTTCAAACACTACAGGGCATATTTAAAAGGTAATAGGAGAAAGATTTTAAAAAGACGTGAGGGATAATTTTATTTTTCTTTACACAGAGTGTGGTTTGTGCGTCCAATGAATTTCCTGAGGAAGTGGTGGATGCGGATACAGTTACAACATTTAAAAGACATTTGGATAGATACATGAATAAGAAATCTTTGGAAGGATATGGGACAAACACAGACAGGTGGGACTAGTTTAGGTTGGGTTATGGTTAGCATGCATTGGTTGGACCAAAGCCTCTGTTTCCGTGCTGTATTAGTGGATAAAAAACAATCTGCAATGGAAGAATAAAGGTTACAATGGTAGTTGCTTAAAACAGCAACCTCCTTCAAGACATCTTCAAAATCAAACTTACATAATCTCTTTCTTCCACACTCTTTTAAATTTTGTGGAAATTAAACTTTATAAAAGTAGGAATCTGTCAGAAAAATGGAGTGCACTCGGAGGAAAGAATGTTTTTACACTCCAAAAAGAAAACATAAAGAAGAAAAAGAATGAGAATAAAATAGGCAAGAGAGGAATGAGGGAGAGAGGCAAGAAAGACAGAGAAACAGCAAGCATGTTCTGCGCTTACCTGTGTGCTTAATGCCTGTATGTCATGTTCATATGTAGTGTGCATCCGATGCATTCTCTCTACTGTCTTTAGGTCACGACCAACTTCCTCAGGCAGCTGCTTTTCTTTCTCTTGAATGCGGTCAAGCGTCTCCCGAGCGTCATGGTAGAAGCTGTGCAGCTCATATGAAGCAGCCAACATTTGTGTTCGAGTGTCAATGAGCTCCAGCAGGTCAGCCCAGGCGTCGTTCAATCCGTCCTTCCACTCAGCAATGGTGGCATTCTCAGAGTGACCCAAGTCAATTTGCTCATCAGCCATGCGGTTCACAGAATCCACACGCTCCTGTCCAATATTACTGGTATCCCGTGCGAACTCACGAAATTTATCCCGCAACATCTGTACGAAGAATGGCAGGACCAGATGAGAACTTAAGAAACAGGAGCATGAGGAAGCCAATGGGCAAGATCATGGCTGTTGCTAGGTTGCTAAAAAAAAAATCCTATTCCTCTAGCCTACCACTAGTTTCCCCTACTTTTTCTTGTCTTAATTTTTGATAGGGTACCTTCCTTGACTGCTTTTGTCAGTCAGGGTGGCTGATCCTTTGCACTGAGGCCCTACGGTTCTGACTTTCTATTTAATCTATTTTCCCACCAGCTTTAGACAACTTTTTTTTTGCTACCTCTACAATTGCTCTTGTTTAGGTCAGGGACACTGGTTTGAGACCAGAGCTGCTCTGCCTCAAACTGAATTTTGAATTCTACCACGTTGTGATCGCTAGCCCCTAAAGGATCCTTAATTACAAGATTTACAATTAATCCTATTTCATTCCATATTATCAGATCTAAAATAGTCTATTCCTGAGTAGGTTCTAAAATGTACTACTCTAACAAACCATCCTCGCACTTTGTAAATTCATCTTTTATGCCCATCTAATTGTCCATTCAACAAGATTAAAATTATTCATGCTAATTACTATATCTCCCTGCCACAGGGGCTCACAGATGACTCCCACATATGAATTACTTCCCTTGCTACTCCTTATTTCCATCCAAACTGATTGTACATCATGATCTATTGCACCTATATCACTTCTCACCACCATACTGATTTTCTTTCATTCCCATATGTGATGTGGGCATCAGTAGCTGGCCAGCATTTATTGCCCATCCCTAGTTACCATTGATAAGATGGTGGTGAGCTGCCTTCTTGAACTATTGCAGTTCAAATGCTGCAGATAGACCAACAACGCTGTTAGGGAGGGAATTCCAGGATTTTGACCCGGCAACACTGAAGGAATAGTCAATATATTTCCAAGTCAGGATGGTGACTGGCCAAACAGGAACTTGCAACAGGTGGTGTTCCCTTGGATTTGATGCTCTTGTCCTTCAAGATAGAAATGGCTGTGCATTTTGAATTAGCTATCTAAGACCTTTGGTAAATTTCTGCAGCTCATCTTGTAGATAATATAAACTGCTGCTACTGAGCATCAGTGGTGGAGAGAGTGGATGCTTGTAGATGTGGTGGCAATCAAGCAGGTGCCTTTGATCTGGATGGTGTTGAGCTTCTTGAGTGTTGTTGGAGCTGCACCCAACCAGGCAAATGGTGAGTATTCCATCACATTCCTGGCTTGTGCCTCGCAGATGGTGGACAAACTTTGAGGATCAGGTGTGTTACTCGCCACAGTATTCCTAGCTTCTGACCTGCTCTTGTAGCCACTGTATTTACATGGCCAGTCAAGTTGAGTTTCTAGTTAACTGTGTCCCATTTCTTCCTTTATTTACAATGTTACCCCATGTTTTGTTCCTTTTAGCCTATTCTTCTGCAACTTTGAATAGTCTTGAATATTGAGTTTCCACTCTTGCTCACCCTGTAACCACATCTCTGTAATAGCTGTCAAGCGACAGAAAATTATTTCTAATTGTGTTGTCACCGCATTTAACTTGCTACAAATGTTGTGTCCTTTCAAATTAAGAGATTTAAATGTTGACATTTTATTATCATTATTTACTTAGATTATAATACCTGCTGCACTCTTCTGCATGTTTTCTATCCCTTACTGTCACACTTTGATTACTGTTCGCGTCTTCACTATCCTGAACCTAATTTCTTTTTGATTTATTAAATTTTCCTTCAATTAAATCCTCTACCCAATGAATTAGTTAAAAGCCCAATTTATTATTATCTCTTAGTCAACATCCTATGTATAGATATACCACCTGCCAACACCAGGAAACACAGCTCCTCACTTATGATCAAGATTTCTCTGCTATGTTAGCTGAAGTGTTCACCTACTTATATACATATGAATGCCGCACAGAAACCCAAGCAAAGGATTCCACTTCACTCACTAAGTATACACAGGCCAGCAGATCTGAGGTCTTCCTCAGCTAGGAAACTAGTGAGAGGATCATAAGTAGTCTCAGTACTTCTGCCATTAGAATGAGGGATAAAAATCAGTCAAACTTCTGACTTGTCCATAATCCAGTGGGCATTTGTTGCATGATAAATGTCAGATGATGACAATTGGGCTTAACAGAGATGCCTTCTTTGGTTGCATATTACATAAGAATGTAAGTACATAAGAAATAGGAGCAGGAGCAGGCCATCTAGCCCAACAAGCCTGCTGCGCCATTCAAAAGATCATGGCAAATCTTTTGTGGCTTCAGCTCCATTTACCCATCAGCTCACCATAACCCATAGTTTCTTTACTGTTCAAAAATCCATCTTTGCCTTAAAAACATTCAGTGGCGAATTCAATTGCTTCACTGGGCAGGGAATTCCACAGATTCACAGCCCTTTGGGTGAAGAAGTTCCTCCTCAACTCAGTCCTAAGTCTCTTCTCCCTTATTGTGAGGCTATGCAGCCTAGGTCTAGTTTCACCCGCCAGTGGAAACAACCTCCCTGCTTCTATCCTACCTACTCACTTCATAATTTTATATGTTTTTATAAGATTCCTCTTCATTCTTTTAGATTATACCAGGTGGATTATTGATATCTGTGCTAGGTACCTCAAAGAACGGGCCTGTTTTGAAATTTAGCTGCAAAGTATCGAGGAGAACTTGCGGAAGGATCAGTCTGTACTCCTGTGATTCTGCAGCTTTGTAAAGTAAATGAACAAAAGGAAATTTTGTAAACATTAGTTATCCCAGGTCGATCCTGATCACTGTTTTAAGGTAAGCCACAATAGTAAGTTAAGGGGTCACAGGAAAGCTGTCCTTCCATAACAAATGAGCAAGAGGTGAAAATAAAAGGCACCCATTACTCACAGTGACATGTTCATAGTCCTGACCCAGTTCATGGGAACCAGCCACAATCTCCCGTTCTGCAATCCATTGTTCGAGGTCATCCACTTCCCGTTTGAGTTGGCAGAGCCGTAAGCCCTCTTGTAGCTTTTCCCGTCTCTCCTCAGCTAGGTCTTTCAATCCAGCATACAATTTATCCACCTGTGACTGTCTTAGAGTAATCCGGTCACTGTACAGTCCACAAAAAAAATAAGAGGTAAAGAACCAAAGCTGTACCTCAGGAATTTCAAGGACAGAGGAGAAAGAATAATGGCTGAGCCCCAATTTATCAGAGGTTTAGGATTCCCCAGGGCTTCACCAGGACCACGGCCAGATAAGACAAAAGCCCAGCATTAATGTTTGAATTAGGCCAGTTTAGTTGCACTCGAGAGTCTGCCATCTCAGAGTCATAGTGTCATACAGCACGGAAACAGACCCAGTCTGTGCCAAACATAATCCCAAATTAAACTAGTGCTCCCGTCTGCGATTGGTCCATGTCCCGCCAAACATTTCTTATTCATGTACTAAGTGCCTTTTAAACACTGGAACTGTACCCGCTACCATTACTTCCTCTGAAAGTTTAATCCACACATGAACCACCCTCTGTGTAAAAAAACTGTCCCTCGTGTCTTTTTTAAATCTTTCTTCTCTCAAATTTAAAATATGCCCCCTTGTCTTGAAATCCCCCACCATCGGGAAAAGACATCCTGCCATTCATCTTATCGACATCCCTCATAATTTTATAAACGTCTATGCAGTCACTTTTCAACCTCCTATGCTCCAGTGAAAAAAAAATCCCAGCCTATCCAGCCTCTCCTTGTAACTCAAACCATCCATTCCTGGCAATGACCTGGTAAATCTCTTCTGACCCCTCTTCAGTTTAATAACATCCATTCTATAACAGGGAGACCAGAACCAGACACAGTAGGCCAGAAGAGGCCCCACCAACCTTATCATAACATTTCAATAACTTAATTCAATAACATAACCTAAATCACTGAGCAATGAAGGCATACTAAATGCCTTCTTAACCACCCTATCTATACATGATGCAAACTTCAAAGAATTATATATCTGAGCTCCTAGGTCTTTCTGTTCTACAACACTGCCCAAGGCCCTATTTTTAACTGAATAAACCTTGCCTTTGTTTGTTTTACCAAAATGCAAGTCTCGCATTCATTCAAATTCAACTCAATTTGCTAATCTTCAGCCCACTGATCATTCGACCCACTGCAATTGACCTGTAGATCAATGGGTACATAAGCATCTGGGACTCTATCCTGAAGGCAACACAAAGGATTCCGTCCCAATCACCCTCCTCTACCAGAGAAGAAAATAGATACAGGATAATATTCAACAGTATGCTGAGAGCTACTGACAGTTATGGCAAGACTTCTAGTGTATACCATGCGAATAACTGAAAACACCTAGAGAGTGCCGACTCCATAGTGTTGACACTGACCTCTCAGGATGGGTGCGAGTTACTAGATTCCTGCTCAGGTTGGAGAGTTGGTGAATTGTCTGCGCATAATCCTCCAGTGATTGCTCCACCACCTGGTGTTTCTTTACCATCGCCATTGCACTCTGTTCATCCTTTTCACACATAACAACATAGTGAAAGACGGTTAAAGAGTTCACAACTTCAACACCATCGTAAAACAGAAAACTGGGTGCAACTAATGCCATTTTATATGTAAGCTGAAACAGAAGGGAGACTGCAGAACTGTAATATAAGCACTTAGAATATACCTCTACTTAGCTGATGGGGTTCATTAAATAATCCAATATTTTCAATGGGACTCTCAGATACCATCACCACTATCCACTCCAAACCTAACAGCCACTACCCAACCGACAGTTAAGTACAAGATGTTCAATTTAGTCGTCAGAGGAAGGCTAATGACAGTACTTTTTGTGCTCCAAATTTGTTATCACCAGTGTAATTTCGAGGCTGGTCCAAAGTTAAGACCTCAGTTACTTTAAACAGACCTATTCCAGAACACCACCTGTGGGCAACATTGTGGAGTAGAAGAGAAGGGCACCTGAATTTTTTGGTTTCCATGGAGGTCAGAAACTTTACTTCTAAGAAGAAAACTCAAAATGTAATTTTTCTTTATTGCAAATTGCTCTGCCTAAACCATCCTCCATCTCTACACGATATGATAATTGTTAGTACCTTGGCCCTCTCTTCCGACATCATGTGAAGTTCCTGCTCCCCCATCCAAGCCTCAGCTTCAGCGGCATCGAAGTAGAACTGCTGAGCCTTCTGCGACTCCTCCAGGCGGGCACTACGTTTGTCTGTCTCCTCGATTAATGTATTCCACATCTTCTGTAGGTCTCCCAGGCGGGCTCGCAGCACTTCAGAGTCTATGCGTCCGGCTTTGGCCATTGTCTCTCCACGGTCTGCAATATCATCAATTCGAGGTTGATGGCCCTGGATCTCCTTCTGTAGAGTCTGAAAGATCAAAATTCAATGTTAAAAATAATTATGCTAATTGAGTCCTAATTTCATAATTATCTTCAACTATCTATATCTACAGATTATATACCACATTACTATGTTAAAACAATACTCCAAATGACTAACTGCATTCTTACCAACTGAGTAGCAGCAACATTCAGTGAACTGAACATCTCCAAGTAACACAATTTTCTACGCTGATGTTGTCAACTCTTGTTAGTTTTAGTGCAAAACTTGCCCACATTGTTGTTCAGAGCTTAGGCAAGAGTTTGATTTTCTTCCTGTGCACTATCCATGGAAACGATGGTCAGATGCATTCAAATTGTAATCATTTTTACTTTTCACAACTAACCAAGAGAAGGACCAAATCCAATAATACGCTTCAAGACACATTTTGTTTTCTTTTGTATTCATTCTTGGATGTGGGAGTCACTGGCAAGATGGCATTCCCCGTTTCTCTCTAGTTACTCTTCAGATGACTGAGTGGACATCTTTTTGTTTAATCTTGAAAGGTGAAATTTCAAGTGGTGAAGGTACTGCAGGGTATGGAGTTCCAGTAGTATGACCCAGCTACGAGGAAAGAATGCTGATTTATGTCTCAAATAAGGATGTGACTTACAGGGGACTTGGATTTGACATGTGCACCCATGCCCTTTTCCTTCAAAATACTAGAGGTTTCAAGTTTTGGAGATGTTGTCAAAAATTTCATTGTGATTTGCTACTATGCATTCTGTAAACACTATACCAATTGTAGAGAGTGGGCAACTTAGGCAGACAACCGAACACCTGAGAAAGGATATGAGCTATGGAGTTGTTCAACTATTTATTGCCTTTCTTCAATTCTAATGGAGGAATTGAAAAGGTAGGTGCCTGTTAGCTCCTACACTACAAGCAGACATGCAGATTTTTCCAAAGACGAGTGAATGATTAAATCTGTACCTTGCAATACTCTGAAACCAGTCCCTCATTATTATTTAATTAAAGTCATGTTTCCTCTGTCCTAGTGAACAAGATCCTAACAGTCTGTCTTTGGCTGACTGATACAACTGAAAAGTAGAATAGTTCAGACATTTAATTCTGACTGTGAGTAAGTTGAGAATAATCTGTAATCTAAATGCATCACCCAGCAGTGGAGTTTGTATCCAACAGCTGGTGAAACAGCTCCTACACAAGACACATTACAGCTGTTATTCGACAGTCCAAAAATATGCTTAGAACCAGATGTTTAGTGGCACCTTTAGCACCCTGTCAAAGTATGTGTACAATTAAGTGGGCTATATCTAGTTCCCATCTCACCTGGTTCTTTTTAATGAGCAGTTGCACAGTTGGCAGATTGTTGCCATGATCAGTTGAGGTTGCCAGCGGCATCCGTTCATTTATCCACAGCTACAGAGACAGAGGCAGAGAGAGAAACTAAATCAGAACAATTAACATTATGTTAACTTTTCATTGGATTTACAAGACTCTAAATCATTTAAAAAAATAGAATGTCTCATTTTCCACGCTTTTATCTAGAAAGCTGATGTAGAACAAATTTCTCTCTCCCATGGTATCCACATATACATGTTTTACTTGTAATCAAGAAGGTTCAGGTTCAATTCCTTGGTTTGCTGATCTCATCAGCTTGTTTTAGGCCTCTGGGTAAGAACATTATGGGTTTAAACCTTCACTGTGGTACCTGAATAGGAAATTCAAACTAATACTCCTGATGCAGTACTGAGGAAGTTAGTGTCATCCTCCAGATTAAACTGAAACAAAGAACTGTGGATGTTGGAGTTCTGAAGTACACAAAAAGAGAAACTGCTGGAGAAAGTCAGAACTAGTCCTGAAGAAGGGTCATCAGAATCACAAAATATTAATGCTGTTTTCTCTTCACAGATGATGCCAGACCTGCTGAGTTTGTCAAGTAATTTCTTTTTCTGCCTTCTCCAAATTAAACTTCTGCTATTCCATGTGGTCACAGAAAAGCTTTCAACAAAGGTGTTTCCCTGGCTAAAATTTCCTACCCAACAGACGCTAAGAAAAAAGACTTCCCTGTTCACTGGTAATTTGTCTCATTTACTGCTGTTTTATGGATGGTACATCGCAAAATGGCTGCAGTGTTTACCTCTGTAACAACAGTGGTTTATTTTCAGAAACAATTCAGTGAGACATTCCGTGGTGCTACATCAATGCAAATTTTTTTTTGTTAGTTGTTCTCAACTTATTTGGTTGTAACTGCTCTCAGTAGTCCAGCGATTGGAAGGGGAATAAGTGATTTGTGATTGATTATTCAGTGATTTCTGATGAAGGCACAGATGCGAAGCTGACAATGGTGTTATGTTCCTCTGTAATGTAATTCAGGATTGAGTAGTTATTTGTGCTCAGGTGAAGAACTACCAACTGGGTGAGGATTACAACTTCAGTTGAGACTGCAACCTAACTGGAGCAGAATTACTTCTCATGTATGTTTTAGATTACCTAGGTGCAGCAGAGAGGGGTCCCTATGAGCAAGAAGTGAACATCCATAAGGGTCCGTTACAAAACCCATGGTTTGTATCCAAAAAGACTTAAACTATTTATTGGGCTGAAACCATGAGTTGAGTTTTGAAAGACGGAACATCAGCAGTTTGCAACAAAAAAAAATACAGCTTCTAAAATGGCCCTACATTTGTATGGCTGTACTCTACAAATACTGAGTCAGGGTGTCTAGCATAACCCATCAGAGATAATCAGCAGAGAAGAATGTGAATGGATCAGCTCCTGACCCATTCACAAAACATCCAGGCAGCACCTGCATATTCAAATGAGTGTCGAACAAGCCACTATTAGATATAATCATTTTGAACAATTGATGCTGGCTAAATAGGTAATCCAGCAGCCATAACGTCTAAATCATTGATCAACTTGTTATGGCCAGGTTTGGCAAACTGGTCAGTTGGTGAGAGGGAATCATGTAATGAGCTAACTAAACCTTTGTGTTTTAGGTAACTTTTTCTTTCCAGAATAGGAGAGCAGAAGCAGAAGAGATGCAGAAGATGGGTGAAGCAGATGAAGCAGTATGCCGAGTGGGTGTTGTTTGTCTTTCTTCCATCTGACAAGATTGCACACTACCTGTTAACTGACAATCTAATGTCCAATAGCTGCTGACTCCAGGAGATAAAACAGAAATTATTCATCAACATCTTTAAATCACCCTCTCACAAAATTCATAAGGACCAGTCTGTAATCATTCAAGGTATCAATCTACTGAACCTGTAATTATATAAGCATTGATTGGACTTTAACTACTTAACTCATCTTTCCGCTTTTTAACTTAATTGTACGTGTGCACACGCAGCAGAGTGAGAGTCAGAGCATTATTTAGATAGGACATTAAGTACAAAAATATTATTCGATTTTGTTTTTAAAGAAAAAAACATGCCTAACTGTTGTTCACAGTTGGAGCACTTAAACAGTTAAATGTACTGTAGTGGCAATCTTACTCTTCTTTTTAAAACCTGCTGAGGTCATAGAGTCATACAACATGTCAACAGACTCTTTAGCTCAATCAGTCCACGCCAACTATAATCCCAACTAAACTAGTCCCATCTGCCTATGCTAAGCCTGTATCCCTCCAAACATTTCTGATTCACATGCTTATCCAAATGTCTTTTAAACATTGTAACTGCACCCGCATCCACCTCTTCTTCTGGAAGTTCATTCCACACATTCTCTGTGTAAGAAAAACTGTCCCTCATACCTTGTTTAAATCTTTCTCCTCTCACCTCAACATTATGTCCCCTAGTCTTGAAATCCCCTATTCTAGGAAAAAGACGCTTGCCATTCATCTTATCTATACCTTTCCATTATTTTATATACCTAGGCTACCCAGCCACTCCTTATAATGCAAGACCTCCATTACTGGCAACATCTTGGTAAATTTTCTGAACCCTCTCCAGCTTAATAACATTCTTCCTGTAACAGGGAGACACAAACTGGACATTCTATTCCAGATGAGGCCTCACCAACATCCTGTACAACCTCAACATAATGTCCCAACTCCCATACTCAAAGGCCAACTGCAATAGAAACCCACCCATTATAATTAATAATGGAAAATTAAATAGGGTCATGGCCATCCGTTTTCATCTACACACTACTGGAAGCAGAGAAACAAAGAAATCTTCCCTGATTCTTTCAGACAAGTGGTGACAAGAGTGTACAAGTAGAAATTGCCTTGCTAAACATAAATGTTAAGAAGGAAACTTACAACTTCATCCTCCAAGTCCCTGTTGAATTGATGGCCCTCTTTGGATGCCATGAGATTCCTCCGTCTCTCTTCAATAGGTTTTAGTAGCTCCTGGAATCGTTCCTCTACCCTCTTTCGTTTGGAATCCACCTCTACAATATTAGTATCCTCTTGTCCAAGTGCCTGTGCCTGAAGCTTCAACTCCTCGATCTCCTTTTGCCGGACTTGCATCTGGTTTTCCAGCATCTTCAAGACACAAGGGGAATGGGGGCACCAACATAATTATTCAGGATCAAGAAACAAAGCACAGCAATATTTTTACGTTTAATATTTTATGTTACCCACGAGTAATTGGGTGAAATTCCGAAGCCAATAAATAAGTTTAGAGGTATTTCTGGATAGTAGGAACTGTAGATGCTGGAGAATCTGAGATAACGAGGTGTAGAGTTGGATGAACACAGCAGGCCAAGGAGCATTAGAGGAGCAGAAAAGCTGCTGTTTCAGGCCTAGACCCTTCTTCAGAAGAAGGATCTAGGCCCAAAATGTCAGCTTTCCTGCTCCTCTGATGCTGCTTGGCCTGTTGTGTTCATCCAGCTCTACACTTTGTTGTTTCAGACATTTCTGGATAGCGGGTTTTAAAGTCAGGATGAAAATCAGAGAAAGGACTGTGATTATTTGTAGCTAATACTCTTGACACATTGTTCATGGACAGAATTAATTTAATCAAAATGGCTGAAGCTCTTAGCCGAGTGTTAGGAAGTTGCTAAACCTTCAACAGGTTAGTTAAGCATGTCCTTTTGAAAATATAACCTGACTCAAGACATGATTTTTTAAAAGATGATCAAATATTTTGTTTGGACAATCATCAAAGAACGTCTGATAACTTTTGACATTTTACAGTTCAGCTCAATGAAGCTGTCAGCTTTAACTTCTTCAAACTCTTTCCTCACATACAAATACATGCCTAAGCATGAGATTCACAAGCACAGCAGGAGAAACATTACACAGCAGTGTAGCTGTAGAACTCATGTTCAAGGGCTTACAGCTGAGGCAGGAACTACAACAATTTTGGTGAATGTAGGGAATGAGGGATATAGTAATGTGGAGAACAAACGGATTACTCAAGCTGAATGGATATCTTCCATGTTTAGTCTGCATTCTGCAGCACACATACCTGCTGCTTTTTCAAAAGGATACTGACACTTGTCAGGTCTTTGCCATGATCGTCAGACTGCAGTTGAGCATCCAGATTATTGAGCCAAGTGTCCAGGTCTGCACAGCTCTGTGTAAATAGCTCAGTGCGGTTTGCATCAAAAAGACACTGAGCTTTAGTTTTCGTGGTGGATTCCAGATCATCCCAGAGCCTGTGCAGATATTTGAGCTTCTCCTCCACAATGGGCTCAGTATCTGGTTTCTCAGATATCAACTGCTTCCCATCCTGCACAACAAGGTAGATTAATTAATAAAGAATGTCTGTTAGTCGTTTGTAATGATAGATTCCCTACAGTGTGGAAGCAGGCCATTCGGCCCATCAAGTCCACACCAACCCTCTGAAGGCCATGTTATCCAGCCACGCATGCACGTGCACACATACATCACACCATCCCAATAACCTTGCATTTCCCATGGCTAATCCATCTACCTTACACATCCTGGAAACGTGGGCAATTTAGCATGGCCGATCCACTTAACTTGCACATCTCTGGACTGTGGGGGAAAACCAGAGCACCCAGAGGAGACTCGTGCAGACATGTGGAGAACATGCAAACTCCACACAGTTCCCTGAGGTTGGAATCAAACCCTGGTCACTGGCACTATGAGGCAGCAGTGCTGACCACTGAGCCACTGTACTGCCCTTTGATTACGGTTCAGACATGCCCAGGCAAATGAACCTAGGCCCCTTGGCTCAGAGACAGGGACACTACCATAGTGCCACAAGGCTCCGAGTCAACTGTTTGGACATGTTGTAACACTGCATCAGGGCAGAACCTGAATCCAGACCTTCTGGCCCATAGATAAGGATACGACCACAGTGCTACAAGATGCTGCTGTCAGCTAGTTGGGTAATCAGTAAACCATTGTCATATTAAAACCACAATGGGTGATTAGCTTCCTACAAAAGGCAGTATGTTGGTCTGTGTCGAGTTGATGATCACAGTCAGGGATCTGCAACTGGCCTCAGTACCTCCCAGACTAGTGACAGTACCCTGCAACCTGTGACTTCCTACCAAGAAAGGTAAGGACAACAGATCCATGAGAACACCACTCCCTGTAAGTTTTATTCAAATAAACATAACACCCTGACTTGGAATAATACTGCCATTGCTTCACTGTCGCTGGGCCAAAATCCTGGGATTCCTTTTTTTAAAAAATGGCACTGTTGGTGTGCCTCTATTGCATGGACTGCAGCAAGATTCGAATCCCAAGATTCAAATCCCACCATGCCAGATGGAGGAATTTCAATTCAACTAAACAAAATCTGAATTTAAGGGTCCAATGATGACCATGAATCAACCGTTGATTTTTGGAAAAACCCATCTGGTTCACTAATGTCCTTTAGGAAAGGAAGTTGCCATCCTTACCTGATCTGGCCTACATGTGAGTCCAGACCCATAGCAATGTGGTTGGCTCTTAAATGTCTGGAATGATGACTATGAATCCATTGCTGATTGTTCGAAAAACCCACCTGGTTCACTGATGTCCTTTAGGGAAGGAGGTGACCATCCTTACCTGGTCGGCCTACATGTGACTCAAGACCCACAGCAATATGGGTGACTCTGAACTTCCCTCTGGGCAATTAGGGATGGGCAGTAAATGTTGCCTAGCCAGCAATGCCCTCATCCCACGATTAAATAGAAAAAAAGAAAGGTGGCACTGATGGGGATTAGAGATGGGCAACAAATATTGGCCTCATCAGTAACAACCCACCCCATGAAAGAATTTTAAGAAAAATAGCAAAATGAAAACATCCAGACTTCTGACTCCTGAGAATTCAATCGTGTCTCCTGCTGCAATTGTATCAAGGCTATGGATGAGATTCAGCTCAGTTATAATGCCCCTTGCCACACACTCTGAAGAGTATCACACATCTGCTCAGGGTTGTGCCCCCAGCGGACTGGGATTATACCTTGGCAAGAGTCAGAATCTTCAGGAATGAGGGGGAAATGTTGTCAATTTGGAGATTCAAAAACAAAAGAAAAATGGCATATTCAATGAAAAAGATGAACAAAGCTTCCAGTAATATGGATTCAAGTTTGCTAAAAACTGAATTGAAGCATTTTTCTCCTCAACAACAGAGAGAGTCCCAGCCCTTCTAATCATTCTGGATGTGAGTTTGCTCGCTGAGCTAGAAGGTTC
The DNA here is from genome assembly GCF_030684315.1 of Stegostoma tigrinum. Lineage (NCBI taxonomy): Eukaryota > Metazoa > Chordata > Chondrichthyes > Orectolobiformes > Stegostomatidae > Stegostoma > Stegostoma tigrinum. Next base: position 8,736,208 of record NC_081395.1, on the reverse strand, counting down.
GTTTTCAGACGTTTTGTCACCATACTAGGTAACATCATCAGTGAGCCTCCGACGAAGCGCTGGTGTTATGTCCCGCTTTAGAAAGCAGGACATAACACCAGCGCTTCGTCGGAGGCTCACTGATGATGTTACCTAGTATGGTGACGAAACGTCTGAAAATGAACCTTCCAGCTCAGCGAGCAAACTCACATCCAGAACATCAAGCTGAGCTACAAATCTTCTCAAAACTCGCTACCTTCTAATCGTATCCAGGTGGCTCCCAGAGATTTTCTATAAAGATTAATGGCCAGCAAGAACCACTTTAGAGAATTCCTCAGCTCACATTCACTGGGTCTGACTGATATTACAGTTGATATTTGTGTAAGTTGGCACAAACAGCATGCCAATCTAACGTGCCATCCCCAAAAACAGGTCAGCAGTATTAAGAAAATGAACTTACATTCTGTAATGTTTAAAAACTGAAAAAATGTGGATGCTGTAAATCAGGAACAAAAACAAAGTTGCTGGAAAAGCTCTGCAGGTCTGGCAGCATCTGTGAAGGTGAAAACGTTTCAAGTCCGGTGACCCAAAAGGTTCTGAGGAAGGGTCACTGGACCTGAAACATTAGTTCTGTTTTTTCCTTCACAAATGCTGCCAGACCTGCTGAACTTTTCCAACAACTTTGTTTTTGTTCCTTTTGTAATTTTATTTTTCTCTCTTTCTGTAGCTCTACACCATAAATCTTCTCAATAATCTAGCAGACATCAGTTTGTGTCTCAGTAGGTACGAGTGATTAGTGAATCTAGAGGAATCATCTTCTCCTGTTTCTTTATGTTTAAGGGTGCATTTGCCATCACTGTGACTGCATGGTTAGTCCCACCAAAGGTAGTTTCCTACATCAAATATCACACGACACGAGGTTACAGTTCAACAAGTTTAGTTGAAATCATAAGCTTTTGGAAACCTGCTCTTTCGTCAGATGAAATTACTTCATCTCATGAACGAGCAGCACTTCGATTTCAAGTAAACTTGTTGGGCTATAACCTGATATCGTGTGATTTCTGATTTTGTCCACCATAGTCCAACACCAGCACCTCCACATTATTACAGTAAATATTACCAACCACATTATTGAGCAATGAAAGTAAAGTTTAGCAAGTGCAGCACCAATAAAACATATCTTTTTCACATCCTAGGATTTCAATTTGCTTCCTGCCCTTCTCTCAAAATTCAGCCACCATTCTCACTAGCTCCCTGGCCATCCCACAATGCCTCGCTCACAATCCTGACTGTTTTCCACTCCCTGTGAGCAAGGAAGCAAGCAGGCAAGTGGCATAGTGGCAGAAAGGGGCTGGTAGCCAGACAGCCAGGAAGGATATGTTCATCTGGTGCACAATTATGACCTCAGCACACATGCACCCACAGACGAAATAGGTGCTGACACCTGGTTACAGGCTTATAACAATGATGCCTGTTGCACCAACTTCCTATTCCAGCAACATGCAGTATATTTTAAATGTATTTAGGGAAAATAAATGAGATATTTTCAGACAATGTTAGTTGCACTGGGAAATGATTACCCTGTCTATCTTGTCCAGCCAGTCCTTATTGGAAGCAAGTTCTGCCATGAAGGCTTGGTGTTTCTGCCACTTAGTGTGAAGATTTCGCGCCTCATCGTATGACATATCTTGGGCTGTCAACATCTTTTCATTGATCCAGAGAGCAAGCTGGGCAAAACAGTAAAAAAAAGAATAGTAACAAGTCATTCAGCTCACTGCGCCTCTTTTTCCACCACTGACTTAGATCATGGTTGATCTTTATCTCAATTCAATTTATCCGGTTGTTTTACATCTCTTGAAATCTACTGTCCAACAAAAAAAAATCCATTGAGCTGAGTATTCAAAGGGACAGATGGATACATTGATGGGAAGAAGCACATGTGGACTCGCAATTATGTCATTTAAACAACTGCATAAACATGTCCCTACAGCCAAAAATATGCATCTTCATATTCCTCCCACTGCTGTTCTTAATCATTTCAATTATGCAGTCAGCCATATTTTGAGCATATGACAGTAAGCTATCCCGACAGGGCGCATTGCTGGAACCAGAAAACTGGATTCATTTGATCAACAAATAGCAGTATTGTAGGTATTCTGGAAGGTGAGATAAAATGAGCTCGGCCTATCTTGCAAATTAACTTCAGGACAGAGATGATCGGTAAAAGTCAGTGGCTATAAATAGTGTCTTTTTTCCCTTTGTAGCTGATACACTTAAACTAAATTAATCAGGTGGATTAATTTGTTCACAGTGTCAATACAATTCTTTTGTAATGCTTTTGATCATTTGAGTATAGAAATTTGGAGGTCGTGTTGTGAATGTGCAGGACAACAATGATGCTGCTTTTGGAATCCTACATTCAATTCTGGTCTCTCTGCTATAGAAAAGACGTTGTTAAACTTGAAAGGGTTCAGAAAAGATTTACAAGGATGTTGCTGGAGTTGGAGGATTTGAACTACAGGGAGGGACTGAATACGCTGGGGCTATTTTCCCTGAAGTATCGGAGGCTGAGGGGTGACCTTATATAAGTTCATAAAATCATGAGGGTCATGGATAGGGTGAATACTGAAGGTCTTTTCCCCAGGGTAGAAGAGTCCAAAACTAGAGGGCATAGGTTTAAGGTGAGAGAGGAAAGATTTAGAAGGGGCCTAACAGCAATCTCTTCATACAGAGGGTGGTTCGTGTATGGAAGGAGCTGCCAGAGGAAGTGGTGGAGGCTGGGACAATTACAACATTTAAAAGGCATCTGAATAGGTACATGAATAGTAGAATATGGGCCAAATGTTGGCAAATGGGACTGGATTAATTTAGGATCTCTGGTCGATGTGGACGAGTTGGAACAAAGGGTCTGTTTCCATGTTCGTCTTTAGGACTCTATGACCTCAACCTATTCTGCCAGTGATCAAACTGTAGCCCTGCATGCTATTCTAGCATTATTTAGCTGAACCATTTAGGCACAATATTTAATCGTTTTGGATGATTTTCACAATTTAAGTGGTCATGGTATGCATGACATTTTCATATGCCTCCAATGACACTCATCCGGAAATCACCGACTTTGTGTCCACACCACTAATGCTGGCTTCACTATCTTCCATTAAACGTTTCCATCTCAGATTGTCATTTTAATTGGATGCCACTTACATTGCACTCTGCAGGTACCATTCTGCATCTGCCAACTGAGGCCAGACTACAGACCTTTTATGTTCAGTGCAAATAACTACAAGCCAACATTATTTGATTAATTCTTTAGTGTGTGTGTATCTGCAGTGTGGTATTTTTAGGAGTGTGACTTTTATAGAAGGCTACAACCAGAAGTACTTTTTAAATATTTATAAATGTTTCCTTTGGGGCTTCTTTTGATATTCCCTTGTTGACTTGTTCCCAGGAATCTGTGAAAGCTTCTCTTTAAAGGGCCACTAGGAGACACATAAAGCAACTCTTGATATCTGTACAGAGAAGATTTGTGATCAGTCTGAACAACTGAAGCAGGCATTTTTTTTGAGAGATTGAGAGACAGTTTCAGAGACGCTCCTGAGGTGTTTGAAAATTGAGAACATAGGTGGGACTATGTTGTGTTACTCCACAGTACCACAAGTTTCTGTAAAATGCTTCAAACCCAGTTGACCTTGTTCATTTCTGTCTAGAGTCACACAGGAGAGGAGTTGGTCATTTATCCAAACATCTTTGAGCTAGCTCTCCTCCTGCCGAGCCCTGCAAAGTTCCCCTTTTCAAGTATACACCCAACTTTCTTTCGAAAATGACCAGAGTTTACAAGACACATTCAGAACATGTAAACGACTGGACTTGTTCCGTTCACTATAAAGCATTCCCATCACGGATGTGTAATGCGCCCTCTCTATGTGCTGAATACTGAGGCCTGCATACTCTAACCAAATGAAATTATAATTACCTCCTGACAATCTTGAAGGAATTTCTGCAGCTCCAAGTTATCCTTGAGTCGGCTGGCAAGGTCGCTTGCAGCTTTGCGATTCTTTCTGTGTCTGAAAATTGTAACAATTGAAGATAAATTTAAACTGGAATCTACGGTGCTATTGACATCTCCAAACACATAGGAATCATAGTTTTCAAGCCTTAGGATTACTAGAGAAGCATAATCTAGAGCAGACAATTTCTATTCTATTCTGATCAGAAGAAAAATTCTACTAATTGAAGTAGGCGTGCAGCCATCAAACTCTTCAACTATATTGTCAAAAGTCTTCAAACAATTCACGTAATGGATTTTCTTTGAAAACAATAACTTTTGTGAAGATTGAAACTGCAGATGTCAACAGCAGCAATATGCTGCAAACAGTAAACAGGAGAATGATGAGTAACAATTTCTTTTCTCAATGCCGGCACTAGTTGAAAGGAATGTCGCAGTGTGAGGGAGCCCTGTTCTTCTTCATAGGAGACAAGTTTGTGATTGCCCAACTGCACAGACAGCTTGGGCCTCCTCTTAATGCACTTTCACAATAAAGAAGGCAACTTTTGGCAAGGCAGCACTCCATTCCTAGGGTCTGCACAGATTCTGAACTCAGTAAGGAACGAACTGTGAATTTCAACTTGAGGAATTGATGGGACAACAATCCATTAAGAAATCTGTGTTTAACACCAGCATTTGCAAAAAGCAACAACCATTAACTATTTGCGTTAATACCAATTTCAAAGTTTCTAGTGGTAGCGTCGGTTTATGTTGGACAGAATCACTCTGTGAGAAAGAGTATTCCAGGAATGTTGATTTACTGGCCTGGCAGTCGTGCTCTGCCTCAGTTCTATTACAGCAGCAAATATTATAAATATTCTTTAATTGTAAGAACATCCAGTTAACAGGCTGAGAGTTTACATTTTGAAAAACTAGCAGGATATGTATCTTACACTGAGTACAGTTATAAAAACTAGCATCTTTATAAACGGGAGGGACTATAATTCAAATCTTTTTCCATGACTGCGGCACTGGCAGGTGCTGGGATGCTGTGGTTATTAGGAGGCTGCCAGTGGTAAAGCAGTAGACAATTTTGCACGTAAGAAACAGGATAAAAACCAACCGTTCATCAATGGAGTCCACCTTCTCTTTGATTTTGTCAGAATGAACGTTCCCCTCGCTCATGAGTTTTTTTCCTGAATCTACCACGCTGTTGATCTTTTCCTCATTGGCATCCATCGTGGTCTCAATGTCCTCGTGCTTCTTGATGGCAGCCTCAGCCATCTCCAGGGTACCAGGCATCTCTGTGTGTGACAGCATGTACTCCTGAAAATAAAAAGGAAAACATTTCGTTGGGCATATCGTGGACGCAATCACAGATTCATGTTTTTCTCCTTAAGTTATGGCTGTACAAGCTTCCTGCACCTCTCCCATGACTTGCCCAGTGAGATATGCTGTTCTAACCAGACATAATTTCAGCATTAGCCAGTAAACAGCAATCAGCAACAGAATCTCTGGGCCATTCGACCTACTGTGTGTTTGCTTAGTCTTTGAAATAGCTGTCTAATTAGTTTTCTGCTCTTCATCCATACCCTTGTCGCTCTTTCTTCCGTTATGAGCCTGCATTCAATTTCCTCTTGAAAGGTACTGTTGCATCTGTGTTTTTCAGCAGTGATTTCCAAACCAGCTTTTTAAGTAAAACAATTATTTTAACTCCGTTCCTCCCAGGCTTTTCCTGTCAATAAATTTTAATCTGCATTCTCTGATTACTGACCCTCTCGCCAAAGGACAATTTCTCCCAAATGATCTATAAAATAACTGTTATTCCATCAAAGACATGCCCTGACCATGTGACTGTAGATGTTAGTCAATCATAACTGCACCTGATTATTCAGGAACCCTTCTGCCTGTTTGACATCACGCAGGAAGATCTGATAGCCATACACTTGTGCCAGGAGGTCATGCCTGTTCTCCCACATCTGGCTCAGTTCATTCCACCCTGTATCGAGAGCCTGGAGCCTCTGGTGCAGGAACATATATTGAGCATCAGTTTGATCTTGTGTCACCTCCTCCCCGACCTTTCGCATCCTCTCATAATCACTCTTGTAGTTATCAATCTCATTCTTGATATTCTCGTGCTGGGTGAGGAGCTTCTCTGCATCTGACAATGATGTGGCCATGTCCTCCGAAGCAATGGCAGTCTGTGTTCGGGATAGCCATGACTGAAAATCATCCAAGTCCCTCAGGAACTCCTGCAGCTTGCTGGCTTCACCCAGTGACTCCTCTCTTTTTTTCAAGGTGTCCTTCAGGTCCTCCCACACACCATTGATTTCTGAAAGCCTAGCCAAGATGGCTTCTGCCTGCTCTGGATGCTCTGAGGCAAGTTTCTCTGCTTCTTTCTGCAAGTCATCCAGCTTGCCCTGAATGGCCTCCAAATCCCGCTCCATGCCAGTTAACTTGCGTTGAAGGGCCATGACACCTGCCAGATCATTTCCAAGGCTCTGAGTAGATTCAATAACCTTGGTCTTCTCTTTAATCCATGATTTGGTCTCATTACACTCAAGGTGGTAATTCTGAATGCTGAGGGCAGAGCTCAGTGCCTCCTTCTTCTGATCTGCAAGATTGCGGAACTGATCCCAGCTGAAACAGATATTAAGGACATTAGTAAACCACATGGCATTTTTCAACAATCAACGATGGCTTCGTATCCATCATTAGACACCTAATTCCAGATATTTATTGAATTCAAATTTCACCATTTGCCATGGCAGGATTCAAGCCCAAGTCCCCAGGACATTTGGGAAAAGAAATTCTCTTGTTGTATCTAGACAATTAGCAAGAAGCCTCTGTACTATTGTGCCGGACTCACCTTCTGTTGAGCTGCTCTTTCATACCAGTGACCTCGTCTTTGTTACGGTGCTCGGTGCTCAATAACTGACTGGCAACCTTATTGACTGATGCAATGCGGGAGGCTTGGTTGTTCATCTCTGGCTCAAGTGTTTCAAACCTAGTAAGAAAGCAAAAAAGAAAAGTAATTCACCTTAGAGTTTCAGTAACTTACATTTACGCACAACTTATAGTTGTACAACGCCTTTAATGTAGCAACATTTTCCATGTTATGTCAAGTGACCAAAAACTTGTTGAAGGCATCTTCAGGGCGAGTGAAGAAGAGTGGTTTAGGGCAAGAATTCCAAGGTTTAAGGCCTAATTTAGTAATTAGCATCTTATCACGGCTTTAAGACATCATAGTCAAGCAGTAAGTTTTAAAATCCAGTTGCTGTTTATGCTGGGAAGCATGGAAAGGTTCAGAGACAACTATTAGTTAATCTGTTTGCAATGGTGAGTTGACGAAGGAATACTAGTCAGTGAGAAGAGACTCTCTTTTTCAAAGACTGGCAATCCTTTCAAGATTTCTATCAAAGCCCCTCATCTTAATTATCTCTGTCCCAGTGGAAGTGGGCGGCATGGTGGCTCAGTGATTAGCACTGCAGACTCACAGTGCCAGGGACCTGGGTTTGATTCCAGCCTCGGGTAACTGTCTGTGTGGAGTTTGCACATTCTCCCCGTGTCTGCGTGGGTTTCCCCTGGGTGCTCCGGTTTCCTCCCACTGTCCAAAGATGTGGAGGCTACGTGGATTGGCCATACTAAATCGCCCGTAGTGTTTAGGGGTGTTTGGGTTATAGGGGGATGGGTTTGAGTGGGATGCTTCAAGGGGCGGTGTGGACGTGATGGGCCAAAGGGCCTGTTTCCAAACTGTAGGGAATCTAGTCTGAAAAAAAGTGGTCCAAAAATCTAAAACTTCCCTTGTACGTGTGCCCTCTTATGCATCATATGAAAATGATTGTTATTATTTCTTGAGTCTCAATGCTCTTTCCATACTGGAAGCTATTTTCATTGGAGCTGAACAGCGGAAGAGCTAATTTAATGTAAACTTTTAGCCTTATAATCTATTCAGAGCATAAAAGGCAAGACAACTGGTGTGCCAGTAATGAAAAATAACATTAAAATATCATTAAGAAAGTGAGCTGCAAGATCGGAAGAAATTATTTTTACTAAGAGAGTAGTCCGTGATTCACTAAACTATCTTAATTAGCTTGACTACAAAATATGGACTCAATGCCCTGTGGAGATGAATAAAGCTCATGGCCAGACTACATCTGCATTCAGCATTCATTAAAGCCATACCTGTGCTGAACAACTTCCAAGTCCTCAAGTTTGTCAGGGATCTCCATGGTGTTCAACCACTGCTCTTTCTCGTCGATCCAAAGTGTACAGGCATCTGCCTCACTGAACATCTTGTAAAGTGCCAACGCATCCTGCAGGGCCTGTTTCCGCTGTTGTGCAAGGGCAACCAGCTCCTCATACCTCTGCTCAATGGCGGGAAGCCTGCCATCTACCTCTGGTGACTGGGCAAAGTCAGCTGGCAGGCTTCGGGCTTGCTCATGCAAAGCATCAATGGTGGGCCTATGGTTGTGAATTTCCTCTTGTATGTCCTTGTGCTTTTTGGCTAGTGTTTGTGTGGAGTACTCATCATGTCCGACATCGCTGCTAGTCACAATGCGCAGGGTGTCAAGAATCCAAGCCTCGATGTCATTGGCATCAGCCTGGAATTGGTACAGATTGGAAATCTCATTCAATCTCTGTTCCCGCAGGGCTGCCAACTCCTCCAAATGTGCCCACTGCCCTCGAATGTCATCAATTTTTTCCTTGACTTCACTGGCCCCAAAGTGCCCCTCTTCAATTAAACCCTCTCCCTCCCTTATTGTTTGCTGCAGGGGACCACTGCGGCCACTCATCTCATCCTTGAAAGAATTATGCTTGCTGATCAGCATCATGACACTGGTCAGATCCTTGCCATAATCTTCTGAAGACATGATTTGTTCTTTTTCCCGGATCCAGGACTCCTCTTCGCCCATCTCCCAGAAGAACTTCCAAAGACGCCTCGACTCTTCAAGCTTTGCACGACGCTCTGCTGCAAGTTTGCACAACTCCTGATAGCAAAGATCCAAGTGTGTGACACGGTCTTGGACGATTTGAGGGTCGCATGGCTTGTATCCTAGCAGGGAGATAAATGCTATTTAGAAACAGAAATGTGAATGACCGTTTTTCGACCTATCAGCTACCCATCTACAGCTTTTTCAAAACACAAACAGTTAGTGTAGCTGCAACTGGTAAAGACTATAACATGAAAAAAGTGCAGGCCTTCCAGTACCTCATGCTTGCTCCAACAGTCAATTAGATCACGAGTGATCTTCTTGTGGCTTTAATCCCATTTGTATGTCTCATAACTCTCAACTTCCTTGTAGATGAAAAGCTATTTCACTCAGCTTTGAACATGTTCAACAACCAGCTTCCAGTGCTCTCTCAAGTAGAAAATTCCGAAATTAACACCCTCTGAGAGAAGCATTTCTTCTTACTTGTACTTAAGTGGGAGTCTCGTTGTTTTGAAACTCTGCTCCCTAGATCTAGACTAATCCACAAGTGGAAATATTTCTCAGTATCTACCTTGTCAACCCTCCTCAGAACTTTGTTTCAATAAGAACACCTCTCATTATTCTGAACTCTAATGGGTAAGGTCGAACCTACACACCCTTTCCTCATAAGGCAACTCTGGCATCCCAGGAATGAACCTGGTGAACCTTCACTGAAATAATTCCAATATAAGTATATTTCTCCTTAAAAAGGAAGGCCAAACCTTCAGGTACAGTCTCAACAACGCTCTGTAGAGTTCTAGCACGTTATCTTAGCAAAGTAGCTTGAACAGCATCATCTGCTTTCACTTCATGTCAGTAAGGGAAGTGATTCTTCCAGTGTACCACACTGTGTCAAATAATTCATGTCTTGACACTTATCGTGTGAAGTTCTGTCTGCTTTCTGTGTACTTAACGTTCTGTGGTTGTGAAAATGCAGCTTCTAACTGGCTTAATGGTGCAATGATTAAATCATCCACTATCACCCTCAGCTAAATCACAGGTGGGCACAGACCAACAATAAGATAATCCTGGTTGACAACTGATATCACTAAATCACTGTTCACTTTTCTGTTCTATGAGACTCTCTCCTGTTTCATGTACCAATAAGATGATAAGCAGCCATGGGCCAGAACTTGCTCCAGACAACATACAAATCTGAACATATTTGGGCAGGATGTTCTCCCCTTTTGATAACTCTGGTGAAGGAAATGGCACTGGAACCAGATACAGTGAAACATGTCAATATTCTCATTACAGCCATAACTCTTCACAGTCTTCACCAGCCTGTTCTGAATTGGTACTCCTATGTAGGATGTTATATCACTGAAACTACAGTCAAAACTGTGGAAGCTGAGCCACTGAACATATCGAAGCCCAAAATAGACAGATTCTCGAACTACAGGGGAGTCAAGGGTTACAGAAACAAGACAGCAAAGTGATATCAAGGTTAAGCTTCAATCAGACATGTTCTTATTTGAATGGCAGAACAAACTCCAGGGGACATATTGCCTAGTCTAGCTCTTATTTCATATATCGTTTATGATAGTGAAGTCTATTGCCATCACAACTGCCCAGTAAAAACAGATAGACAGGTGCACGAGGGAGGATGTTTCCCATTCACACACATATAGTGGCACCTGCTTTGAATGTAAATGCAACTTGCAGCTTTGGCCATTAGGTTACAGCGAATAACCTCAAAAACAGGTGTCCTAACCACAAAAAAGTGGGCAACATTGTAGGTACTTTAGACTGTGGCCCCACTTTTTCAAAAATATAACACTGATTCAGCTGCAATGTTGTTACTAAGATAGATTGCTCCATAATATTATGTTAACAATTCAAGTCCTTAGCAATGTCTTGTTTGAGATTCATGCTCAGCATTGCTAATTTACAGACTGACAGAATTCAGGCCTGCAGCAGCAAATACCTGCTTTGCTATTTTAATGTGTCATTTTGGGCTGCTGCTAGATTTAAGCTCTCCACAGGATCAGAAGTCAAATTTGAAGTGTTCTATTAAATTGTTCTACTTTAACATTGGCTTTGCACTTGCTGCAGGATAGCACTGTCGCCTCATAGAATATCCTGGCCTTCTTTGTCAGGAGAGCAAATAAAATAGAATTCCAGTTTGATCCCTCGGTGGAACAGGCTATATATCTATAGAGAGCAAAACAGGTCACATTCTAAGCAGAACGGCACTCCCTTCCAGGAGTGTGAAATGCTGTGTGTGCTTAGGCCATACCTTCCTCACTGGTAATGAATTTCTGAGCACCCGTATTAACCATTTTAACTCGTTCTGCCTGGACTGCAATATCCGCCTCCACCAATGTGAGAGTCTGAAGCAGGTCCTCAACACCATGCAGGTGTTTGCCGTAATCTTGTGATTGCAGGCGGCTCTGAAAGAAACAAACATTCAGATGCAAGATTCAATATCATGGTTGCGGGATGCATAACCATGACCAGCCTATAGCGGCACCATTTCCGATCCAATTCCGAGAAACAGCAAGATAGCACCAGAGGTACCAACGTGGACCAATGTAGGAATATTCATAAGGTCTCAAAATATTATATAAAAACACACCTTTTATATTTCAAAACTCATTGTTACTAATATCAGTTAGGAAGTAGTACAGATTGGAAGAACTCATGAGTTGGATAAGCTTAATTTATAGCACTGTCACCACCAGATACAGCTGTAGCCACAAGTACATCACCCAGTGTTATTCAACTGACACAGTTTTCATAAACAGACTACTTCTTAAAAGGCAGAATCAAAAATGCAACATTCAACCAAATACAGAATTCAATTTGTATGGTCCATTCAGTGCAAATATAGATGAGGGGTGCAAACTTAATCTCCACTGTCCAAGGGAATTGCCTGCCCTTTAGCAAACATTTCTCATTTTCACTCCATTCCCTTCAACAAAATCAAACAGGGGCAGCGCATTCTACAGATTACAGCACAGGTGAAGCTGCAAACTACACCCAGACGATGCAGCAGCATAGGCCAGTTGTCATTTTTCTCTGTAGGTGGAGCTGACTGCAAAGTACATATTTTTTTTTAGACTGATTCATGTGCTGTCAGGGCCGTTGGAAAGGCCAGCATTTATTGCCCTCAGGATGGGAATACCGAGTCCACCTTCTGGAACACAACTGAGTAACCTGTCAGCCACTGCAGGGTGCAGTTAAGAATCAGCCATGATGCTGTGGACTTGGAGTCACATCTGCTGCAGAACAGGTGTGTATAGCAGATTACCTTCTCTGAAGGGCGTTAGTGAACTTTTGTTATTTTATTTTAAACTCACAATCCAGTAGTTTCACAGTCATTGTTACTTAGATTAGCTTTTTATTCCTGGTTTATTTAATTGAGTTTAAATTCCTCAGCTGCAGTGGGGGGATTAGAATGCATGTATCCAGTGATCTGTCTGGTAGCATAAGCACTATTTTTACTGACACCCATGTTACTGGGTTTTAGAAGTTACTCCTTGTGGTTTTAAGATCTTCATTTCAAAATTCTTCCACTGTCTAACCTTGACCAATCCAAGTCATTTCTAGCCGACTACTCCAGACAATTCTTTATGCTAGTGGATCACCGCTGTCTACCTGTTTTCTCCTCCCCATCACTTCTTTCGGTCCTTGTAAGCCAACTCATTGGACTCTAACCTGGTTAATTTCATTGCCTGAGATAACAAGGTGTAGAGCTGGATGAACACAGCAGGCCAAGCAGCATCAGAAAAACAGGAAGGCTGACGTTTCAGGCCCAGAACCTTCTTCAGAACTTCTGAAGTAGGGTCCATGCCCGAAACGTCAGCCTTCCTGCTCCTCTGATGCTGCTTGGCCTGCTGTGTTCATCCAGCTCTACACCTTGTTATCTCAGATTTTCCAGAATCTGCAGTTCTTACTATCTCTAATTCCGTTGCCTACTTTGCCCTTCCTACAAAGGTCACTTTGACTGAGCCGGAGGTACGCACTCTAAGTTCCCCTCACGTCTGGAGGTGCCCTCTCAAAATTCTTCTCACCGTACTGTAAAACAAGTGCTGATCTTTTACGTGCATTAAAGCAGACGAGCTGCACAACATGTAACCAACCTTCATGTCTTCCATCCAATCCACGATATGCAGCATTTCCTGGAACATCTTCTGCAGTTCGAGGTTCCTCATGAGACGTTCACGGCGTGCGTGCAGCAGCTCCCGAAGGTAGTCCCATAGGCGGATAACGTTGTCCTTCCTGACTGTGATGCGTTTGATGTCATAGTAGCGTTCAGCCTCCAGCTCCTTGGCTACAGCCACCACAGCCTGCACACGCTCATTATAGGCGTTAATGTCTGTCTCAATGGCCTCATGCTTCCTCGTGGCAGCCTCCACTGCAGCCAGATCTATTCCAAAATTGTCCTTAAAACATAAAAGAGAGAGAAAAATAAGAGTTCAATTTAAAAAGAATACTGGCCCTTGGGTTTTTGCCTCTCCTAAGAGACTGCACTGGGAGGACAGTCCAGGGAGGCAGGACGAGGAAGTGGGACTGTTAATTCCATCGGACTTGATGATTTAGTTGTGAATTTGTGCCTGTCAGTTGTGAATTTCTATAAAGAGAAAAGAAATGGACAATGAATAGTAGAGTTGATGGGAGGCAAATCCCACATTCCAGGTTCCACTACCTTGTGCGATGCTCTGTCCCACGCTCTCAAACAGCAATAAGTCAGGAAGTGCCCAACTGGTCACCACGAAGACTGAAGATTTAGAGCGGCATGGTGGCTCAGCAGTCAGCACTACTGAGTCACAGTGCCTAGGACCTGGGTTTGATTCCAGCCCTGGACGGCTGTCTGTGTGGAGTTTGCACGTTCTCGTGCTTCTGCACGGGTTTCCTCCAGGTGGTCCAGTTTACTCCCACTGTCCAAAGATGTGCAAGTTAGGTGAGTTAGGCATGGAAAATACAGGGTTACGTGGAAAGGGTGGGTGGGTTTTAGTGGAATCCGCTTTGGAGTGTTGGTGTGGACTCAATGTAGGGACTCTATGATTCTAAGACCCAGGTCAGAAATTCTCGACCCAGGGTAGATATAATCCTCAAATGAAGGGACACCCACTGCCACTGATGGGAGGTAATTTGAAGCTGAAATTGAAACAGGAGCCACTAATGGGCAAGGTGGAGTCTGATACCGTTGGTGGATTACAATGGCAGAGTAGAAGAGGCTACCAAGGAAATTCCATCTCCCTCCTTTATAAATACCAGTTTGCAAATACATTGCTTGGGATTTTCATAGCATGGCTACAATGCGAAATGTGATTTTCCCCAGCTGGTGGCTCACCCTGTATGTCATGGGAGCCAGTTTAACATCTACACAATATTTTGTACCAGCAGGCACAATGCCCTGTGTGTTCAAACAGGAGCTAACAGTTTCTTTACAATGTTTTACTGGGAGCTGGCACACTGCCTTCAGCATATTTGAGTTGGAGTTTGTTTGCTGCCCTTGGTGGGAACCAATATTCTACTCAAGCAATGTTGAAAAGGCATCTGTAAGTTTTAAGCAATCGTAAGTGTCAGGTCACTGCTACAGCTCTTCTCTTGAGTAACAACTCTCTTGAGTGCTGTCAGCTAATGTACGGTCTTTGAATAAACAACAGCTGATAATAAGTCATAATATTTAGAGAAAGAAAATGGAAGTACTAAGCTGTTTCACAATACTGTACAGATGTCTTATACAAACAAAACACCAAAGAGCACAGTGAGTGAATTAAAACTAATGACGAGTTCCACTCAAATCATCTTATCACTTTCAGATGCTGACAAAGATGTAGTGCACCCAATTTCAATTTTATGTTTTCAATGTTTGCAAGGTATTTTCACTTTTATCAAATGTACATGTTATGCCACTGTATAAGGAATTCTCGAACAAGTTCCTCTGTTGAGGAAAAGCACAAATGTTACACAAACTATTTTAGTTTTGTGGTAAAGAAACCTTGAAGTGTCCTTTTTGAAGGTTTTCAGGATTATAAGAATAACTTTTCAAACTTGATCTGGAAAATCATTTTCTGTGGCATTGGGTTCAAGTCCTAGGAGACAGAAGTTAAGTGTCAGTGAGTTCAAAGGGAAGCCACACAGAATTTTTCATCCAAAGTGTAACTGTTTCACAGGAAAGATGCTGAATTAAATAGTATAATGGGACTAACATGATGCATGGAGGTGAGACGCTCTGATGAAAATGCAGAGCTGGTACTAATATCAGTTGAAAGCTGAGATTTGTCTAGCTAAGTGCCTTTTTGACCCTACAAATTTTAGTATTGTTACTGGTCTCAGTGTCTGAATCTACAGGTCATGTAGTACACAATGCTCCTTGTACTTGAGGCAGTGTCTCTGTACCAGTATAGAATTACAGGCTTTTGAGTGTGTCTGCTTTTCCTTACCTGGGAAACAAGACGCTGATTTTCACTCAGCCACGTCTCTCTCATAGCTGCTTTGCGATCAAACCGGTGAGCAAGTTGTTCCAGTTTCTCTTGTCGGATGAGCTCAGTTCGCAAGGCTAGTTCCCGCTCATGCTCAGCTTTCTCCAGTCTTTCCCAGGCCTGGATGGGACAGAAACAGGACATTGGTGACATCCCTCTATGGTGAAAGCATTTATTTTCAAATACAGGTTATCATGTCTACCTGAACATTAAGTGTCAGAACTCACAGTAAGTAAATGAACCCCCATCTCATGAAACAATGAACCAAACATTGCACAGAGAACAAGCAACAAAAATGAAAATTGCTGGAAAAGCTCAGCAGGTCTTGCAGCATCTGTGAAGAGAAATCAGAGTTAACGGGTCCAGTAACCCTTCCTCAGAGTTCCAATTTCTCTTCAGGGATGCTGCCAGAGCTGCTGAGCTTTTCCAGCAATTTTTGTTTTTGTCTCTGATTTACGGTATCCACAGTTCTTTTAGTTTTTATACAGATCGAGCAACTGGCTTGAGAACCTCACGGGAAAACAATCTATTGCTCTCATTTGAGTTATCCCTGCATGCATATGGTTGTAAAGGGAGGACAGAATCAGGATCATTTGCACCCATGACCAAATAATTCATCAGCGCTGTGCCTAAAGCTACATATAACGAATGATACTTGTGCAAGGCACTAGAGAGCTTGTGAAACCATCTCCTAATAAGAATATCTCTTGAGGAGGAGAAATTAACCTGGAGCTTTAATAAAAGCTACTGTCCAAAATGAGTAGTGAGATGGTTTCTTCCCTCTCCGACGGGCAGAAAAGATCCCATGGCCGCTATTTCAAGGAAGAAGAGTTAAATTTTCTCCTCTGTCCTGACTAATAAATTGTTGCCTCAAACAACACCACTAAAATTAAAATAGATTATGTGGTGATCTTCATGTTGCTGTTTGCAGGATCACGCTGTACATAAACTGGCTGTCACATTTCGTAAGTGGTGACCACATTTGATTTTCTGTTGAGCAATTTTGAGGCATTGGAAGCAATAAAAGGTGCCAGTTAAAGCAAATATTTACTTTTCTATCTTTTTGCACATGGCCTTGGAAAACCGATAAGGATTTCAAAAGGGCATATGTGCCACTGAGAGAGACGGATTCTTGTTGGCACACTGGGAATGTGGCACTTCAGGACAGGACAGGTGCAAAATATGGCAGGTAAGATTATAGTCAAGGAGCCTGCAGAGCCTCATGTTACGCAGCACTGCTGATCAGAACAAGAGGTAGAGCCACGTTATTTACATGGTGTCTTAAATGGAGATTGATCCAGGAAGTGAAAGGCCTAAATAGGGAATGGAAAAATAGGAGAACACGCTGAAAAGTTAACAGAAACCAACTGCCTGATCGGTGCAATAAACTGCCTGCTCTCAGCACAATGCTTTTGCAGGAGTAGCACCAGAGTGCATGCAGAGGATTACATGAGAGGTCTCTACATGATCCCGGTCAGCATTCAACTTTGCTCCGATCAGCTCAAACCTTTTGGGCTTTTACAAGCTGGATTATTCCACTAACTTAATTTAATATACATTTCTTCTTATTCCATTGGCCAGACACCCTACACTGGAATCACACTTTCAGTATCATCTAAATGTTTTGCACACACCTTGTCTACCACAGCATAACCACAAAGTGAGACATTAAAAAACTATCCTCTCAGAGACATGCAGAAATCAATATAGCCATTGTTTCTAATGGGAGCTGGGAAGTTTCCCTAAAAGACCGATTAAGTATTTAATCCTTGAGCGGCATCACACGAAACAGATCATCCGGTTACAATCACAAGAAAATGTCAGAAATACTCAGCACATCAGATAGTGGCTGCAGAATGAAACAAAGTCTATATTTCAGGTCAAAGTGACCTAAGATCAAGAGCAAAAACAGAAGTTGCTGGAAAAACTATATCGTTCCAAACTGACGGCACTGTGCGCGCTTAGATTTGACCCTGACTTTGTTATCAAGCCAGTCAATAAGGATGGTGCTGTTGTAGTTTGACATGGTGACCTCTACATTGCAGAAACTGAGCACCAGCTGTCAGATTCCTCTTGCTACCTTCCCCTGGACCATGACCCCACAATGGTATATCACACCATTGTATCCACCATGGTAACTGACCTCATTACATCTGGTGATCTCCACCCCCAGCTGCCTCCAAGCAGATAGTCCCCCAGCCCTGCACAGCTTGCTTCTACCTCCTTCCAAAAATCCACAAACAGGACTGTCCGGGCAGACCCATTGTTTCAGCTGGCTCCTGCCCCCCAGATCTCATCTCTTCCTATCTTGACTCAGTTTTTTCTCCCCTTGTTCAGTCCCTGCCCATGTACATCTCTGATTCCTCTGACGCCTTACGCAATTTTCAGAATTTCCAGTTTGCAGGCTCCACACAAGCCTCCGCTTTACCATGGCCGTGTGATCCCTTTACATATCCACTCCCCACCAGGACAGTCTCAGAGCTCTCAGCTTCTGGAGCAAGGCCTGAACTGACCCCACCCATTAGCACTCTCCGCTGAACTCATCCTCACGCTCAACAACTTTTCTATTAACTCCTCTCATTTTCTTCAGGTCAACGGGGTGGCCATGAATAACTGCATAGCCCCCAGTTATGCCCATCCCTTCATCGGTTACATGGAACATTCCTTTTTCCAGTTCTCTTCTGGACCCCATCCACAACTCTTTCTCCGATATATCAATGGTATTATCAGTGCTGCTTCCCTCCCTCGTTGGAATTGGAAAAGTTAATCAATTTTGCTTCCAATTTTCACCCTGCCCTCACTTTTACTTGGTCTATCTCGCCTCCTCCCTTCCCTTCCTCTGTTTCCATTTCTGGGGATAGACTGGCTAATAACATTCACTATAAACTCACCAACTCCCACAGCTACCTGGACTATACATCCTCGACGCTTTGCTTCCTGCAAAGATTGCATCCCATTCTCTCAGTTTCTCCATCTCCATCGCACACGTTCCGATCAATCTAACTTTGACAAGGGAGCCTCTGAAATGTCCACCTTCTTCTTCAATCGAAGATTCCCCAGCACTGTTGTCATTGCCCTCAAAATGGATTTGATGCACCTCCTACACTTCTGCCCTCACCCCTTCTCTTCACTCCTGCAGCAGTGATAGAGTTTCCCTTGTCCTCACATATCATCCAGAAGAGCATCAACTGCTATTTCCACCAACTCCAGTGAGATGCCACCACCAGATACATATTCCCTTCCTCTCCCTTGTCCCTTCCTCAAGGATCATTCCCTCTGGGATACCCTGGTCCACTTTTCCTTCACTTTCAACAACCCTCCACAGCCCTACGGCACCTTTACCAGTAACCAGACAAGGTGCAACATCTGCCGATTATCACCTCCCTCCCCAGTATTCGAGGGCCCAAACATACCTTCCAGGTGAGGCAGCACTTCACCTGCACTTCCCACAATTTAGTCTATTGTATTCGCTACTCACGATATGGTCTCTTCTACACTGGGAGAATGAAACACAGACTGGGTGACTGCTTTACAGAACATCTATGTTCTGCTCGCAAAAAGACCCTGAGCTTCCCATTGCCTGCCACTTTAACACACCATCCTGTTCCCTGGTCAACATCTTTGTCTCAGGCTTACTGCAGTGTTCCAGCAAAGCTCAGCACAAGCTGGAAGAACACCACCTCATTTTCCACTTGGAGACCCCTCAGGACTCCAGTCTCAATATCGATTTCAATAATTTTAGAACCTAAGCTCTCCCATGTACTAGTCCCCAGCACCCCCAACACCAGACCTTGTTATCACATAGTCTGCCATTACACATTGGCTATTGTTGGTCACTAACAGTCTCCAATAACAACTATTTACCCTCCTATCCAGATCGTTATCAACTTCTTTGTCTATCTAACTGCTCTTCTCGCGCTCTGGGCTCGTTCCTCACCTATCGTTTACTTCCCAGCCCCTCCCTCCACCCGACCTTCTGTATATAAACTGACATTTTCCCAGCAACCATTAGTTCTGAGGAAGGGTCACCGGACCTAAAATGTTAACTCTGATTTTTCTTCACAGATGCTGCCAGACCGACTGAGTTTTTCTATCAACTTCAACTGCGTCTGTAGTTCTTTCGGTTTTGACCAGAGATCAGAACTGAGTAAAAACTTCTGATGAAAGATCAGCTTAATCTGAAAAAGCAACTTTGTTACTTTTACTTTTATAAGTTTGTTATTAATTTTGTAGCAACTTGAACTAAGCTTTCTACTTTAGTACTGAGTGGGTGTTCAGATAAGTGGGGTATGGATGCCAGGGCAGTTGCTTGCTCCTCCTGCAGAATGTGGCAGGTGGGAGACATGGCACACGTCTCTGCTGGCTACATCTGCGGGAAGTGCACCCAACTCCAGCTCCTTGAAAACCGTGTTAGGGAAATGGAGCTGGAGCTGGATGAACTACAGATCATTCGGGAGGCAGAGGGGGTAACTGAGAGGCGTTACCGGGAGTTGGTCACTCCTAAGGCTCAGGACAACGATAGATGGGTTACAGTTAAGGGGGAGGAAAGGGGACAGACAGACAGTGCAGAGATCCCTGTGGACATTCCCCTCAGCAATAAGTATACCGTTTTGGATACTGCTGGGGGGATGACCTACCAGAGGAAAGCCATAGTAGTCAGTTCTCTGGCACTGAGCCTGACACTGTGGCAAAGAAGGGAAGGGGGCAGAATAGAAAAGTACTTGTGGTAGGGGACTCGATAGTTAGGGGAATCGACAGGAGATTTTGTGGTCAGGATCGGGATTCCCGGAAGGTATGTTGCCTCCCTGGTGCCAGGGTCCGGTACGTCTCCGATCGGGTGTATAAGGTTCTAAAAGGGGAGGGCGAACAGCCAGAAATCGTGTTACATATTGGCACTAATGATATAGCCAGAAATAGGATTGAGGATATAAAAAGTGATTTCAGGGAGTTAGGATGGAAGCTGCAAAGCAGGACGAACAGAGTAGTGTTCTCTAGTTTACTACCGGTGCCACGAGATAGCGAGGCGAGGAACAGGGAGCGGGCGCAGCTGAACACGTGGCTGCGCAGCTGGTGTAGGAGGGAGGGCTTCAGATATGTAGATAATTGAGATGCCTTCTGGGGAAGGTGGGACCTGTACAAGAAGGACGGGTTGCATCTGAACTGGAAGGGGACCAATGTCCTGGGTGGAAGGTTTGCTCAAGTAGTTCGAGAGGGTTTAAACTAGTATGGCAGGGGGATGGGAACCTGAGCTGTATACCGGAGGTGAGAGTTGATGCAGGTGAGGCAGTAGCAAGAGGTAGACCAGCTAGTGGGAAGGAACCAAGGGATCGGTTAAAGTGTGTTTGCTTTAACGCAAGGAGTATCAGGAATAAAAGTGATGAACTTAGAGCATGGATCAGTACCTGGTGCTATGATGTTGTGGCCATAACAGAGACATGGGTTTCTCATGGGCAGGAATGGTTGCTGGATCTTCCAGGGTTTAGAACATTTAAAAAGAATAGGGAGGGGGGAAAAAGAGGAGGGGGTGTAGCACTACTAATCAGAGAGGGTATCACAGCTACAGAAGCTTCCTTTGTCGAGGAAGATCTGCCTACTGAGTCAGTATGGGTGGAAATTAGGGACAGCAAGGGAGTAGTCACCTCGTTAGGGGTTGACTACAGGCCCCCCAATAGCAGCAGGGAGATTGAAGAAAGCATTGGTCGGCAGATTTTGGAAAAGTGCGGACGTAGTAGGGTTGTTGTAATGGGTGACTTTAACTTTCCCAATATTGATTGGAACCTCCTTCGAGCAGAAGATTTGAATGGTTTTTGTAAGGTGTATTCAGGAGGGTTTCCTAACTCAGTACGCTGACAGGCCGACGAGGGGAGAGGCCATTCTAGACTTGGTGCTCGGAAACGAGCCGGGGCAGGTATCAGATCTTGTGCTGGGAGAGCATTTTGGTGATAGTGACCATAACTGCCTCACATTCTACATAGCTATGGAGAAGGAGAGGATTAGGCAAAATGGGAGGATATTTAATTGGGGAAGAGGAAACTATGATGCGATTAGACATGAGTTAGGAAGCATGGACTGGGAGCAATTGTTCCATGGTAAGGGCACTATAGACATGTGGAGACTGTTTAAGGAACAGTTGTTGCGAGTGATGAATAAATATGTCCCTCTGAGACAGGCAAGAAGGGGTAAGATAAAGGAACCTTGGATGACGAGAGCGGTGGAGCTTCTCGTCAAAAGGAAGAAGGTAGCTTACATAAGGTGGAGGAAGCTAGGCTCAAGCTCAGCTCTAGAGGATTACAAGCAGGTGAGGAAGGAGCTCAAAAATGGTCTGAGGAGAGCCAGGAGGGGGCACGAGAAAGGCTTGGCAGAACGGATTAGGGAGAACACAAAGGCATTTTACACTTATGTGAGGAATAAGAGAATGGTCAAGGAAAGAGTAGGGCCGATCAGGGATAGCATAGGGAACTTGTGTGTGGAGTCTGATGAGGTAGGGGAAGCCCTAAATGAGTTTTTTGCTTCTGTCTTTACGAAAGAGACGAACTTTGTAGTGAATGAAACCTTTGAAGAACAGGTGTGCATGCTGGAATGGATAGAGATAGACGAAGCTGATGTGCTGAAAATTTTGTCAAACATTAAGATTGACAAGTTGCCAGGCCCGGACCAGATTTGTCCTCGGCTGCTTTGGGAAAAGAGAAATGCAATTGCTTCGCCACTTGCGAAGATCTTTGCATCCTCGCTCTCCACTGGAGTCATAACTGAGGACTGGAGAGAGGCAAATGTAATTCCTCTCTTCAAGAAAGGAAATAGGGAAATCCCCGGCAATTACAGACCAGTAAGTCTCACGTCTGTCGTCTGCAAGGTGTTAGAGAGGATTCTGAGGGATAGGATTTATGACCATCTGGAAGAGCATGGCTTGATTAAATGCAGTCAACGCGGCTTTGTGAGGGGCAGGTCATGCCTCACAAACCTTACTGAGTTCTTTGAGGATGTGACTAGAAAAGTTGATGAGGGTCGATCTGTGGATGTGGTGTATATGGACTTCAGCAAGGCATTTGATAAGGTTCCCCATGGTAGGCTCATTCAGAAGGTCAGGAGGAATGGGATACAGGGGAACTTAGCTGTCTGGATACAGAATTGGCTGGCCAACAGAATGACAGCGAGTGGTAGTAGAAGGAAAATATTCTGCCTGGAAGTCAGTGGTGAGTGGTGTTCCACAGGGCGCTGTCCTTGGGCCTCTACTGTTTGTAATTTTTATTAATGACTTGGATGAGGGGATTGAAGGATGGGTCAGCAAGTTTGCAGACGACACAAAGGTCGGAGGTGTCGTTGACAGTGTAGAGGGCTGTTGTAGGCTGCAGCGGGACATTGACAGGATGCAGAGATGGGCTGAGAGGTGGAATATGGAGTTCAACCTGGATAAATGCGAGGTGATGCATTTTGGAAGGTCGAATTTGAAAGCTGAGTACAGGATTAAGGATAGGATCCTCGGCAGTGTGGAGGAACAGAGGGATCCTGGTGTGCAGATACATAGATCCCTTAAAATGGCCACCCAAGTGGACAGGGTTGTTAAGAAAGCATATGGTGTTTTGGCTTTCATTAGCAGGAGGATTGAGTTTAAGAGTCGTGAGATCTTGTTGCAGCTCTATAAAACTTTGATTAGACCGCACTTGGAATACTGCGTCCAGTTCTGGTCGCCCTATTATAGGAAAGATGTGGATGCTTTGGAGAGGGTTCAGAGGAGGTTTACCAGGATGCTGCCTGGACTGGAGGGCTTATCTTATGGAGAGAGGTTGACTGAGCTCGGACTTTTTTCATTAGAGAGAAGGAGGAGGAGAGGGGACCTAATTGAGGTATACAAGATAATGAGAGGCATAGATAGAGTTGATAGCCAGAGACTATTTCCCAGGGCAGAAATGGCTAACACGAGGGGTCATAGTTTTAAGCTGGTTGGAGGAAAGTATAGAGGGGATGTCAGAGGCAGGTCGTTTACACAGAGAGTTGTGAGAGCATGGAATGGTTGCCAGAAGCAGTTGTGGAAGAAAGGTCATTGGGGACATTTAAGAGACTGCTGGACATGCATATGGTCACAGAAATTTGAGGGCGCATACATGAGGATCAATGGTCGGCACAACATTGTGGGCTGAAGGGCCTGTTCTGTGCTGTACTGTTCTATGTTCTACTAAAAATGGTGCCTTACTTAATGAGTGTTTATACCATTTTTTTGGTTTTAATTACAGTTTTCCAGCATTGGCAATATTTTATTTTGCACATCCTCACATCGCACTGCTTGCTGCGTACAAACTGGCTACCGTGTTCCTTTCTTTGGCCACATCAAAAGTACTAAAGGTAAAGCCTTTTGGGAGGCGGTGAGATTTCATGAGGTGTTGCGTAAATAGAAGTCACTTTACTTTGCTAATTTTTATTTCCTCATAGCAATGATGCAAGGAACTGAGTAGCTTGTGAAGCCAAGGAGAAACAATGGCCAGAATAATCAAATCAGGAAAACCTGACAATGAGCGGAATCTCCCTTCAGCTGGGAAATTAAGCCATTTGAAGCAGTGATTATGTGCCAGTCCTGCAGTCTACATTATAATGTACATTTAATTGACCATACAGTCAGAAAGCAGGGTTTGTCACCTTGTTAATGTCGGAGATAAGTTTGCCCTCTCGTGGAATGTAGACTTTCTGGTTGTTGGCTCTCATTTTGCTTTGAATAGTGAAAAGTAGCACCTCTAGATTGCCTTTTTCTGTAAACCTGTCAAAGGAAACATCGCAAGAATTTCATTTAATTGCTGTTACTAGTTCAGCAGTGTGAGGTGAATAAGGATCCAAACTGACTGCATCAGTTTATTCCAATTCTATTTACCAATAAAAATATCATAATTGAGAAAGAACTTCAACCCTGTTGGAAGGTATAATACAGGAGGGGACAGGTGGAGGGGCATCAAGCAGTTTGCAGATGGAAAGTCAGACAAAGGTGGATAATGGCTTGCCAATCCACTACAGACCATCTGACACAACCTGCTGAGATTGAGATCACTGCTGAGCAAAAGGTCTCTGATAACAAAGTGTGCAGCTGGATGAACACAGCAGGCCAAGCAACATCTTCAGATTGCTGCTTAGCCTGCTGTGTTCATCCAGCTCCACACTTTGCTATCTTGAATTCTCCAGCATTTGCAGTTCCCATTATCTCTGAGCAAAAAGTCTCTTTTCCTTTTCAAACATGAAATAAATAGGCTTGGTGTATGCATTATTCTATAACCTCTATCTACACGAAGGTGGCATAGTGATCCAGAGATCCAAGCTAATGTTCTGGGAGTGCAGGTACAAATCATACCATGGCAGCTAGTGGAATTTAAATTCAAATTAATAAAAATCTGGAATTCAAAGCTCATCCCAGTAATGGTGGCCGTGAGAACAAACATGAATTGTTTTAAAACCATTTAGAATTCACTCATGTCCTAAAGGGAAGGACATGAGGCCTTACATGGCTGCTTAGGAGACACAGGCCTTACTACTCTGGTCTTTCTGTGACTTGGAAACAAATGGAAGTGAGCCCACAGAATCAAATGAAAACTATGCGGCCAATTCCCACCCAGCACTTTATCTGAATCACTACCGAGCAGTGCAATTTCAGTTGCAAGGGTTTCCGCCAGTGAACTCCTAAGTTTTAAGTGCCCCCAGTGACAGATCAAGCAAGGTTCAGGTGTGCGGTGCCGATAAAAGGAGGGAAAATCATGAGACACCCATGTGTGTTGTACGGTCCCGCACTTTCCAACAGTCAGAATCTTCACAAGTTTCATTGCCTGAGACAGACTGCAATTTACCCTCTTCTATTCCTTTGGAAAAGATGTATCTCGAGAGAATCTGGCATAAGAAGGAGGGAATGGCTCAGAGCCAAAAAGTAACAATATGCAACATACATATCAAAACTAGGGTAAAGCCTTCTTGGTTTCTGCCTAAGTTGGAAAGCAGGAGAGTTTGGAGATGGGAATTTCTTGTCTGACAAAGTTGGGAAATTCTGCTGGATCTTAATGCTTCCAGACAGCTGATTGATTGCTCACAGGTTCTACCAGGATCCAGAATGGGAGAAAGGTCACAACCATCATGAGTTGTCATCCAATCAGGAGCTGCCAGTCAAACCGACCAGTGACTCCCAGGATGGAGGATTATACAAGCAAAAAGTGTTACCTGGGGAGGGTTTCTGGGCTGTGCAATCATGGCAAGAGACAGTACAGTAGGTTAAATGCAAGGGTAGAGATATAGCTGTCAGCAATCAACCCTTGCCCTAGATTTTTGTAATAGAACACCCCCCCCCA